>NC_065589.1:53811935-54145268 GCF_024542745.1 Macaca thibetana thibetana
TGAAATATTCAGTAAACAATGCTGTAAAGGCTGCAAACAGATGTGCTGTTATCAAGGCCTTGTTGTTCCATTTATAGGGTACAGGCAGAGTTGTTTAATCATAATTCCTAAGCATGCTAGGATTTCCATAATAAGAAATAAACCCTGGTCTTAGCTTAAAGTCACCAGCTACATTAACCCCTAACAAGAGAGTAAGCCTGTTCTTGGAAGCTTTGAAGCCATTGACTATTTCTCTCTAAAAACGGGAGTCCTAGATGACATCTTCTTCCAATAGAAGACTGTTTTGTATACATTGAAAATCTATTGTCGAGTGTAGCCACGTTCATCAATGATGTTAACTTGATCTTCTGGATAACTTGCTGCAGTGTCTACATCAGCATTTGCTGCTTCACTTTGCACTTTTATATTATGGAGATGGCTTTTTTCCTTAAACCTCATAAACCAACATTTTCTAGCTTCCAACTTTTCTTCTGCCACTTGCTTGCTTCTTTCAGCCTTCACAGAATTGAAGAGGGTTAGGGCCTTGCTCTGGATTCGATTTTGGGCAAGATAATGTTGTGGCTCATTTGATCTTCTATCCAGACTACTAAACCTTTCTCCATATTAGCATTAAGGCTGTTTTACTTTCTTATTATTTGTGTTTACTGAAGTCGTACTTCTAATTTTCCTTAAGAACTTTTCCTTTGTGTTCATAAGTTGGATGACTGTTTGGTGCAAGAGGTCTAGCTTTGGCCTATCTTGGGTTTCAACATGCCTTCCTTACTAGACCATTTCTAGCTTACGATGTAAAGGGAAAGATGTGAGACTCTTTCTTTCACTGTTGTGTCTCAGGGAATAAGTAGGCCCATGTAGAGGAAGAGAGATGGGGAACATCTGGTTGGTAGAAGAACACACACAGTATTTATTGATCAAGTTTACTGTCTTGTATGAGCATGATTCAAGGCACCCAAAACAATTGCTTTAGTAACATCAAAGATCACTGAACACAGATCATCATAAGAGATATAAGAACAATAAAGATATTAAAGTATTATGAGAACTAACAAAATGTGACACAGAGACACAGAGTAAACACATGCTGTTGCAAAAATGGCACCAGTTGTCTTGCTTGGTGCAGGGTTGCCACAAGACTTGAATTTGTAATAAACATAATATTGGTAAAGCACAGTAAAATGAGGCATGCCTGTAGATTGAGACCTTAGCAAAGATACATAGGAAGCCTGAATATGATTTTTGCTTTACAAAAGTTCATACACATTTTTTTCAACAGATTGTAGAAGAAATTGCCAATTTATTTATAAACAGCACACACATTCTTTCCCACCAAAATTTGGAAACTAATGTGACTACTAAAATGTATATGAACAATTTTGGTCAGTTTGATTACTAGGGTTTTTTAATTGTGAAAGAGAGTAGGTCAAACTGTTTCCGATCTTGGAACAGTCAGGGATTAATTAAAAGGACTATAAAAGTTTTATCGGCCGGGCGCGGTGGCTCACGCCTGTAATCCCAGCACTTTGGGAGGCCGAGACGGGAGGATCATGAGGTCAGGAGATCGAGACCATCCTGGCTAACACGTGAAACCCCGTCTCTACTAAAAAAAAAAAAATACAAAAAAAAGTAGGCGGGCGCCTGTAGTCCCAGCTACTCGGGAGGCTGAGGCAGGAGAATGGCGTAAACCCGGGAGGCGGAGCTTGCATTGAGCTGAGATCCGGCCACTACACTCCAGCCTGGGCGACACAGCGAGACTCTGTCTCAAAAAAAAAAAGTTTTATCAACTTACGTAAATATAATTTAAAGTTTACTGGGCATTGAACAAACAAAGAATATCATCCAAAAATAGTCCAAAATGGAATCTGGAATCTTTAGGACAAATGTTCTAAAGGCATCTTTTAGGTTTTGTTTAGATGTTTGGCGTGTCTAACTGTGGGAAGAAATCAGTTAAAGAGACTTAAACCTGCAATCAATTAGACTGGCTAGTGATTATCAGAACAACCCATGTTTTTATCAAGTATCAGACATTTGCCACGTTGCAGAAATTGCTCTGGAGCAACATACTTATAAAATACTCTGGGAAAGAATGGTCAATCAAAGGCAGAAACAATCAAAACAACTTAAGTCTTTTTCCAAGCTCTAAAATCAAACAGTTAGAATGGCTGTTAGAAGAGGCATTCTATAAGAATTCTTTATCCATATGAAAAGGATGTTTATGTATGTCTTTTACTGTAGAAATAATGTCAACACATTGCTTTTACAGCCGTTTTCAGCTCAAATGGCTGGGTTGGATGAAAAATCTGGACTTGGGAGTCAAGTAGGACTAATGCCTGGCTCTGTGGTAAGCATAAATTTTACTGATCATTGAAGTACTTCAGTGAAAAAATTATTTTAAATACAGAATCTTGAGTTAACTAGTCAAAGAATAACATGCATCTTCTTAAACACACTCATTCATTCATTCATTCATTTAATTTATTTACTCTACTGTGTGCCAGTTAAAAGCCCGGCATGTTTCATTCATAATTATGCAAACTTTTTGCTGACATTAATAAAGGTCTATCTGTATATTTTATTTAATATTGGAAGAAAATAAAGGAGTTTAAGACATATAACCACAATCACAATAATAAAACCTATAGATTTATTAATAGAAAACAAAACTATTTTATGGTGCTGTTAGAAACAGTGGTTTGGTAAAACTTTGAAATGAGATGTTTTGCTATTTTCATTTTTATTATTTTCTACTTAATATCCTCTGGCTGCCTTATTCCAACAGCTCTGTGGTTTCCTGGCTGGGTCTTCTCAACATTCTTATCCTCTTTTGAATTTCTTCAACATCAGAAAGACTCCCATTTTTTTTCTGGATATTTGGAGCAATGCAATTTTATTGACTAAATTAACACTTTTAAAACCAACTCTCCATATTTTATTGCTCATAACATAATTCAAAATAATTCCAGGTTAATAGAATTTCAGGCAATAAGAAGTGCAAAATCAGACCTCATAGATAACCACCCCTACTATCCATCCTTAAGGCCAGCATTATGAGCATTTTAAATATTATTTGTATATTTTTAAAGTTACTAGTAATATGGCATCATTTAGTGATTCTTTTGGGATTTTTTTTTGAGTTGCATGTTTTTATCCATTTGGAGTTTAAATTACATATGTAATTTTAAATGGAGCTTTTCTTACTACATGTTCCATTCAAAATAAAAATTTAAAATTTTGCCATAAGAATAAATTTGATTTTAATTTATTCTACTTTTTTAAAGTATGATATTTAAAAATAGTAATAGACATATAATAATCAATGTTCTAAAATCTCATTTTTGTTTTCTCTAATAGACATATAATAACAAATGTTCTAAAATCGCATTTTTGTTTTCTTCCTTTTGTTATGCCTCAGTGGAACGATTTCATGTTTAAATGAGGAAAGCCTGTGTGGATAGTTTCAATCAATGTTGTGAAAGAAAGAAATCACCCAGGAAACTCAGTGCCCCAGATCATTTTCAACTCATATTTAATATAATCTAGTCATTATTGTTGATGTTTCATCTACCTTTAATTCAACTTATTTAAGCTATAAGAATTATCTGCTGTGAATCTGTAGAATTAAATAGGCAGTTTGAGAACTAACTTATGTCTGCCAAGATTTTTCTTTATTCGGATGTTCTCATTAACAGAACCATCCATTAAACACGCAAGTGTTCTTGTTCTAAAGACAAGCGGTGTGCACAGACATATGGCTCATTTCTCTTTGTAACACTGAGGGTATGTATAAAATCATCCCAAATGTTGTCCAAGCTTTAATTTCTTGAATTTAGCTGCCTTCCAAATGAGTGCAGATGGAGAATGTCATCATCCCCCTTTGTCAAAGCTTCACTTTTCCAGATTCTAGAGATGATTCAACATTTTTGAAATATTTGACTGAATTGTCATGAGTACTATGCAACATTTCTCCTCATTTGTTTTTAAGGGTCCTGTTGGCCCAAGGGGACCACAAGGTTTACAAGGACAGCAAGTAAGTCTCTTTATAATTAAGTTACATACTATAGGAAAAAGATACACACATATATTACATAAGGTCTCTGTGACATGACTGCTTTTGGCTGGTTTTAAAATTTTATATTGTAATGCTCACTTCAAATAGGATATATTAAAGAGTTTTTATTTAGAAATATATACAGCATGTTTTTGCAAAGTTTATTGGGATAAATTTTTATCATCTGATTTCTTTATGTGACTGACCTCCGATAACAAGATTCAAGATTACATGCCTTTGCGTCTGAAGAAATTCATTATGTTATGTCATGAAAATGTTCATAATTGGTTATATGCCAACTCTGAAGCTATGAAATCAGATCGTAGGAGGCAATCCCCATGTGATATTATTAGAAATAAGAATCAAGATGTTTGTTCCATGGGATCTTTAGGAAGAACGTAATGCAATATACTTTTAAAGTGCCTATCAGATGCCAGTAAAATAGTGATGTAGAGCTATTTTTATTTTTTATAGCAATTCAACAGGCATCAGAAAATAGTATTTTAAAAGAAAGAATGAAAATAACCTTTAGTTCAGTCAAGATTACCACATTGTCATTATCATGTGTGTGGAGTTTTACTTCAAGCAATCAGTGAATAGAAAAGGTGGTTGATGATGGTGATGATGATGATGTTGATGAGGAGAACTGCCACTGATTGAGCACTCATGCACTCTGTGCCAGCACTATTCTAGGTTCTTAACATACATTAATCACTTAAGCAGCCATAACAGCCTAATAAGGTAAGTACCAATATTATTCTGATTTTACACTTTAGGAAACAGTTATAGACAGATTAAGTAACTTGCCCAAAGTCACACAGCTGGAAGATGGCAGAGCCAGCTGTCTGAACAATTACACTGTATATTGAGAGAGCACAGGATTTAATATTCTATTTTTCCTTGGTTTGTATATATACTTTGTTCTCAATTGTAGGGTGGTGCAGGACCTACAGGACCTCCTGGTGAACCTGGTGATCCTGGACCAATGGTAAATGTCAAGTAAGCATGTAGACCCAGTTACATTTGGGTCCACCGTTATAATGATGTCAAATATTGAGTTAATTTATCTTCCCAGGTCCTCCCTAATGTAGGAAGAAATAACAATCCAGTTTGGGAGTCCTGTTCTATGACCCGTTCTTAAGCTATATGTTTCTCGTAGCAGAATATTTAAATTCAAAGACTGATTATGATCATTAGACAGTGCTGAGTGATTTGCATTCATGCAATTACACTTTTTTTCTTGTTGAGCACATGATCTGAGGGATGCAACAAAAAATTCAAAACATTAATAAAACTATTTTCTCTTTTTCAACAATATTTATTATTTTCATTCGTCTCAATAATATTGTGACATTTCATTTGTCTCAATATTTTGAATTATATTATTGGTAAGTAAAGGTAAATATTCTTTTTTTCCTTTTGTTTTGTTATTAGGGTCCGATTGGTACACGTGGACCAGAGGGCCCTCCTGGTAAACCTGGGGAGGATGTAAGCTACCTTTCCTCATTTTCCAGTCAGGTCTTGAAGAGGCGAAGGAGTTACAATGTTAAAAAGAATGTTCTGTATTAATTTCCATTACATTTCCCCACCCTTTTAGCTTCCATTAAATTCAATGTAAACAGAAGAACTCAGAATAGAAGTTTACAAATATCTAAAAGGGGCTCTTAATTTGCATAGTATTGTATTATTAGGTACTACTGTCTCTTCCTGCATTCCCTGGGTTTTTGTTAAGATTTCTCCATTAGATGCTAGGCTTGTTGTCACAGTAGCAAAAACCTTTCCTAGTGAAACCACTGAAATTATCTGAAATAAAAAATATATTGCTTTGATGGAATACATCATTATGAGGTCTTATATAAAGGAATTTTTAAAATGTGTTAGTAGTATAGTGCCAATATGGCTCCCCAATGATGAAAAAATGATTTCTTCAATTGGATTTTTAATTAAAGACCCAACTCCAGATTTTAACATTAAGGACGTGTAATCAGAGAACAGTGTGCAATAGCAGACTTATATTTCTAGATTCTTTTCTTAGTTGTACCAAAGTTGAGGATCAAATTATGGGTAGGCCATTAATTTCTATGTGATACTAAACCAAGTATTAATAAATATTTTCTCTTTGTGAGTCATAAGATTCATTTAAACAGGTTACATTGAATTTGGCTATAGAGCACGTATTTCTGGTAGTCCTTTCTTTTTAACCACAGGAAAGAAATGGAAAGTAGTATTTTAACAAGCAATACTTTAATTCAGTGTCATGTGATCATATAGAATTCTATAGTATATATCCTATAGCATACATGTATGTTTGTGTGTATAAATTTTGATATTCATAAAATAGTGAGCTAGATCAGACCAGGAAAATTTTCAACAATTTATTCTTCTGGATAAATTAATGAAAGCCACAGACTAACCTGATAGAATCGAGTACTATCAGGAATATAGGGAATAGAGCCTATTTTTATTTTATTTTTTTTGCACTGTTTAGAGAATTGCACATTAGCTTTCTAAAGAAGGCTGTTTTATCAGTAATTTATCATTTAGTTTCAAAGAAGAACCTTTTAATCACTTTTGCCTCCCCAATCTCCTACATTTTTTCCATAAAGGGTGAACCTGGCAGAAATGGAAATCCTGGTGAAGTGGGATTTGCAGGATCTCCGGTAAGTTTATACTCAACATAAGGCAAACTTTGAAAAATAAAGAACATTGAATTAAATTGCAATTCTCTGTATGCACATGTATCAGGCACTAAGTAAATGGAGACAAACAAGCATTGTTTGTTTCTGTAAAAATGTGAAATGTCACAGGACATTTTGCCAGAGTGATGGCTCTGCTTTGCATTGGCACCATAAATACGCCTTCTGGAGCTAGAGAAGTATATCGAACATAACATGAATACCCTCCAAACTGAGTATCAAATCCTCAGAAAATTCAGAAAAAATAGTTTGTTTTTTTCATAAAATGAGTTACCAGCTTGACCTATTTACAGTTCACACTTCAATCCTATTTTAGCTTTTTAAAATCCTTTTAATATTTTTACTTTATATTGTCACATATGTCTAAACAATAGCTTGAAGAAAAGCTTGTTGCCTTGTTTTTTATCAACTAGGGACAATAAATTATGGACGAGATGCCTCTTTGGCTGCTCCCCAAACCGTAATTTTGGCTGAAATTCTTGATTAATGTTCTGGGTCCTAAAATCATATGACAATATACACTGATTTCCAGCCCTCCTAACACAGCTGTTTTCTTCCCCTTTGGCTCCCTAAAAGAATAGACCTCTGGCAACTACTCCACCAGAATCCAAGACCTGGCCCCTTGGCCATTCTCTGAACCCACCTGTCTCTCATCACTCAAATTGCTTTGCCAGGCCCTCTTCTAGAATGTGTTACACTGGCCATGGGGAAAATTAGAGTATGATAAGCAAGCAAAAATCTTCCTCAAGCGTTCCTACTTCTTGGGTTTCTCCTGCCCAATAGCCCAAACATTCACTCTCCTATTTATTTTCTATAATTTCATTATGTTTCTACCACTCAATACAATCAACAGTACCACATTACTTTCTGTTTACTTTCTGAAAATTGATGAGGTTCAATGCTAGGAAATGTTTTAAACAAATGAATGCTCCCTTATCTTTTAAGGGAAATTTACAAGGCTCAAAGGATTATTTGGTTGCAAACATAAACCAGTTTCCCAACTCCCTGCTTTCTTTCCTCCTCCATCAGCCTGGGAAATAAATGCAGACAAAGGCATGAGGTTTAATCATTAGCACAGATGTCCTTTTCAACCCATCCAGGTTTGAACTTCCCAAGTCCTGCTGCACTCTTGCTCATGCTCACAGTGTGGGCCCTCCGTGGGGAGGAAGGGTGCCCCGCCAGCACACCACAGATGCACTGTGCAAGCTCAGTGCAATGTGTGATTGCGCTGTAATGAAAGTCCTGGGTCAGCAGAATGAGAATTTTTTATAAGCATTAGGACATCTGGTTCATTTTCTTGTTACATTAGGGATATGTAATCACATGAGAATTTCCCTTGCAGACCATAAAAACTGAAGTTAACTAATTATTTGAAATAACATAGCTCAGCAATTCTCCTATAGGCTTAGATGGGTCTGCACTAAGTTGCCTGCTAAGGATGGAGAGGAGACAAATCTCTGTAAAATGAGGCCTTAAGTTGAAGACTTAACAGGAGTTCCTGATGTGAAATAATTCTTGAGCAGGGTTGTGTAAACAGAAGAATTAATGGGACTTCATTTGTTCAGAGAGCATGATTTGTTTTACCCCTACTGTGATAACCCTCTAAAACACTAAAGAAATAATTTTCTTTCAAGAGGTCACAGAGGAATTATTGCTTTGATTTTGTTATATGAATTTCATTCATTGAGTTCTTATTCAACCGTTTAGAAATAGTGAATGAAACCTATGATTTGCAGAGCAGAAGGATTTTGTTATCAGTGTAAGATCATGCTAGGACAAGAGAAGTTCCTTAGGAAAGGTTAAAGGACTATGAAAGTAAGAAATATTAAACCATTTCTTTATTCAGTTGTTTATCCAATGATTATTCATTGAATGTCCATTAACCAAACATAAGGCTAACTGCCAGCTATACATAAATTAACAATAATAATCAATACGTGATAATATGGATCAATGCTATCAAGGTGCTAAATATACTGGCGACGGTGGTAATGCCAATTCAATGCAAAATCAAATTAATGTAGGCCATGATAATAAGTAAATAAGTAAGTCACTAGCTTGGTATCTATTTTAAGACGGTATAAAAAAACTTTCATGCATCATTTCAAAGTAATTGTACCACTGGATTTGATTTTCTGTGGTATTTCTGTTGTTTTTTATTTAATGTGTTTAGGTGAAAGCTACATAGAATTTGCAGAAATTAATTATTTAGTCAAGAAACAAAGCATTCTCATATTTCTTGACTTTCTTTTCTGTTGGATATTTTGTTTATTCATTTAGCTTTAAAAATAATTATAAATCCACAAAGTTTCTCCTAAACAATTTATTTTAAAAATTCCTGACCACATTATAATACTATTCTTCCCATCATATTCTGCTGCCAATATTCAGAAATTCATAGAAAATAAAAACATTGGTTTGCTACAAAGGCATTTAATGTTGTACCATAAATAAAGCACAATAAAGAAAGAAAAGGATATTTTTATCTGGAATTTCTCTCCTGAATATTTTTTCTCTACCTTGGTATAGTCAATTCTCATATTGGACATATTGATTCATGCTTATATTTTGTTTTCACTAATAATTATAACACAGTGATGTCATGTGAAAAATTCTAAATGTCATTAACTCAATACCTGGTATTAATTTGTATCCTTGTATAAGTCATGTTTACATTTCTAACAGCATATTTACTTTGCTAATTTTGGTCACCCAGATATATTTTGACAGATAAAAGTATATTGCTTTTTGTTGTTGTTGTTGTTCTTAATATGTTGCTGGAAAACTGTGTACTAACTATTTTTTGTGGAAAATGATATATTAAGGAATTTTGCATCCTTATTGACTCTAAAATGCCTTATCTATGTTTTCCTTCCAGGGAGCTCGTGGCTTTCCTGGGGCTCCTGGTCTTCCAGGTCTGAAGGGTCACCGAGTAAGTTCAATCTATTGTAATCCTCTCAGGTAGTGTAGTTTAGTGAATAGGCTCTGGGGAGCATTACCTTCAAAATCTTTACTAGTCAATTTGTTGATTGTCCTTAACTGTCTATGGTAGCAGTATTTATCTGTGGTTACTGAAATCATAAGTTTTTTATACATTTCCTTTGGGTTTAATTTGATTCAATAAAGAAATATATTTTGAGTTCTTACTGTGTACTGGACACTATGCTACAAAAGAGGATACAGTGATGAATGAGAAAAATCTCTGACCTGAAGCTTCAGGCTAATGGGGAATACGGATGAAAATTTAGGCAATTCCTATATAGTGGAAGAGATGACGTGGTAGAGATAGAGAGTACTAGGTCACAGAAGGGGCCCAGTCTACCTAGACTTGGAAAGCAATAGAATGCCTTTTTTTATTACTGAAGATAATTACGATGTAACTATTATGTATTGTTTACGTATGTAGAATCTATCATCTATCTAATCTATTTGTCATAATATCAAATAGTGATTTTCAATCAATATACACTGGCCTCTGTTTTGAGTAATTGAGATTTTGATTAAGATGTCTGGTCTGCTGCTATACTCGTTATTAAGAATTTTGAACATTCACCTTGAATACAAATGATATTTTATAACTATATGAACTCTGTAGTTATGTGTTTCCTCTAAAGCCACTATAAGTTTTTTATTTGTAGCTACAGATTAAATTTCTACAAAGTCACAAATGTTTGAAGGGTGAGAACATTGCAAGCTGAAAATGTTATTTAAAGGCGAAAACTCTAATTTTCCTTGAATAAGCTTTCAGAATAGGTTGAGAATTTGAAAATATTTTGAGCAACAACTTTAAATTTGAGATTCATTTTTATAAGGCAATTTCTGCAAGCTTATTTTTGGTTCTTCTTTTATGCCTTTGAGAATTGAAAAAAAACAGGATACAAATACAAATTTATATTTTTCTTCTCAGGGACACAAAGGTCTTGAAGGCCCTAAAGGCGAAGTTGGAGCACCTGGTTCCAAGGTAATCTTATAATTATCTCACTGTAACCTCACTTTGGCTTCTTAGTTTTGCTTCAAATGTTTACACATTTTTCAGAACCAACTTAATTCAGCAGGAGAGAGGGCTATAAATAAATGGTTAGGTAAATAAACGTAATTTTTCGAAGATGAGTGGCAACGGCTTTACCATGACATGACTTAATATGCCCCCAAGAACAGCCTCCATGGCACTGGGTGTCTGCCAGTGTAGGATGGGTGTTGTCTTCATATGAAGATGGCACTGTGAATCTATCTTCTAAAATACAATCATTCAGTTTTTGTCTTAAAAAATATCTGAAAGATTTAGATAGTTCATTAGTCCCATTATTGAGTACTCCTTTAATACCAAGACCCTCTACCCATTGTTTCTTCTCAAAATTTATTTGTATTTCTACAGGCAGAAAAAACATCAAGGAAGTATAACGGAATTTTTAGTGGAAAACATCATGACCTAATGTGGAAATCATTTGACTTTAAAATTTTTTATTTCTAAGTCTCCTAGAATAGATCTTAAGATAATATTACAATCAATTTTAGCTTTGTAAAGTTTTACTTGAGACATATCAGACATAGATAAGTCCTTTCCTGAGACTCCTGAGACTAGTTACTGCGGCTAGGTATGATAGTTTCCATCAATCTTAAGTCGCCAATATTAATTTATATGTATTTCTTTAAAACTATACTACTATTGCATTTTGAGAAGAAGTAATAGAACAACATTCTGAGATCCTATGTCAAAAGTACATCTTTCATATGCCCTCTTTGAAAATATGCTTTTAAAATTACACACACAGAGCAAAGTGATGTGAGTATCAGTTATAGGCTTCTCATACTGTAATGTATTCTCATTTTTGTTTTAGGGTGAAGCTGGCCCCACTGGTTCAATGGGTGCCATGGGTCCTCTGGTATGTGCTGGTTTTCTTGTTTCTTAAATTTCTAAGGTTATATTTCCTTGCCTTTTAGATTATAACAAGAGAATTTTTAAATGAAAAGTAAAAATAAATGGAGAACGTAAGTTGGCTGGTAAAATAATCTTGATTACTAGCTGATAGACAAGCACAAGAGAGTTGAGCCCTTCTAATAGCAAAGGCTTTCAACATTTCATTGTTTCTCTTACCAGTTGAATGCCCTTATTCTTTTTCTATACACAGTGATCAAATCAAGATTATTGTAGATTTAGCCCATTAAAGCCAGGTTAAGTGAAATCTATCTATGTAAGGGGTGATAGGTTATTTATCTCCAAATGGGGAGAGTTTTTCAAACCCAACATTGCCCCTGGAAATACTATTGCTTGGTGGCCAATTATCTTGAGTCTTAATTGGATTGAGTGGGGTAGTCAGACTACCCTACATTTCAAATTAGGTGCTTCAAGAGATATTTCTTCTCTATCGTCATAGGGTCCGAGGGGAATGCCAGGAGAGAGAGGGAGACTTGGGCCACAGGGTGCTCCTGTAAGTATATCTGCTTTTACTTATACTGCTGAGATGTATATTTCAATTCATTTTTAGATTTAGTTTACTGAACTTGCCTTTTAAATGAAATTAACAGTACTGGTCACTTTTTTTTTTTCTTTTTCTTTTGGAATAAAGTCAGTTTTACAGAAAAGTTGAAAATAAAGTACAGAGAATTCTTGAACAACCTTCCCTTTGCTTTTAATGTTAACATACAGCCACAGTACATTTGTTGTCTACTTTAATACAAAAATTAAGAAAATAATGAATACATATAGCAGCTTGGAATATAGTCCATAGAAAAACACAAACTTGGATATACTAATAAAATTGCAATAATAAGAAACATTTATCAAAACCTTATTGTATGCCAAGAATTCTTCCAAGCATTTTATTTTATGTTCCTCATACTCCTAAAAGGTGGGTACTCTGAGTGCACTCTTCGAAAGAGCTGAGTCTCCTGATCACCTGTCTTTGATTCATTTTAATTATACAGATTGAGAAATACTCTTGCAGACTATTTATGTAACTTGAATCTGTATAGGAGGCATATTCTAATTATTCCTTTCACAACTCTCTGAAGGTCAGGCTATGCTGACTAATATTTCAAACTTATAGTTCATTACTTTACACCTACTTTGCTTTAGAGAGTTAAGGACTGTCACCTTTCCTCTATTATTTCAAGGTCCGATCATCACCATTACTCTTAGCAATCCCAGGTTTACACTGTCTCTGCTATTACCTCCAGCCCATAGAGGACGACCGACTCAGAGCTACTCAACAGTACCAAATTCAAGGCCCTGATTTGGAAAGTGCAAGACCCTCTCACCAGCCCATTCTATATCAGTTTAGTAAGCAGAGTGTCCTAAGGGGATATAGAGGATATTATAGAATATAGTCAACTATTGGCTTATCCAGGCTAACATCATCTATCAATATAGTATGCTCACTTCTCTGTGCTTTCTTCTACTGTCTGCCAGGGGAGGTCTGACATTTCTGCCCCAGCATGGGCTATTGCTCTTCCCACATTTCTAAGAACTGTCTCCCATGTTAGCACTATTTCTCAGGGTTCTTACCAGGGTGTTAAATTGTAATATCATGAGACAGTGTATCCACATCATTAAAGGTTTCCAACTTTGTATTCTGTTTTTTGATACAGTGCCTTCAGGACCAAGACCCATACATTCTTTCTCAGATCCCACCTCTACCTAATGTTTAGGTCTTATAGGTGCTTTGGTGTATGATATCTTTTTTAAAAAGTAGTAGTGCTAGTTATTGGTCTGGTGTACAGAAGTGAGGCTTAAGTTGTCTGCCAAAGTAGAAGCTTAGGTATCATCTTCAACAAGAGAGAAGTACCAACTATTAATGGGGGGAATGGCCACTTCTCTAGGCCCAGTGACTTTAGATGGACCTGAGATTTTAAAGTTCTTTTTTTTTCGTTTAAATTTTGAGGACAGGGTCTTACTCTGTTGCCCAGGCTACAGGGCAGTGGCACAATCATAGCTCACTATAGCCTTGAACTCCTGGGCTCAAGTGATACTCTCACCTCAGGCTCCCAAATAGCTGGGACTACAGGCGCATACCACCATTACTGGCTAATTTTTTTTGTAGAAACGGAGTCTCACATTGTTGCCCAAGCTGGTCTAAAACTCCTGGCTTCAAGCAATCCTCCAGTCTCAGCCTCCCAAAGTGCTGGAATTACAGGCATAAGTCACCAGGCCCAGCTGAAGTTCTTCAGTGTGTTGATGCACATATCTTAATGCCACTCCTCTCAATCCAGGACCCTGACCATGACATAACAGACTTTCTAGGTTTGAGAATTCAACCATCCCACGAGCTCTCATAGTCTTGCATTAAGCCCTGTGGTTGGCCTGTTATTCAGCTTTTTCTTCTCTCTGGTTGCAGAAGATGAGAATTTTAAAAAATGCTGCCAAGGAGTCTTGCATTGGTGATTAATCACCATCAGCCTTTTAGTGTCTTTCTCCAATAGACACACTATACAAGACCCATGCAATTCCATCAGCTTTATAATTGTTATTTTCTTAATTCTTCTCAAATGCCCAAGATATTGCACCACTAGCCCATTCCCTTAAAATATCTCTGTTCACCATTGGTGACAATATTTGCCATTGTGCCATCGCAGCATGCCAAGGGTGATTCATACTCCGACTGTCACCAGCTGGCCAGTGGGAAATCCAGCTTAAAAATCCCATTTTAGAGTTTGCTTTCTTGTAACCACTCTGGCATCAATGGTCTTAGGGTCTTAGGTCAGGTTTCCTAGGAAACAGCCTCAGGAAAGTGACTTGTATACAGTACAGGAAATTTATTGGTGAGTACTCTTAGAAACTATTTTTCAAGGAATGAATAAAAGCAGGGTTTGTCAGAGGGAGAAATTGAACTGTGTTGCAATTGCAACAGAGATCTCAGTCAATTTCAGGGGAACTATGGAGCTGAGATGGCTCTTGCAGGCTTCTCTCAAATAAGGGCCAATGCTTTGTATCCTTGCATTGACCAAGGAAAGAGTGCAGTCTTGAGAGAGCTAATTCCCTTTAGCTGAGGGCAATTCCTAGGGAATGTCTCAATAGCGAGCCATCAGCAGGTTGTATTTCCAGCTGACAGGATGAATACTTCAGTACTTAAGGGAGTCCTGGGTGAAACCCACAGGATTCATTATAACTTCATTTATCTCTTTCTGTGTGTTTTATTTTCTGGGCATTGCTTCTCTGAGTTAATCTGGCTATTAAGAATATTGAGGTGTTCAAATTTTCATTGTCTCTGAGTTCATATGTTAGAAGATGATACATTAAAGTAAAAAGAATCATTTTAATCAGTTTCATTTTCTCAATCTTGATTTTATTTCTTATTGCTATAAGGATAGATGCATTTATGACTACCATATCAGCTTGTGTAAATGTATTTATATTGTTATTAACTGAGTGAGGGTTATTGTCAGTTAACTTTAATATTTATTCTTCAATTTTTAACATGGAAATTTTTTATAAAGCAAATAAATTATGAGAAAATACAGTATAAAATGTAATCTTATCCTATCTTCTCCTTTTTCTCTTAATTAGGGACAACGAGGTGCACATGGTATGCCTGGAAAACCTGGACCAATGGTGAGTTATATTACTTTCATATTAATTCATTAATTTATTCATGCATTCTTCCATTTGTGTATTCAAAAACATTTACAGAGCACTCACCATGTTCCAGACACTTGGAATAAAAAGCTGATGGACACACAGTACTTCTTCAACACTGTTCTATTAAGGAACAGAGATATTAATATTGTTATGTAACATAATTGTTAACTCCATAATATAGTATACAACTTCAGGTGTGGGAACAACTTTCAAGTCAAGTCCTGAAAGATAAGTATTTAATATATAAAATGGGCAAGAATATAACATTGTCCAGAGGATACATGGATGAGAAAACACAGTGGGCTCAGAAAATTCTAGGAAGGCAAAATTGGATTGATAGGCGGGAGCTAGATCATGAAGGACTATACTTACCGTGTTAAATGGTTTTTGAGCTTTTTTCTATAGTAGTTAATGTGAGATCATTCAGGGATTTTAAACATACGAACATTATGACCAGAGGATAATCTGTTGGTAATGTTTGAAGATAAAATGAAGACGGCTAAGAATAAAGAATGAGTTTGAATACCACTGGCATAATTCCAGAAAGAAATTACAAAGATGTGAACTAAACTTATTATGGTAGTAACAGAGGCCGACTGCATGTCAGTGAGCTAACAACTCTAATGGACATGGCCCAGTAGATTTCTGGTTTAAAGTGTTTGATGGATGATGTAATTTATCTGAAATTGGAAATAAAGAAAGAGGAACAGGATACCGTTTGTGAGTTTGAGTTTAGAATGGGAATAAATGAATTCAATTTTGTGATTAGATTTGCAAGAGTGGAGCTCAGGATAGAAATTTGAATTTCAAATGTAGTTTTGGAAATTTTTAACATACAGGCAATAGATACAGCTGTGGGAGTAAAAGTGTAACATAGAATGAGAAATGATGAAGTCTCAGTGTGTACCAATATTTTGTATACTGTGCCTTTTTGTGCTTGGTATGGACAAGGCTATTGTATTTTGCTTCAGACCATCTTGCAGTATTTCATAGGTAATCCTCTGTAACTATGAACCTTTAATTCACGCTTGAAGATGGAAATCTGGACACTTATTTAACTATTGCAAATTAGCTAAATAACTAGATCTAGATCATGAAGAGCTGTACTTACACACTTAAAGGATTTTTGAGTTCTTTTCTATTGTAATTAATGTGAGATCATTCAGAGATTTTAAACATAGGAACTTTATGACCAGAAAGATCATCTCCTGGTAATGTGGATGATGAAATGAAGATGGCTAAGACTAAAGAATCATCTGTAAATTATAAACAAAGAATGAATTGTAAATTATAAACAAAGGCAAATATTTTAAATTTGACACATTTCAAACATATGCCCTTTTTAAAATTCCCTTACTTGCAATAGTTCTCCCATGTGAATAGCCTCAATTGCTGCTCATTAACTGCTGAGTTACCCAGAGGTACAAAGGATCCTAAGAGATGTGTGGAGCTGAAGTAGATTTTAGTTGAAACAGTGCTGTGGATCAAGGTCTCTACTACTATTCTGTCAAGGACACTTAAATTATATCTTTACAAGCAAAATAAAACTAATTTAATTTTTAAAAAGAGCTTCAAGACATAAAGTTATTTTCTGAACTTTAGAGCAATTTATTATACATGTGCTTTTCCCATCAATTATGTGACTTTAATAGCGGTGCCCTGACTTTTAAAAGGAAGATATAATAGTATCTAGGATAAATTATTTCATATATGATTAACACCGGTTGCTAGTAAAATGTACATACTTATATTGTAGGCATCATGTAGTAAACCTTATCTGTTCATCATGAAATTAGTGGTTCTCAACTTTGGCTGTACATTAGAATTACCTGGAAACTTAAAAATATTGATGTCCAATCCAATTAAAATGTAATCTCTAGAGGTAGACTCAGAAATCAGTATTTTTTAAAGCTCTACAGATGATTCCATAGGGTCATTAATGTGGATAGCTGCTGCAGGAAACCAAAAAGTGGTGTTTTATAATAGCACAAATATATTTATAGAATGTTATCTATAGTCATTTTTTAATGTAGTAATTGAGCACAAAGTTGCTACTGAAAATGCTCCTAAATAAATAGTCCGTGGAACAATTTTATTTTACTCCAATAGGAAAAGTTGAGTCAAGCTCTACAAGGTAAATTATGCTAACAAAACACCAAGGAAAGAAAATATTATGAGGGAAAGAGAGAAGGTATTGTAGGAAATATTCATGGTCAGCATGGGCCAAGACTGAATGATCATAAAAGAAAAAAATTTAAAGCTATTAGCCAAAAGTAAAGTATAATTATAGTAATTGAAATCATTTGCCCCAGGGATCTTTTCTTCCTGTTTCTCATAAGTAGGAAACAAAACATAGAATGAAAAAATAAGTATACTTTGAAAGGGCTTTTATTAATTCAAAACTGATGGGATTAAAGTACAGTCCTTGAAGAGTCAGAATAATCTGTACTAGAATTCCTCTTATACTCACTTCTTTTAAATTTAGTCTTTTAATCAATGGCTTAAATTCTATGCATGCCTTTCCAAATGGAGGGTAATATAAATATCCACTTGTTATTGCCTGAAAAACCTCTCTAAAATATCCAGAATTTTTTTTTTTTTTTTTTTTTTTTTTTGGAGATGGAGTCTCACTCTAGGTTGAAGTGCAATGGCGCAATCACAGCTCACTGCAGCCTCCACCTTCCAGGTTCCAGCAATTCTCCTACCTCAGCCTCCCAAGTAGCCAGGATTATAGGCACCTGCCATCACACCTAGCTAATTTTTGTATTTTTAGTAGAGACTGGGTTTCACCACATTGACCAGGCTGGTCTCCAGCTCCTGACCTCAGGTGATCTGCCTGCCTTGGCCTCCCAAAGTGCTGGGATTACAGGCGTGAGCCACCACGCCTGGCCTCCAAGTGGTTCTTAAGCATCATTTTTATAGAACGAAGTACTCGATTTTGATATAAAATGTAACTTTCTAAAAACTATATTATTTGATTAACACAAAGAAAGTACATCTCTCAAGAAGCAGTTGTTTGAAACACTTTATGTTTGTGATTGATTTAATCCTATATGCTATTTGAGTAATCCAATTATATTTAATACCTTGGATATGTCTTTTAGCATTACTTTAGATTGATGTTGAAAGGTACTTATAATGAAATTAGACTATTATCTTTGTAATTTTAAAGTGAAAGGCAGGTTATTCTTATGTGACAAATACAAAATGACACCAAAGACTTAAAAATGACCTAATTAGATACTAATTAAATACATGTCTGATTACTTCTCTGGTTTCTTTTAATAGGGTCCTCTTGGGATACCAGGCTCTTCTGGTTTTCCAGGAAATCCTGGAATGAAGGTAAGACGTTAATGTTAATATACAGTATTTAACTCTACATGATTACATGATCCCCAAAGTGAAGAATGACATTTAATTAATTGAAAAGTGTGGAAGTTACTTTTAACTAAGGAAAGAGCCTAGAGTATGCCCTTTGTTCATTATTACATGGAAAAAGATAAATGAAAAAATAAAATTAACTGTATAAATATAATTAAAGGAGAATCACTTATAATTGTACCCTTATAATATCAAAGAACCTAATGTGTTAGGACTCTAATGCCAGACAATCAAAACAGCTCTAAGGAATAGGAGCTTTAAACTGAATTGGAACTCTATTCTCTATTCCTGAATAGAGTACTTGGAAGTAATGAACAGCAGAAAGTTCCAAACAATAGTAGGTTAAAATAAATTAGATGCTGTCAAAAGGCTGTTCTTTCACCTAACATTTGTTATCACTCTGCACTCCCCCAGACCCCCAACCCAATTCTATGCAGCCATTAAAGGAGTGGGCATGGAGAATATTTGGCTCTCTATGTAGGAATGATTAAAGTATTCTGTGGGATGACTTACATTTGTAGTGAGTCACAATTGGTTCTTTCTCTCAGTACTTTCAGATAAATTCAAGGATGACAGTAGAAGGACATTAGGATTACATTAGATAAACTGGTGAATTAATTTAGAATACCTCTTTCAAGTCATAAGCAATATAACACATCTGATTCCCCCCGATGCCGTGTTTCCCTTTGGCAATGACTTTCTTCATCCTGAAGAGATTATGCACAAGATTATGCTGTACAAAAATGACTGCGGTCACAGACAGTCACCTGGCCCCTCCAAACCTTGTTTTCTCATGGAATTTTGTTGAGGATTAAGTGACATCATCTACATAAACCCATCACATAGAGCCTGATGCAGAGGACACCCTAAATGTAGGTTCATGCTTCTTATTAGTTGTGCTACTCAAATTGGATTTGAAGAAAAATGTCTGTAGCTGACGTTTCAGATATTCCTTGAAAATGTGAGAATCACCAAGTCAAATTATTCTTTAGGCTCTCTCTAATGACATATTCAAACACGGTGCTATGGGGATGCTGCTGCTTGAAAACAGTGCCTTAATTCCTTTCCCCGTGTTAACTGAGAACTCAGTGTAAACTCAAGTGGGTGGGATCTTCTTGGGTCTCCTCTGAATCTGATCTTCTCCCTGAAGTCCTAATAATGTTACTACCACAGACTCTGGCCCAGACTCTCTGTATAACCCTGTCAAAACATGCAAAATCCCTTCCCTCTTTTTGTGAGACCCTCTGGCCCCAAACTGAGTTCTGGTTAAGGAAATATTCTCAGATCTATGAATTAGCAGAAAGAGGTTTATACTCCAACTTTCATGGGATTTACTTTAACTTCACTAGCAATCATGGTTTACACAACCCAACCATTCACTCTGGTTACTTCTCTCTCCTCCTGGGTGTTTGTGGTACTGGTTGTTGGCTACTGAAAACTGCTTAATAAAACTCAAACATCTAGCAAAACTGTTTCTGTTAGAAATTTTCTGTCTTTTCCTTCCTGCATCTCTCCACCATAAAATTCCTGGATCTTTGTTTTTGGACAGGGTCCTGCTTTTCCTACAAAGTTCTGCCATGGTCTCTGCTCTCTGACTAAAGAATAAACTTCTAAATCCAGTTCTCTGCATTTCAATGAAGTGAAACAGAGATTCAATATGCTTTACTGATACTGATGAGATACCTAAGGCTTAGAATTTTGGTTTTCCAGGCCCCTTTATGATTAGATTCATATAGGTACATAATAAGCAAGATAAAATACAGAAGCCAAGTGAAGTTTGAATTTCAGATAAGCAAAGAATACATGTGTAGTATACGTATGTCCCAAATATTGCATGAGAAAAACTTATGCTAAAAGTTATTGTTTATATGAATTAAAATTCAACTAGGCATTTTTATTTGCCAGCTGGACTCACTATCTTGGCTTGAAATAAAGGGAGCTATTAAGTTACCTTAACCACTTCACTCTGCTTTTAATGTTGCATTTTAAAAAATATCTTTTAATTCTTATCAAAGAAGTGTTGTTTCTTTGGTTTAAAAATAGATGGTATTTTGCTTATAAGGTTGCCAAAAATTAAGTTGATTAGACATTTGTAGTCCAGATGTTTTTCACTTTACTGATAAATGCTTTCTTGAAGGTCAGTGGAATTGAATTTTACAACTGAAATCTTATACTCTGAAATATGATTTGTTATATTGCTTATATAGCAAGGAAACAATTTCTTGTTCTGTAATGATGGTATGAAATTTTATATAGACTTTTTACAGTGAGTCTCACAAATTTGGAAAACTATTGTCTGAATCTTGCAGCACATTTTAGCTGATATTAAGTTGCTTTATAAATATTGGAAAATAATATGATTTATCCTCTAATGATTGCATGAAGCTTTAATTGTGTAGTAAATTGCTAGACTTGAAATGTCTAGCTTTACCTTGAACAGAAACAACCCCTTTAAATACAGTGGGTCGGTCAGGTTTTCTCCCTCATTTGATTTGTGTTAAAGAGTCTGAATGTATACACTATTTATACAGAAATGGGCTTGAATAACCTGAGCATTTATGGAAGAACATATTAAAAGTAAACCATGCAGATTTAAGAATATCTATTCTTTGATAAATATCTTAAATAAAAAACATTTAAGAATATCTTATTCTTTGAGTAACTCGGTGTGCCTGAGGTGTAGGTTTCTAGTTTTTCTTTATGAACTTAGATTATCTTAACTGTTTAATATGTAGTAAGTGTAAATTCTGACAGATGTGGTAAGAAAAATTCCAGATTTTGTGGAGGTTCAGAGGAGAGGGAACTTAAGCTAACCCTGGTGTAGGATTCCTCTAACTGGAGATTGGATATGGAGAATATTCCTAGTGAAGAGGCCACCAGCATCATCCCTTAAGAAGGAAATGGGAAAGTGAGTGCACTCCTTAAGCTTGGTTGGGCACATATCTCTTATAATCCTCTTTGGCCTCTTTAAATATTTGGGTTTCAAATGTAAAATTCCAAATAAACAGTCAACTTTGTACAATGCCACTCTTGTATTTTTCTTAAATTAACATTTCCCTTTGCACCCTTTTAGGGAGAAGCAGGTCCTACAGGGGCGCGAGGCCCTGAAGGTCCTCAGGGGCAGAGAGGTGAAACTGGGCCCCCAGGTCCAGTTGGCTCTCCAGGTCTTCCTGTAAGTTTGTGGCATATCTAAGAACCAGCCCAGAAAGCTGGACATTTCTTGTAACATCAGAACAAATTCAACCTATTTTTTTTTATTGATACATAACATTTATACATATTTAGGGGGATACCTGTAATGTTTTGTTATATGCCTAAGATGTGTAATAATCAAGTCAGGGTATTTAAGATATCCATCCCATTGAGCATATATCACTTCTATGTGTTGGGAACATTTTAAGTCCTCTTTTTCTAGCTATTTTGCAATATAAAATTTAATATATTCTCTGAATTCTGAATGAGTGCTTACAACTGTGAAAAAATGTGTTTCCCTTGTCAACTCTGTAAGTTTTACCTATTTTATGTAAAAAAGAATGAGTCAAAAAAGTAATTTTTATGATATAATGGTGGCTGATGTTTAAAAAATGCTTCTACTTCCTTTTTGAAGATGGCTGGACATCTGTCTACTACCACATTTGTATCTAGATATTGCTTAATATTTTATTATATACTTTTAATGTACCTTTTAGGGTGCAATAGGAACTGATGGTACTCCTGGTGCCAAAGGCCCAACGGTGAGTAATGCATTTATGCCATGTGAAGCTCAAATGGACATGATTCTTTAGACATTGGCCCCAGACTGTTACCTGTGTCTCTACTTATCACATCACTCTTGCTGTTTAATAGGGCTCTCCGGGTACCTCTGGTCCTCCTGGCTCGGCAGGGCCTCCTGGATCTCCAGGACCTCAGGGTAGCACTGGTCCTCAGGGAATTCGAGGCCAACCGGTAATGACCTTTGAAAGAACTGTCATCCTTTAGTGTAATCTAACTACCAAGAGTAATAACATGTAATGTGATACAATGAAACATAGATAATGTGACTTACCCAAATGAGGGAAGATGGGAGTCTTTGTGAAAGCCAAATATTGTGGTACAATGTAGATGTTTAAATTCTAAGTGGGAACATTATTGCAGTATGTTAAATTTTAGTGTTCTTTTATTTAAAATAATAAGGTTATAACATTATGGTTCACCTCATAGACTTTTATGAGTAATTGAATAATAAATACTATAAAAATATTATGCAAGCCAGTGTGAGGAAGTATAGAGCTTCAACAGGAATTTATAATGACAATTTGGCTAAAAATTGGTTCAGCAACTATTTCTTGAGAGTTATTCTTAAAGACTGATTCAAATATATTAATCAGACTGAATGTCAGATTAAATGTTTTAATATTTTACAGAAATTATTTATTAGAAAAATATTTTGATGAACCCATAATAAAGCAACTGAGAAGTTGTGCTTAATAGCTTTTAGCTTGATGTATAAAAATAAATATTTAAACAAATATTTTCAATTCTGTTCCAAGTAATGTGGTCATGCTGATAAATTCTCTTTAAGTGCTGGTGACAGATTTATTAAAACATGAATGTTGCTAGTGTCACATTTGATTTCACCAAGTTTTGAATTTTGTAATCCGGTTCTTACAACCTAAATTACAGTTGGTATTTAAAGACACACCTATAGAAAAACCCTCGAACCCTCCAAGAGTGAAATGCCCTATTTGAAGTTGCTAAATTCTCAATAAATATAGCATAAATATAAAATTATTTTGATTCTGGGTAAACAGTTTCACATCCTAAAATACAGCCTAAATATATTTGTCTATAGAAGTTATTGATAGTTCCAATTTTAATTTTCAAATTTGATTAATAACTCAATAATTCTATTTATTCTACTACACATGATAAAAAACATAATTAAAAAAATAAATATCTTAAAGACCACTATAAATTAAACAGCTACCAAATTATACTGAATTTTATGAAAATTTACACATATTAACATATTCACATACATTCATTTAGAAATGGTTATATTATACTACTGATGCAAAGCAGACTCAACTGGAGAGAATTTTTAAAACCCATTTACTGTAACTAATTTGAGCAGATTGGACTAGCAAAATGTCCTGGTTCTTACAAATATCAATATATTTTTTTCAGGGAGATCCAGGAGTTCCAGGTTTCAAAGGAGAAGCTGGCCCAAAAGGGGAACCAGTAAGGTTTCATTGTTTTAATGATAAGAAGAACATAGTATTGTCTAGAAGTGTACAGCTCAAAATGCTCAGGGGTTTAAAATAATAATGAGAATTATAATAGCTTGAGATGAAAATATCTCATCGTTCCATATACTTTAAAATTTGTGACTGACTTCGTTAAAGGAGACTTCCAACTATAATTCACTGGTTGAATGGGTCTTTCTGGTAACTGTCCTTCTGTTTTTAACAGGGGCCACATGGTATTCAGGGTCCGATAGGCCCACCTGGTGAAGAAGGCAAAAGAGGTCCCAGAGGTGACCCAGGAACAGTTGGTCCTCCAGGGCCAGTGGGAGAAAGGGTAAATTTGAATAATACAACACATTCTTATAGTTGTGAGGGAATTATGTGAGTAAGTCTAAGAATAGTAAGGAAAACTAGAGGAGTTAAGAGAAATGCTTGCAGGTTCCTTGCACAGTTCAGTACAGTTATGTGCAAATAGAGCCAACTGATGGCCGGGCGCAGTGGCTCACGCCTGTAATCCCAGCACTTTGGGAGGCTGAGGCGGGTGGATCACGAGGTCAGGAGATTAAGACCATCCTGGCTAACACGGTGAAACCCCGTCTCTACTAAAAATACAAAAAATGAGCCGGGCGTTGTGGCGGGCACCTGTAGACCCAGCTACTCGGGAGGCTGAGGCAGGAGAATAGCATGAACCCAGGGGGCGGAGCTTGCAGCGAGCCAAGTTTGCGCCACTGCACTACAGCCTGGGCGACAGAGCAAGACTCTGTCTCAAAAAAAAAAAAAAGAGACAACTGACTAATCATTATTCATTTATTCAACTAATATTGGTTATATCACTACTCTATGCCAATTTGAGCCATCTGTGCTTGGAATTGTATCAGTGAACAAGAAGGTTATGATCCTAGTCCTCATGTGGAGACTAGTAAATAGTTGTTTATTTTAATGGAGAGGTAAACAATAAACAAGTCAACGGATAAATAAAAATGTATGTACACACTTTAAAAAGTGCCATACACACACTAAATAAAGGCATGACACGTTGGAGAGTAACTACACATGTATGTCAGAGTTGTAATGTTAGATTCAGTGGTTAGGAAATAGGATCCTCTGAGAAGATAGCATTTTATCTGAGACCTGAAGATGACTTTAAGCCAGTAGAAAACTTGGAAGAAAGAACATTCTTAGCAGAGGAAAAAGCAAATGCAAAGCTAGAAGGGCAGAAAGGACCTGGTGATTTTAAAGACTAGAAGAGGTAGCTGTGACTGGAGCATAGTGAGACAGGTCTGAAAAGAAGAACAATAATCTCACATTTATCTAGAGCTTTGGAGAATGCAAAGGGTTTCACAAAAATCTCATTAATGAATGTTATTGTTGACATTTTAATTGCTATAGATGGTACCTTTGCCTCTCATCTCTAGCTATGTTTCCTCTGTTTAATTTTACAATGAATCGTTAGAATATTTCCTTCCTTCCTTCCTTTTTTTTTTTTTTTTTCTGACAGAGTCTTGCTCTGTTGCCCAGGCTGGAGTGCAGTGACACCATCTTGGCTCACTGCAACCTCTGCCTCCCAGGTTCAAGAAATTCTTGTGCCTCAGCCTCTTGAGTAGCTGGGATACACATACCTGCCACTATACCCAGCTAATTTTTGTATTTTTAGTAGAGACAGGTTTTCACCATGTTGGCCAGGCTGGTCTTGAACTCCTGACCTCAGGTGATCTGCCTGTCTTGGCCTCCCAAAGTGCAGAATATTTCTTGATTTGAAGAATTATTTGGCTCAGTACTTATATATTCTTCAAAATTTTAAATTTTTTCCATCGAGTCAGATTTTTCTCATGCATATCTGTAGCCATGTTGGCTTGATCATGGCTCCTAAAACTTTATAGTACTAAAAATAAAAATCATCTATTCATTACATATGCAAAAATATCAATGACAATTAAGAATCACATTTTGGTCATTTGTAGGGTGCTCCTGGCAATCGTGGTTTTCCAGGCTCTGATGGTTTACCTGGGCCAAAGGTGAGGTTGCCCTGTCAACACTGATACTTACGTGGGGGGTGCTCCAGAAGATGCCATTTTTCAGCACGGTGATCTAGCTATGACCTGCATGGGCTCAGATCCAGAAAGGAGATGGATACAGATATCAGGCCTAACCCCAATTCTCTCTTGTGTAATTCCTGTATTAAGAGGCATAGGGGAGAAGGATGCTAGTTGGAGGAATGTGGTGACAAAATTTTGTATGTTATATTAGTTCCTTGATTTGGATGTTATATTAGTGCCTTGATTTGTAAAACAGTAATTTTACTTCGGCTTGCTTTTGTTTTTCTATACTCTTTTTCTTCATGCATCTGCTTTGCCTCGGTACAGGGTGCTCAGGGAGAACGGGGTCCTGTAGGTTCTTCAGGACCCAAAGGAAGCCAGGGAGATCCAGGACGTCCAGGCGAACCTGGGCTTCCAGGTGCTCGGGTAAGAATGTAGCAAGTGTTTGCTACATCAGTGGGGAAAAGTGCTCCTGGGCATGCATTGAAAGGGTTTTTGTTTGTTTGTTTTTAAATTTAGTTTGTTTTTACAGTTTAGAACATTTCTTTGTTTTTATGGTTTTGATCCAATTCATTATTTTAAAAAGTACTGATTTGTTATTTTTATCATATATAGAAAACACGGTAACTTCTCCTCTCTCTTTCTCAAAGGAGTATGTATTAATAGCTTTATCACTTGGCATGAGAAAAAAATTCTGTTTGTCAAATTTTATAACTTTACTTGTTAGCAAGTAAAGAATTTATAAATATTTGTAAACATACTTTTATAGCAATATAGCAAGTAAAGTAATTTTGGCAGAGAAATTCTGACAAATTTTATTTTAACAATACATCACTTAAAAATTTACTTGATTTACATAACTGTCATTCTATTCAGTTGACAAAAAAGCAACACTAGTTTTACTCTTAAGAATCTTTACTTCAGCTGCAGGTCAGCAACAAACTGACAGTTGCTTTTTTATTTTCAGGGTTTGACAGGAAATCCTGGTGTTCAAGGTCCTGAAGGAAAACTTGGGCCTTTGGTAAGTAATTTAAACAGAAGTCCACAACCACTAATATTTCTCAATAGACATGCAACTTAAATGATATTTATTTGTGGTTAATACTTTTGATTATGTGGATGCTGGTCATATTGACATACTTAAAACACCTTCTGGAAGCATATTCTTCGGATCTGTTTCCAAGTTGACAAAAATGTAGATTAAATTTTACTAAGAGAAATGTTTGAGATTGAAATTGCTTCCCTACCTGACATCAGTGAAAAAGTTAAAATGATACAGTTTTTAATACTGGTGAAATTTGTCTATTAGCAATATTCTCATTTTTGATATTCTTTTAATTTTATTTAAGAGATAAGTAGTATGAATTTTGACAACTTATATATTCTAAGATCTTCCCTTATCCTGCAATGCAAAATACAAGTCCTGAATTTTCATTACCACAAACCAGAGTAAATGAAAGAAGAAAGATTTCCCCTATTAATATGATTGTCAGGAGACATGATGAGGAAGCCTATGTCTAGAATAAGAATAAAATATCTCTTCTAGTTACTTAAAATACTTCAGTGTTTTTTTTAAAAACCCTTTCAACCGTCCTGATTCTTTAACATGAAAATTCAAGATAATTTAAAATTTATGTAACATCATAGTAAGCAAATGCAAGTGACACTTTGGATGATGGGATATTTAGAAAAACTTACATGAAACTTACATGACTCCTGTCAATTCCATAGGGTGCTCCAGGGGAAGATGGCCGTCCAGGTCCTCCAGGATCCATAGGAATCAGAGGGCAGCCTGGGAGCATGGGTCTTCCAGGCCCCAAAGGTAGCAGTGTGAGTACAGTGTATAATATGTTTGCCACCTCATCATGATTCTCATTTGGAGGAGGTATGTTTTTGACAAATTGATGGAATTTTACAAAAGTTTCATTTATTCTTCAGGGTGACCCTGGGAAACCTGGAGAAGCAGGAAATGCTGGAGTTCCTGGGCAGAGGGTAAATATACATTTTCTGCTAAAGAAAAATAATATAAGGACTATTTAAATTCTCATGGACTCACCTCACAAATATCTGTGTGTGATACTAGGGAGCTCCTGGAAAAGATGGTGAAGTTGGTCCTTCTGGTCCCGTGGGCCCGCCGGTATGTGATTTTGTGTGTGTGTGTGTGTGTGTGTGAGAATATAAACACATTGCATTTTTCAATGATGTTTATTCAAGACTTATGCATAAGTTTCAGGGAAAGTGAGTAAGAATGTATGGGAATGAAGAATTTCTGTTATACCTTCTCTTTTGATTTCTGTAATATAGTGTCTTCTGCCTTTTTAAATATAATGATTAATCTTTTTTCTTTTCTTTGTTTTTTTTTTTTGAGATGGAGACTGGCTCTGTCCCCAGGCTGCAGTGCAGTGGCGCGATCTCGACTCACTGCCAGCTCCGCCTCCCGGGTTCAAGTCATTCTCCTGCCTCAGCCTCCCTAGTAGCTGGGACTACAGGTGCCTGCCACCACGCACAGCTAATTTTTTGTATTTTTAGTAGAGATGGGGTTTCACTGTGTTATCCAGGATGGTCTTGATTTCTTGACCTCGTGATCCACCCGCCTCGGCCTCCCAAAATGTTGGGATTACAGGCGTGAGCCACTGCATCTGGCCATGATTAATCTTCTTGCTTTAAACTTCTTTAAAAGTCTGACTGCAAAGGTTTTTATATGTCACAGTCAAAGAGTATATCAACTGAGGAAAATAGTGTGTAACAAATATTTTATAAAATATTTTATTTAAAATATTTAAATACTTAATTATCTACCTTCTCTCAATAATGCATCTCATAAAAATTTATTTAAGGCTGGGCATGGTGGCTGATGCCTGTAATCCCAGCACTTTGGGAGGCCAAGGTGGGTGGATTACCTGAGGCCAGGAGTTCAAGACCAGCCTGGCCAACATGGTGAAACCCCGTCTCTACTAAAAATACAAAAATTAGCCAGGCATGGTGGCGTGTGCCTGTAATCCTAGCTACTCAGGAGGCTGAGGCAGGAGAATCACTTGAACTCAGGAGGCGGAGGTTGCAGTGAACTGAGATCACACCACTGCACTCCAGCCTGGGCGGCAGAGCAAGACTCCGTCTCAAAAAAAAAAAAAAAAAAAGGTGTTTTTTAGGAGGTAAAAGGAATAATATTCTTTGAGGTCTATTTTCATTTTGGGATTTTAAAATGAAGTGTTTATCAGAAGTATTTTGGCATATTTATTTGTTTTGGGGTGGGGCAGTTTAAATATCTTTCTAAAATGTTAGCTTTGCTTTCTTTAGTCATTCTGGTTTTGAAGTCTTGATAAATAATTCTTAAGACATTCAGAAATAACTATAATAAAAATATTTTGTTTTTAGATTAGATATACAACAGTAATGGATTTTCCTATATTCAATCCAATTTTCCCATAAGTTTACAATTGGCTCCAGACATTTAAGTTTGGATCAAAAAATAAATACATGTTATCAGTCACTTCACTGGCTTTAGAAGATATTTTCTCACCTCCAGAGACTTCAAACAATACCATTTGCTTACTGTTAATACTAGTTTATTACCTGGCTAACGAGAAGAACATGTGATTGGAAGAAATACAAAGAAATATCAGTACTTCTAGTAGTTCACATAGAGAGGAAGCAGACAAAGATCTGGCTATATTCACATTTTTTTTTCTCCTTTACAACTTAGGGTCTAGCTGGTGAAAGAGGAGAACAAGGACCTCCGGGCCCCACAGGTTTTCAGGTATGCACTAATTCGGTTTTCCATTTCATCTTCCATTAACTAAAATGCTATTTTTAAAAAAGAAAAAAAAAATATGGTCAGAAGATTTGAAATTCTACAATTTTCAAAAAGTCATCCCTCTTTTAGTAGATAGGATAGACATTTGGATAAATCAAACATTTTTGTCCAGAGTAAAGGAATGGACTTCTAAAAAAACTAATCAAACCTGCAAATTATGAACAAAACAAATAAAAAATAACAAAAAAGTAATAAAAAGATATCAGGAATAAAATGTTTCTGATATCTCAACAAAGTTTATTCAACCATTTTAAGGCTGATCTAATTTTATTGGCAAAGTGACTAGAATTTTTTATTGAACAAATTTTCATAATTTATCTACATATATCAGTACGTACATTATTTAATAGTAGGATGATCATAATTTGTAAAAAAAACTTTCTGGACTGACTTTAAATAATATTCTTGCAGTCTGAAATATTGTTCACAGAGCCATAAAAACTCTACAAATATGAAAACCTCCTGTTACATTATCTCTTTTTTTGCTAAGTGTTGTGCAGATGAAAATACAATCTTATAAATTAACTAGCTGTTTATTTTGTTGGTAGTTTGTTTTTAATGCTTCTGAACAATATTTTTTGCTTAAAATGTCTGAACAATATATTTTCCTTGAAAATATAGTCTTGGAGACTCCATGAATTGTAAAAGTTAAACTGTTAACACTGGTAGCCTATTGAACTTTCACAGATTGATTCACAATTTTATTTTCTTACTTTTGTTTTAGGGGCTTCCTGGTCCTCCAGGGCCTCCTGGAGAAGGTGGAAAGCCAGGTGATCAAGTAAGTGTTGAAATAATAATAATGGCAACACTATACATTGCTGGCTCAGTTATCACTTTTTATGCGTGAGGCTCTGTTGTGCTTTCCTTTACATACATTATCTCTTTGAGTTCTCAAAGCAGCCCTATGTACTAGATACTATCATTACCTCCATTTTATAGATGAGGAAAATGGGGCATACAGATGTTAGATAACTTTCCCAAAGTCACAAGGTTAATAGCTTTGAACCCAGGTCATCTGCTTCCCAAGATGTGTTCTTAACCACTTTATGTAAACAATTATGAACAAATACTAACAATTTTATTCTGTCATTTTCCTGGCACATAGATTTGTTTATTTTTCTTTGAGTGATTCATTTGTTCATTTAACCATTTAATAAATATTTGCTGAGCACTCTGTGTGCTTGGCTCTACAAAGCACTGGCCTGAACCAGCTGAACAAAATGGATTTGGACCTTGCTGTCCTTACAGTAAAGTAGGATTCAGAGACTATAAGACAATTACAATAATAGCATGCTCTAAATGCTATGATAGGGGAGGTACTATGTTTATGGAAACAAAAAAGATGCACCTGAATAAGACTTGGGGGGTTTAGGAAAGGTTTTCCAGACAAAGTAATATCTTGTATGAGATCTGAGGGATGAATGATGGTAAAGATGAAGGAGGGAAGATAGGAAAAACCTCCAGGAAATGAGACAAGCTTACAAATCAGAGTGGGTAATATAATTTGGGGAAAATAGAAAGGGGACTGTGTAGGGGTGAATCAGGGACCTGATTATGGAGGGTTTTAATTGGATTCTAATTTGTTCTTCATCAGTAGTGTAACGGGAAGCTAATGAAGGGTTTTTAGGCCAGGCACAGTGGCCCACACCTGTAATCCCAGGACTTTGGGAGACCGGAGCAGGTGAATCACTTGGCGTCAGGAGTTCAAGACCAGCCTGGCCAACTGTCTCTACTAAAAGTACAAAAATTACCTGGGCATGGTGGCACATGCCTGTAATCCCAGCTACTTGGCAGGCTGAGGCAGGAGAATCACTTTAATCCAGGAGGTGGAAGGTGTGGTGAGCCGAGATCAAGTCATTGTACTCCAGCATGGGTGATAGAGTGAGACTCCGTCTCAAAAAACAAAACAAAACAAAAACAAAATTAAAAAAAAAAAAAAAAAAAAGAAGGGCTTTTAAGGAAGGAGTAATATGATCAGATTTGGCTTTCAGGGAGATCAGGCCACAATGAGGACAGTCCATTTCGGAGAATAAGATTGGAGGCCTATTTGATAAAGTTATCATCCTTATCAAAGAAAGAAATTTCAAACTGACAAACTTTCTTTTATGTAAGAACAAACTGAAACTTTTAATGTAGACATGACTGTACTAGTTTGAACCCACAATACTAGTAGAGTGCTTTGTCCATGTTATAGGCTCAAGAAAGATTTACTAAATTGAGTAGAATTGAATTGGTTCTATTTAAAAGATAACTCTTTAGCCCTTTTTGTATATCTTTTCTTTATTTAAGCTTTTTCATCTTCTATTAGTTAAAAAGAAAAAGACATTTAGATTTTGTTGCCTTTAAAAAACTAACGCTCTATCGTTGTGAAATAGTATTTTGCATATTCTCATTACCAAAAATCAAACATTCAGGTACAGTACAAAGTTTTTTGGAAAAATGTTTTCATCTAAAACATGTCATATTCCCTAATTTATAAAAATATACATACTTTTCTTTCTTTAAATTGTTGGCTTATGCAGCCTTCTAATGGCACATTAATAGAAAGTAGGTGTATGACCTGAAAAGTTTTCTGATAAATGCCTAAACTCAAAGCTCTTGTTCCATTAAAAAAAAAAAAATGTATTTATAGGGTGTTCCTGGAGATCCTGGAGCAGTTGGCCCATTAGGACCTAGAGTAAGTACTTTAATCTTCATGATTAATTTTGTTTCCCACTGGCTTCAGTTTTAAAAGGTATCTTTAAAAATCTTAAACTGGGATTTATTTAAACTGTAAATTCTTTGGCTGGATAAAAATCAATTTTGTGAGAAATATTTTGTGCTATGAAGCTAGTATATCCTTACTTGAAGTTATTTCTTATCACTAAATTATAAAATTGAGATTTAGTAATGTCTCATTTCTAAATTTTTCACCAGTAGAAGCCATTTCTCAGAAACATTTTAAATTATTTTTAGATCAAGTATTGACATTATTTGACATCACAATTTTGTGCTAGGGAGAACGAGGAAATCCCGGGGAAAGAGGAGAACCTGGAATTACTGGACTCCCTGGTGAGAAGGGAATGGCTGGAGGACATGGTCCCGATGGCCCAAAAGTAAGTGTCATAGTGATCTCAGTGTTTTAAAATGCTTTAAAATTACTGCTCAATAAACACATGGTGGTGCAAGAATGCATTTGTCTTGTTTTTGAAAGATAATTTGATTGTATCATTTTCTTCTTCCACAAATATTTAATGAGCGCTTACTAGGCTTTTTCCTTGCAACTAAAGTGTGAGCTAAAAAGAAGACTCTCTTCTGTGATGGGGATTGTGGTTTAGTGCACATGGTAATAGATTTCCATATACAAACACATTCCTAATGTTTATGTACGTTTTATTAGTGGCTTCTATGAATAAGTAGAGGAAAGAAATAGAAACTTGCGTAATTTATTAGGAGGCTTTTCTGATAATATGCTCCATTTTTTTTTGTGTCAGGTTTCACAGTTCTGCTTACTACATATGTGAAAATATAGAACTTTTGAAATCTGAAAATGCAATGCATCATAAGGCAGAAATGTGTGCCATTTAGTGACTGGTAGAAGATAATGTGGCCAACTTCAGTATAAACAATTGAAGTAGAATTTTTCATGATCGTGTGACATGAGACCCCTTATTGTTTTCAGGGTTTAGAGTGATTGATACGGTCTACTACAGTTTAGACACTATATTAGCCTAAAAACCAGGTTAATATCAAATATCAGTTTTTTATTAAAGAGAGAATGAAATATTTCTCAAATTGTAATGTCTTTCTTTCTTAGTATCTTTTATTATGTTGCCAACAGAGGGAAAAAAAGGCAACTCTATCTTTTTTATTTGAAATAGCGTTCAATTGCCTCTTAAGAGAAAAGTTAAAAATATAAACCAACAATCAAAAAAGAAAATCTGATTTTTTTAATTTCAAAAAAAAATCAACTCACTCAGAGAAACTTTCTCAGATGAAAAATATAAGCACTAAGTTGAACTACCTGAAATTGTTGACAGCTATTTTTGACCCACTAAAAAGCAATTTCATCAGTTTAATCTTAATATATTGGTATGGTCACTTAATGTTGGTTCATTTTAGGGCAGTCCAGGTCCATCTGGGACCCCTGGAGATACAGGCCCACCAGGTCTTCAAGGTATGCCAGGAGAAAGAGGAATTGCAGGAACTCCAGGCCCCAAGGGTGACAGAGTAAGTACTTTTTTTTTTTTTTTTAGTTCGTTTATTCAGACTTTCTACTGAAAATGATTTCCTGAGGAGGCTTTTATTTCTACCATCCTGAGTCACTAGTCATTCATTTATTCATTCTTCTAATAAATATTTACTGAGAAAGTGCACAGTGTGAGGCACCATCCAAGGTTCAACTGGATACAACTAGGAAAATTACAAATAGCCTTCACTCTCATGAAACTTACACACAAGTGTGGGAAAGAGACAATTAAATGAATCAATTGTATTTTGTGTGTTTTTCCAGGGTGGCATAGGAGAAAAAGGTGCTGAAGGCACAGCTGGAAATGATGGTGCGAGAGTAAGTAAAAACATTCCTTTTCTAGCTGGGCTAGGAACCAACATTACAGTATCATAGGAGTTTGCCAGAACTTTCAAAAATAAAGTCAATCATGTTTCCTTGGTAGTCAGGAGTTGGAGAATAATGGCATGTGAGATCTGCTGTGATTCAACCATGGGTTATTCATTTTGCTTGCCCTGAATTAAATGAAACTTAAATAAAAACATATTTATTGTGCCTATGAGATAAGTGCCTTAAGGGAGTGGGGGCCCTCTTTATCTTTCTCTATCATCTTTTTATTTCATACACAAGGTTTATTTCTTTTAAAATGCTAATCTAGTGAGGGGGCCAATACCTTGTTCCAGCATAGACAAGTAGAGCTTTGTGGAGTCACCAAAGTTATGATAAATGTTTCTCAGTATATTGGATGTTGGGGTGAGAAATTTACTGCACAGTGAATTATCATTAATGTTACCATTAATAAAGAGTTTGAATAAGCAGAACGTCAAGAAGGATGGTTGAACTCAAAGCATTGTTTAATGTCATGTCAGAAATTGGCATTTAACAAGCATTAGGTCTTTGAAATTAGAATGCATTTACAATTCCAAGGACAGTCAGACTCAAAGGACAATAATATTTTCAGACATAAATGATTCCTTCATGTAAGAGTGGCTAGTCACAATGGCTTAAACATCCATCATTTTTTGGAATAGTGCCTGATACTTGAGTAATGGTTTCTGTTTCAGTATGACATGGTTTGCTGTTAGTTGTCATGTGTGCCCTGGCAATAGCAGTTGTAACATAATAAAAGAGAACTGCTATTTGATTCTACACATTGAGTCATTGTTAATACATTGGTTATAATAGCTTTAGATTAAGGAAATATAGTGAAATGTAGTAGAAAATTTTCATCTTAAGGGTAATTAGTCCTTTTTATGCAAATTTAATTAAGGATGCACCACTTTTTTTAACAAATTATGCACAAAAGATATACCTTCCCTTTTAGTTAAACCTAATATTTAATTTAATATTTCAAAAATAGTCAAGTAAATCTGGTATATGTTTAATACTTTACATCATGAATGTCCTGGAATGCATAAGTAGTCCAGTACTATTTATAGGAAGAATGCATTGGCAGTTTGTTTTAAAGGAAAATCCAAAATACATATCTATTGTGCCTATGAACTAACTTTGAAATTGCAATGTGATAGGATCAGGAAGTAAGCAATGACTGCTTTATTTTTAATGAGGACACTACATTGTTTTAGGAAAGAAGCAGAGCAGAGCACTTACTGTAATCTAATAGTAGGGAAAAAATGAATAACATGTTTTCTCTGTATAAAATATCTATAAACATAAGTAATGAAGTGATATTTGTATTTCATCAAATCCTTTAAAGAAGTATATTACATAAATTATTGGAATGATATCATTCCATTTTAGATCCAGAGACTATGAGAACACAGATTTCTTACGTTCTTGTCAAAAGCATAAAATTAAAGTCATTTTTGTTCCTTAAGTTTCTTCAGTTATACATACAGAAATTAAACGATGAAAGAATATTTGGGTTGCATATGAAGAGGCAATACACAGTTATAAAATAGAGAACTTGTTTTAGAGAGGACTCCAACATTCCCGCAGTTTCAAGATTGTGATTACGCCTCAAGAAGACTCAGGTTGTGTCCCCATGTGTTAGCTGTACTATCCTTTAAGTGTTAGCTCTCCTATGCCCATAAATCTCAAAGCAGCTGGGGTTTTGGGCTGTAAATTTTAGCCACTTTTCCTTTGCATCTCAAAAGAATGAAGAAAACTGATTGGGCGCTGTGGCTCACGCCTGTAATCCCAACACTTTGGGAGGCTGAGGCGGGCGGGTCACGAGGTCAGGAGATCGAGACCATCCTGGCTACGGTGAAACCCCGTCTCCACTAAAAATACAAAAAATTAGCTGGGCGTGGTGGCGGGTGCCTCTAGTCCCAGCTGCTCCGGAGGCTGAGGCAGGAGAATGGCCGGAAGCTGGAAGGCGGAGCTTGCAATGAGCCGAGATGGCGCCACTGCACTCCAGCTTGGGCGACAGAGCGAGACTCCGTCTCAAAAAAAAAAAAAATGAAAAAAACTAATCCAGGGATAGTGGGGATAGTGGCTTGTGCCTGTAGTCCCAGTTACTCTGGAGTCTGAAATGGGAGGATCTCTGGAGTCCAGGGCAAGAGTTCAAAGATGCATGTGCTGTGATCACATCTGTGAATAGCTACTGCACTCCAATCTGGGCCACATAGAGTGGAGATCCTGTGCCTAATAATAATAATAATAAAAGAAAAAACCTAAAATGTCTTAACGCAATTTCAATTTTAAAAAATAAAAAAAGTGATATTTTGCTATTATAATTTAAGAATATAATATATGCAAAAGAAGGAAAGCCTCTTTTCAATTTGTGGTCAAAATGTCCGAATAGATATTAGCAAAGCTAATTATGCTAAGAAATAGAAGCATTTTTGTAGCTTAGCATTAATTTAGTGCTAATGCCTGAAAACAGTTTTAGGAATGCATTAGTTAAGTTGCATGAAAGAGATTAAAACACTGTGTGGCGAAAATATGGTGGAAATAGTATTAAACTAGACAGAAAAATCTTGAAAATATATAGATTATATCTTTTATTATAGATAATGATTTACAAAAACAGCCAAATTATAACAAAATAGTCCTTTTTGTTTTGTTTATTTGCTTAAGCATGAAGATTTCTGTGCATTTTTTACCTCAGTATGCCTATGTTCTGTTAATTGACAGGGTCTTCCAGGTCCTTTGGGCCCTCCAGGTCCTGCAGGTCCTACTGGAGAAAAGGTAAGTCACAAGTTGTTAGTTTGTACACTCAAAATTCTGAGTCCTGAATAGCTGGCTCTTTCATAAATCTTTTCATTTTATAACATATGGTATCTGAGCAAGATCATTTCAGTGTTCTTTTCCGCTGTCTCCCCCTACACAGTGACCAATATCCTAAAATTATATTATATTTAGCCACTGTTTTGGACAGTAACCATCTAAAATCTGCTTTCTAGGGTGAACCTGGTCCTCGAGGTTTAGTTGGCCCTCCTGGCTCCCGGGGCAATCCTGTAAGTGACAGTACTTGGTGTTCTTTAGTGTGAGATTGAGCAATACAACAATTCATCATTTGTTCTGATATTTATATAAAATGATGCTTACTGGTTTTAGGTTATTTATAACTTCCTGGTTTTTAGCTTTTGCTTTTCTAATTAAACTTAAAAATTATCTGCTATGCAATCTGTTAAGTGTAGTTAGGCAGTTTGTTTACTAAATAATTTGGAGGCTCCTTTGAGACTTCTGACCTTGGGAATTTTGTTCTATGACCTATATCTTTATATAATCCTTAAGGTCCTTCCTTAAGCAATATGTGTAATTTTTCTATATTTACATGTCTAACTATCAAATTTATATAATCATATTTTAAAATACTGTTCCTGTTTAGAATAATGTGTGAAAGCTACAGTAATCTTTGACTCCTTCTAGGGTTCTCGAGGTGAAAATGGCCCAACTGGAGCTGTTGGTTTTGCCGGACCCCAGGTATAATTTTCAAATATCCCTAATTTACAAATAAACGCTTATCTTGTTATAATAAGTTTAATGATCATTGTCATATGTTTTGAAGTCATATTAATTCTGGACAGTTTATAGCTTTCTAGACAATATTCTCATTTTCAATACATTTTTTATAGATTGGCACAAAACTTGAGTTTGTGCTAGTTGAGCTTCTATAATTATTTGTTACAATAAAAATGCAGTGGGATAGCTTATTTTTTATGCTGTCTTGAAAGATCTCATCAGAGTACTTTTTTTCCTTTACTATGCTTTAATACTGATTACAAAGCACTGTTTCACAATATATGATTAATTGATACATTAGTAATAATTACTCTAAAGTAATTTGTCTATTAGTCTTATAATCCATTGCTTGTTTGTATGATTTCATATAGGGTCCTGATGGACAGCCTGGAGTAAAAGGTGAACCTGGAGAGCCAGGACAGAAGGGAGATGCTGGTTCTCCTGGACCACAAGGGTTAGCAGGATCTCCTGGCCCTCATGTAAGTTAACAAGAAAAAGGCATAACTTGAGTCAAGTGTCCCATGTTTGGAGTGTACATTCAGCCTCTTTTGCTTCACTACAGTGCTCTTTTGTTTGTTTCTATGTAGGGTCCTAATGGTGTTCCTGGACTAAAAGGTGGTCGAGGAACCCAAGGTCCGCCTGTAAGTTTCTTTGATGCTCTGCGAAGTATGCACAGTTAATTCTAGTTTTCTAGTGCTTCCTGGTCATGTAAAAGATCATTTCCATCTGAGGCTGAAATAGCAAATTATTACCTGTATCAAATGTACTATAGTGCAAAGGGCACTTAACTCATGGAGATTTGGGTTACAATCAAATTTGTAATCTTGGAGACCCAGGTGCCTCACCTGTAATGTAAGTAACATATTACCTATATAAAAGAGTAAATAAATAATGTGAAAGCACTTTAATTCAATTATATAAAATATCAATGTGATTCTAGTACTACTTGCAGGGAAAAAGGAAAATAGTACCCTTCCTACCAGTTAATCTAGATTAATTCCCCAAAATATGGGATTCATGCGAAGAAAAAAAATTATTGCTTACAACATGAAAGGAAATCTAAAGGTTTCAGTCTTCCTGTGAAAAAAATCTCAGGATAATACATGTAACTAATTTATGTTACCTTAGAAATTGCTTATATGATATTCTGGTTCTAGGGTGCTACAGGATTTCCTGGTTCTGCTGGCAGAGTTGGACCTCCAGGCCCTGCTGTAAGTCAACTTAGTGAGTCAAGTCACTGATAGTGAAATAATTACACACACACATACACATTTGAGTTATATTTATTATTTTATTTAATTTCTTAATGGTACATTTTCTTATTTAACAACTCTTATTCCAGTAATGCATACTGGCATTTCAGCAAAGCAAATCATCCTTAATAATATAGTATTTCTTGGAGGAGCTAATTTGCAAGTTCTTTTTAGCCCCATTGTTTTATTATTATTCCATTTAAATACTGAATAATTATAGTATTGTGTGCTAATAATCATTTTCTTCAGTTAAGATGCAACTATGGAACTTTCTTTAATAAATGTCATTCATTAGCTCAAATCATAAGAATAAATAATTATCACAGAATAAAGTATTATATATTCATCATTGGAGTGGAGCCTTAAATAAGTTTGAAAATTCAAGTGAGTTGCACCGCTCTTTAAAAATTATTCAAAGGGAATTGACTGCAAATGATATTTAGTTTTCCCCCTGGGGAATGAATCTACAGCTGTGTTTTCTTTTGTTTTGTTTTGTTTTGTTTAAATCCTATTGAAAAACTGATTATCTAACAGTCACAATGAACCCGTGAGGCTTGAACATCTGCATCTGAGGCAGACAATGTTACGTCAGTCACTGTTACTTGGCTTCCATTTTGCCCTTCTGGGTGTTTCTTTCTTTGTTATACTAGGGAGCTCCAGGACCTGCAGGGCCCCTAGGAGAACCCGGGAAGGAGGGACCTCCAGGTCTTCGTGGGGACCCTGGCTCTCATGGGCGTGTGGGAGATCGAGGACCTGCTGGCCCCCCTGGTGGCCCAGGAGACAAAGGGGACCCAGGAGAAGACGGGCAACCTGTAAGTTTGGTGTATTTGTTCCAGACCACCTTCAACTGAAATACTTACAAATAGAAACCTGTAATGATCAGTGCCGCAAAAATGCTTAAATATTGTGCTGGGCACATTCCTAAATTTTTAAAGTGCGTTGTGCCCTATAGATTTTCATTTACAATTCTCTGATTTAGGAAAAATGTGTATATATATAGATTTTAAAAATAGCAGTAATAGATATGGTATCTAAAAACTAAACCAAAAAATTATTAGTTAAATGTTCATTATGTATGAATAACTTTAAAAATATATGTATATTATATTTTATATGCAAATGCCTTTAAATATTGTGTTTAGATAACTATTTTTTCTTTATTGTTAAACTTTCTTTTTGTCTTTTTATAAAGAAGAAAAAATATTTCTCTGAAGTTACCTCTTTTATTGAGTCAGTATTCACATTAATCTTCAGCTTCTTTCCAACTGATGAGCTGTTTTTACCTTTAAATAATGTTAGAGGTTCTGTGTGGATGACAATTTATAACTACTCATATGTAGTATGATTTTGAGAAACAGAGAACTTCTTTTTCATACTGAAAAACCCGTAAAGCTGCACCCAACTTATTGTAAATTCCTTGGGTACAGTTTTACCCTGGATAGTTTCTGATTTTAGTTTGTCCTCAACATTAGGGTCCAGATGGCCCCCCTGGTCCAGCTGGAACGACTGGGCAGAGAGGAATTGTTGGCATGCCTGGGCAACGTGGAGAGAGAGGCATGCCCGGCCTACCAGGCCCAGCGGTGAGTAACTGCTTCAGTCAATGTTTTACCTCATATGTGCAATACAAATTGTTTAGAGAATTTATTTTATTTTATTTTTTTGCTTGATGAATAGATTTAAACAGTATTGTAGGGACATTAATTTTTGAGTATCTTAAAAATCTTTTGATCTTAAATGTCAAATTCTTAACTACCTTAAGTAGTTAAGAATTTAAAAACAAAAGTCTTTGGAAATATATATTTGTTTAACCCTGAGACTAGAAAAGCAGGCAAATAAGGATATGGATTTTTGGTGACCTTTAAATCCTTCTTCAAAGATTAAAAAGATCCCCTGGAGCTAGAGGAGGGGAATAATCTCCTGGTGAGTAGGTAGTGTCTTTTTAAGTAAACATGCTTAACAAAAACACCATATTTCACAGTAAACCATCAAAGGGAAGACATAGTTGAGCTAAAGTAATATTTGAGGTGAATGTGGAGGGAATGCTGAAGAAGGATCTGAAGGTAATCTCTGTTCCCTGGAGGGTACTTTAGGATTTTATATTCCCTGGAGTATGGATAAAACTTTGATTCAAAGTTAGCTTTGAAGAGACTAAATTTTATTGCTAAAAGATTGCAGTGCTTGAAAAAAATTAATGTTTTCGTATGGAATGTAGACCGAGAGATGTATGGGATCTTGGAACTGAGAGACATGTGGGTAGAAATATGAAACCAACAAAGTAGGAGCTAAGGGATGTCTTATTGTTATCAGAAGTGAGCCAAAGCTGTGAAAGTAAGATCTCTCAAGAGTGAGATCAAAGTATCAGAATATAGAAATAAAATGAACAGACAAAGCGGAGTGGGGAAAAAGGATGAGAGTGATTCAAATTCCAGAAGGGCAGCCAGAATCAACTGTGGTACACATGATTAGAACCCAAAATGTACACCTGTGCTGGTGGCAACGGATGGTTGGTTTTGGGTCCCTTCGATATGTCAAGAGGAGTCTCACAGGAGGTGGGCATGCCTCTAAGAAAGCATTATGATTACATGGGTGTTGTAAGATAACGCAAAATTATTGTTATAGAAGGAGCCCAGAGGCACCATTTTGAAAACTTAGCCTTTATGGGAACTAGCCTTCTTCAATTTCTTCACAAGTGTTTGACATTTATACTTCTATTTCAGGGAACACCAGGAAAAGTAGGACCAACTGGTGCAACAGGAGATAAAGGTCCACCTGGACCTGTGGGACCCCCGGGCTCCAATGGTCCTGTAGGGGAACCTGGACCAGAAGTGAGTACTACAGTGAAAATAACTCTTCTGTTGTTATCTGGTGTCATGGGAACAATTTTTTCATTTAGCAATTGATTTAGAATTTGATTGCGTATTTGACCTTATGAAAGTTTCTTAGTAATATTATTTGATGTACTCTACTTCCCTAGAGAGTTGGCTAAGTGATGACATAAAGAAAAGGTAACAGGATCAGTGTCTTTGCACTGACCTTCATCTAGTCTGGAGCTAAGTATTTTAGTTCATTTAAGCTGTTGCCAAACTGTTTTGAAGGTAAAAAGACACATCCATTCATCTTTCCCCTTGTTATTATTTCATTTTGTAATGGCATATTTATCAAAATTGCCAAGTTTTTTGGTGATAGGATTAATATAGCTATTCCAGCTTGTGAAAAGGGCAAAGTTAGTAGAGATCATTTTACTTAAATATCACTATAAAGTAACGTAATGGATAGTATGTTCCTTTAGGCACTTTTGGGAGGAAATCAGTGTTTGATAGGCAATTTGAGAAGTTAAAGGTTGGAATATCCTCTGTTCAGCGTTTTAAGTAGTGAATCATCAAACAGCTAATGTAACATTTTATTGAAAGAATCAATAGCTTTTGGAACAATTTTTGATCAAATAGTAAAGACATGTTTATGAAAAAAATCACAATAAAATAGAAAAGGAAGACTATATATTTCTTAAAGTAGTTTAATATCATTGAAACACAGTTATTTTATTTCAAAACTTTAAGGATATTATTTGAATAATCTTAAGAAGCAAATGTAAGAAAAACCTTTCATTGGTAATGCAAGCAAAACATAAAGTGGCAAGAATGTAATTGCTGTCAATTTCAAAATATTTGTAGATTTTTCACTTTTCAAAAGAAGAAATATAAATGAAGAATGTGGATTAAGTAAGAATGTGTTAATTTTACAGTAATTCAAAATAATGAAAAAGAGGTAGAAACCTTTCTTCTGCTGACATTTGCATAAATGCTAATGTACAGTTTATAAAACAGAGGTGTAAAACATGCTGTCATTTTTCTGACAATTGGAATGAAGATTTTTTTCATTACTCAGTTAAGTAGTTTTTCAAATCATTATTCTTTATAGGGTCCAGCTGGCAATGATGGTACCCCAGGACGAGATGGTGCCGTTGGAGAACGTGTAAGAGCCATTTCACTTATTATAAAATCTAAAGTCATGCCAATCTGAAATCTTTTTAATTTACACTAAAAACTATCATTTTTCCTGATAGTTCCAATGCACCTCTGATTTTTCTGAATAACAACTGTTTCTGTAAGGCCATGATTTTTAAATATTGTAAATGAAATGATATTGAATATATAACAAATTAAGATGGTATTTTTTCAGAGCAGAAAGATAAAATTGATTCCATCTTTGGTTCAACATAAAGGCTTTGGATGAGGATATATATGAAGTGTTCCAACTTTTAAACTCATTAACAAAAGTATGAAAGCCAAAATAGTGCTGTGTAATGTCTAAATTTTTCCACTCACCATCTAAAGCGAATGCCCTATGAGAATATAAGCCATGTGGCTTTTTAAACACTGTATATTCCATGATGTGTTTTAAATTAGAATGTGCTGAGCTGAACATGTCCTCAACTTTCTCTGAAGCCCCAGTCCCTTCTGGCAGTTGCACAATTGTCTCAGGCTGCTGAGATCAGTCACTGAAGGCAAAATCACTCCCCACTCCAAAGTCTGCTATGATGTAATTAAAGCTCATCATGTAGCAGAATGGGCTTTGGAGCCAGTCAGACTTGATTTGGAATATTGTTTCCCTAAGTAATTAGCTATGTAATCTTAAGCAGATTTTCTGAACCTCCGTTTTCAAATGCTTTAAATATAATTAATACATATGCCATTGGGCATTTGTATATTAAAAGACATGTTTAAAGACTCCAGTAGAGGATAGACACTCAACCTCATGTTGAAAAAAAGGGGAAGAAAGGATTTGGAGAAAGCTTGGGCTAAAGTACGCTCATCTACTGTAATTCACAGACTGCAAATTCTCTTGGCATCTTGGGCTTTTTACTTCGTCAATTTATATTATATAGTGCAACCATCTTCAAAGGTTTTGCTGAAGTAATTATGAAAATCTATAAATCTCTATACTTATTTTAAGTTGCCATCACCTTTTTAAAATCGCAAGTTTAAATAGTTGCAAAGGAGGTGATTCCTGGTAAACTCTAAATGTACAAGTGCTTTAAGTAATTTTTTTTTTTTTTTTTTTTTTTTTTTTTTTTTTTTTTTGAGACAGAGTCTTGCTCTGTTGCCAGGCTGGAGTGCAGTGATGCTATCTCGGCTCACTGCAACCTCCACTTTCCGGGTTCAAGTGATTCTCCTGCCTCACCCTCCCCAGTAGCTGGGACTGCAGGTGCGTGCCACCACACCCAGCACATTTTTGTATTTTTAGTAGAGACGGGGTTTCACCACATTGGCCAGGATGGTCTCAATCTCTTGACCTCGTGATCCGCCTGCCTTGGCCTCCCAAAGTGCTGAGATTACAGGCGTGAGCCACCGTGCCCGGGCAAGTATTTTTTTTTTTTCCAAAACCTTGAAGTTGCCAGTTCAGCTTATTCAATGTATTATGTATCCGTTCTGTAACCTAATTGCCAAAGTTTATCTAGGTTGATAAATTTATCAGTCAAATAAGACAATTTTTTTGTCAGAAAATATAGTCTGACTCCATTTTTCAAGTCAAATATTTATGTTTAGACATGTTCATATAACGCTTATCTCACCTCTGACTTCTTAAGGAGACAAGTAATATTTGGAGCCTTGTCATAATTGTGTCATCTGGATAAAATAAAAAGGAGCCTCTTTATTTTCCAAGTCCTTCGTAGCTTTATACTCAAGTAAACTATGCATTCTGGAAAAGTCCCTTAGTTCAGTGCCTAGAGGTATTTATTCCTTGGGACATTGAATCATAATAAGATTGCAGATGGTATGATTTCTGCTTTTCTTTTGCAAAACGGGAGAAGGTGGATTATTTAGGGGAAGTAAGGAAGGATAATCAAAATTTAGTTTTCTGAAAGAATACATATGGAGAGGAAAACCTGGAAGGTGATTTCCTTAAAATTTTCTTTGTTTTCACAATCTTTGGAAAGTCTTTGTGTATTCCAAGTATACCAATATTCCAGCTTAAAGACTGGTGCTCTGGAAAACATGATAAATTCTGGAGGTGATCACTCCTATACCCCAATGCTCTTGACTGTGCAAGCAATAGGGAGTAGGTGAAGGAAAGGATGAGACCTGAAATTAGGGGGAAATAACTTTATTCTTTTCAATTTGATTTGTTAATTAGTAAATATAAGTAAAATAGTTAAGTAAAATAATAAATAAAAATAAGTTTTAAAGGGCATATTTTTCCTATTATTAATATTATAAGAATAACATAAGCATATGGAATATTGTTGTTTAGAATAAATGTTAAAAAATAATATCGTGGTTACTCTTGACAGGGTGATCGTGGAGACCCTGGGCCTGCAGGTCTGCCAGGCTCTCAGGGTGCCCCTGGAACTCCTGGCCCTGTGGGTGCTCCAGGAGATGCAGGACAAAGAGGAGATCCGGTAAGGAGGGAGTCAGTTTCACACTGACAGTTTTGCACACCCATATGCTAGGTTATAAGCTGCATATATGCACACACACACAGTCATACATGTGCACTTTGTTAAGAACTCTAAATAATGAATGGTAAACTAGTATATGTTTCGTAGTCTGAAAGGCAAAATTTCATTTCTAAGAGGGAATAGAAGATACTGATGCTTTGACTTCCATCATGGGAAAATGCTGTAGTTTGAGAATGTAATAAGTATGCATCGTGTTAAATGTAAATGAGTATTGTCTTACTGTATTCAACTAAGGTGATACTTATTCAATGAAGTCGATGAATAAAATTGACCATAAAAGTGTCATTGAAGTTATAGTGACCACAGTCTTATCTACAGATAGACATTTGCCTGATTTCAATTAATTAATCATAAGACTATACACATACACTCACATATATATAAAAGCATCCAACTATAAACATATTTTTGACATCCTATATCTATATAATATGTGAATATCTTTTTTACATGCCAATTTTTTTTGTAAATTTCTTTTAGGGTTCTCGGGGTCCTATAGGACCACCTGGTCGAGCTGGGAAACGTGGATTGCCTGTAAGTTCTCTTTTTTTGTTTTTTTAAAAAATGTTTTCTTATATAAAATATACTCCCAAAGAAATATAGTATAAGATTCATAACCGAAAAATGTGAAATTCCTCAAGCTTGAACAAAAATATTAATTAAAAATTATATGAGTTTACTCTTATTTTTTAAAATGAGTTTATTTTTATAATTATAACACAATTCTTCTGAATTTAACCATGAATTCTATCAATAATCATGGAGGCTTTTAAAGTCACAGATTTCTCCTAAAATAATAGGGATTATAGTGTATTTCTCTCTGAGCTATTCTAAAAACTACATAGGAAAATGGATTTGAAAGCTCTCTGTAAACTTGAAAAGCACTATTCAAATATTATGTTTCATTTTCAACTAGATTTTTCTTTCCATGTTCTGATCTTTGTGCTATTTGAAATCAGTCACTTTCAGGTTAACATTATTATGTAGATGTCTTACCATGAATGAATCATCCAATGTGCAGTCTAATAGGTCACATGCTTTTTCATGCCCATCAGGTAAATCAATGTCTATTCTCAAAAAGAACAATTATACTTTTAAAATCATGGCCATATTATTAAATAATTCTAAGCTTTAATTTGAGCTTGACCGGCGAATATTTTATAGTTGCATGCATGTCAAGTGAACAGTGTTTTGAACAGTTATAGAAACATCGTAATTTTGTTTTCTGTGAATAAATACATTGTAGTTAATAATTCAAATAGGTGGCTTCTGATGTAGTTTATTTTTAATGATGAAACTTTGGGTCATCCCCCAAATAAAAGAACCTTTCGAACATTATGAAAAACTTCAGGCTGATTTTGATAGTATTTAAATTTACATTGTTATATAAAATATGTAAAAGCTACTGAAATCATCTTATTTTTATTATAAATGGGTTCCTATACTGTATGATAATTAGGAAATATAAATTCAAAATTAAAACAATAAGGGAAAAATTAACCTGAGAGCCAATTGATTTGCTGATTGCAGTCATCTTCCAAAATCAGATAAATAGGGATCCAATTCTCTTTTGGGAAAACACTAAAAGCAACAGAAGCCAGTTCTATAGTAGATGACACTATGTCACTTGTCAGTTTACTGTGAACCACTGATTCCCTGGAGCTGTTTTTAATTTCCCAGGACTTGAAACAAAACCAAACCAACACCACTAACAACAATAACAAAACATCTGAGATTGATCAGATAATTTTCACCTCTTCTCTGGGTGTAGCTTCTATCCCAAAATAAGATCCTTAGCTATGGCTTTCTTTGTAGTTTCTCAGCATCAAGATCACTGGATTTGGTTACAGATGTTGCAGATATGGGATAACTTAGAGTTGCTTTGTTCTTTAGAGGAAAGTGGCTTAAAGATGATATTTCTGTTTAATTTGTTCAAACAAGTTTTTGCCAATTTCTTAATATAGTTGCAGCTGTCATATCCAGCTAGTTTATTTGCATATGTAAATTTAAAATCATTTCATTGTTACACATGGCAAGTATGAAATGTTTTAATTTAAAAGAATCTATATATGGTGGCAATATTTTTATATATAATATCAACTAAATCTGTGAAACATAATCTTTAAAAAACATTTCAGATAGGCTAGATCAAACAAAAATATCTAATTTTAGTATGCATGTAAGATAAACATTTAAAAATGAATATTTAGAAAACTATTGTTACGTATCTTTTTTCAGTGATCACCTACCATTCTTTGGGAAAAATAAACAGACATTTCTAGGTCTAATACTATTTAGATAAGTAACCATATAAAATACCATGTTCAAAATTGTAGTAAATACAATTATAAAAAGCAAAATTTTAGTAAATTGTAGTCTCAACAATAATATGTAGCAAGTAATTTTCATGCCGTATCTCTATTTCTAGGGACCCCAAGGACCTCGTGGTGACAAAGGTGATCATGGAGACCGAGGCGACAGAGGTCAGAAGGGCCACAGAGGCTTTACTGGTCTTCAGGGTCTTCCCGGCCCTCCTGTAAGTTATTCCTTTAAGTGTTGTTCTGCCCTCCAGTTGAAAATACACGGGTATCTTGACATGAACATTTATCTGCCTATAAAATAGGTGGATATGTTTGTATTTTCTTTTCAGTTCAAAGAATATCTTGATGAATAACAAGTGGTAATTGCCAATAATAAGCTATAATTTTGTAGGGGAGAAATACAGCAAAAGCTATAGGCACTGTTACTCCTACAGATATGTCTTTAACATTGGTCAACTCATGTAGACATTGCAGAGATTGAAGACTTAATCAAAGTAGTTTATGCTGCTAAAGTCAATGATAGCACATTTTTGAGAATGGCACAATGCAGGATCCAAATATTTTGGCAACATTTTTTATTGTATTCCTACTTAGGGTCCAAATGGTGAACAAGGAAGTGCTGGAGTCCCTGGACCATTTGGTCCAAGAGTAAGTAACAAAAAGTAATAAGTTGCAGGTGTAAATAATAATGCCTTTGTTGATGTACTGCTAATGCTTGAGTATCATTTTCATGGTATTGAAGCTGGAGTTGGCTCATCTCTGAGGTTGGCAACACACATATGAGACAAGCTATTTAGTAATTAATTTTAAGTAGAAATGTCATGAAATATGATATATTACCTCATGGGCCGGCATTAAAATTTCTTACCTAGGGTTTGGATATATTCCTCTGTTAGTTCATTTTGTTACATTGTGTTAATTAAAATTTCTGTTAAACTTTCAATTTTTAAGATGGTATAATAGGATTTACTATGAAGTGGAGACAGATTTTGAGGCTGAATATATTTTGTCTTTTAAGTAATTGTGATAATTCCTCAGAAGTAGTTTACATAAGGCTAATTTGGAAGTAAATAATAAAATGAAGCCAATATTTGAAACTTTTAGAAATTCCCCATTAGTATTAATGTTGCTTGTAATAAGTCATTGATGTCATAAGACAAGTGATGTACGTAATTATTTAGGAAAATAGAAAACATTTTGTAGAAAAAATTAGAAAAAATAATTCAAAGCAATTCTGGTGTATCTAAATACAGTGTAAAAAATCCTACATAAAATTGAGAATAATAGTCCATGATGATATTCTGAGGCATAAGCACAAAAATTTCACTAAAACACTCCAACTTCTGTCATTTTCTTCTTTCAAGTTAATTGAATTTCTAAGTTTACAACATGTGAGGTTTAATAAAAGTTACTACCAATAAAAGTAGATGACTAGTCCATTAAAGATGTAAACTCATATTTGTCTTTTACCATGCATGGATGATGGAAAATTCTTATGTCATGAAATCATAAATGTTACAAAGTACCAGAAGTTCATTTATTAATCAGTAAGAAAATGAGTCTTAGAAATCACTGTACCAGCTCCATATGTAAAAAGGCATTGTAACATTTTTTTCTTCACAGAATCTAAACTGCGGTCTTTGTTTCTTGCAGGGTCCTCCAGGCCCAGTTGGTCCTTCGGGTAAAGAAGGAAACCCTGGGCCACTTGGGCCAATTGGACCTCCAGGTGTACGAGGCAGTGTAGGAGAAGCAGGACCTGAGGTAAAGTCACAAGGGTTTACATGCAAGAAATGCTATTCATTTCAATAGCTCAGATTCCATCCAAGAAATGTCTGTGCAGCCTGATTGACAGAGACTTAAGGGACCCTGAAAACAAACCTAGAAGTCACACAAAAGTTTGTATAAGTAACCATTTCAAGTATTTTAATACAGATACGTTAGAGCACATAAAATCAGAGTCCAGCCTACCCAGACATTAGCATAATGTGATACTAATAAGAGCAAAGAACAAGTTATAATTGTATTTATAATTAAAGTGATGAAAATGTTGATTTGCTCTCAAGGGCAATATTTTAAATGTCTGTGAGGTATAGTTATTACTTCATGAAAACGCCATAAAAATGCTGGACAATGAAGAGTATGAAATTGAAGTTTTTCTCCATTGAAAACAACATTCAGGGAGGACTTCGATTAAAACTTTTTGTTAAAAAGTTTCAGTAGTGTTGACTTGAGGATGATACAAAGGTGTATACTGTGTTAGTTAGATTCTTGCTTCTCAGTCTGGAAAACATCTTCATACATCTTCCATGCACAAGTGTACTCATGTGCATGTTTGTATATGAGCTTATGCTTCTCTCTCTGGTGTTTCTTCCTCATTGGTCTTCTTAACCTTCTCGTCCTTACTTTTCCTTTGCCCTTCATAGCAATACTGTTAAGCCAGATATTTATTTCTTATGTGGGTCAAATAGTCTTATATTTCCTATGGACAAGAGAAATGTTTTCTACTCATTTGTTTCTCTAACTCTGAATGGGAAACAGCTAGAGAATTGGAATACCTTTGGCTTATACGGCTGTTGATTGACTTTATTTTGTGATTCAGTGGTCCTTGATATATATCAAAAAAGTCTTTTCTCCTGAAATTAGTATGAAGGACTGCATGGACTCAATATATGACCTTAGAGACAGAAAGAAAGAAAGATTATGTAACAGCCCTTTGAGAGTGAGGAAACATTGGCAGTGAAGGTGAAAGCAACTTGTCTGGAGCCATATAACAAGTGGCAGAGCAATGGTAGAACTCCAGCCTTCTGGAGAGTTCTTGCTCCCAGATCTTACTCTCTATATGAGATGTGGACTATGTGTCTCTTCAGGTTGTCACCTGATTCTTTCAAGTTGCTGAGTTCTTCCTTGGGGAAGTGCAGAAGGGAATTAATAGAGAGGATCCATTTCGTAGTCTCTGCCACTTTTTGTGCTTATCTCCCTCTCATTTCAGTGTATCTTATTTGGCAAAAAAAAAAAAAAAAAAAAAAAAAAAGGCAGGTGGGCTCCTTATTTATGTGATTTAAAAGGCTAAGGAAAACTGGGCACCCTGGCACATACCTGTAATTCTAGCTATTCAGGAGGTGAAGGCAGGAGGATTGCTTGAGCCCAGTAGTTTGAATCCAACCTGGGCAACATAGTAGCAAGACCCTGTCTCTAAAAGCCAAGACTATTTCTTCAATTTTGCTTAAGCAGATAATTTTTATCTGTATAGTAATTAATGCACATAAAAGGACTTCCGGTGTGTCTCTCCCTCTCCTTTAGAAGTAGGAGTATAATTCTCTTGTGGGTGTTTCTTGTGGGTATTTTCTTGTTATTGACATGTGATCTTATAGCACCAGCAGCCACTATTCCCCTGCATCCTTTGTTCAGCTTCTGTCCAAAAATACTTTTAAAACATTTTGGTTGTACCTTGACCAAAATAGTTTGCAAATGAACACACTTATCTCCATGCTATTAACAGAAAATATGTTGTATCTTCAAGGTAAACACCTAAGCAAATATTTTGCGCTTTGATCTTTCTTTATCTTGGATGCTGACTTGAAGATATGTTGCCTGAAAAATGGTTAGGCATCATTTCTCATCCTTGAATGTTACAGCCTGTTAGACCACCCCCATCTAGTTACAAAAGGGCACAAGTCATAGATCTCCCTTTACTGTCAAATTGGAGTGTCTCATTGGAACTCCCTATGCACCAAGTTCTACCAGTTAAGTAAAACCAAAACAATGTGTTAAATGTCTTTCCAATTTCTTTTTGATTAGGGCCCTCCTGGTGAGCCTGGCCCACCTGGCCCTCCGGGTCCTCCTGGCCACCTTACAGCTGCTCTTGGGGATATCATGGGGCACTATGATGAGAGCATGTCAGATCCACTTCCTGAGTTTACTGAAGACCAGGCGGCGCCTGATGACAAAAACAAAACGGACCCAGGGGTTCATGCTACCCTGAAGTCACTCAGTAGTCAGATTGAAACCATGCGCAGCCCCGATGGCTCGAAAAAGCACCCAGCCCGCACATGTGATGACCTAAAGCTTTGCCATTCCGCAAAGCAGAGTGGTGAGTAGACAGCAGCCCATTTGAGCAAAACCCATTGTTTCTGTTTGTTTTATTCTCAACTGCATTCCAAAATGTGTTACTGACTTTCTACTTAGTGATAGATTTGAGATAAAAATAGTAAACATATCATGGAGCTTATAATTTAATGGTGGAAACAGTCAATTTTGTGAAAACATGAAAAAAAATGCTCAGCATCACTAATTATCAGAGAAATGAAAATGAAAGTCACAATGAGATACCATCTCGCATGAGTCAGAATGGCTGTCATTAAAAAGTCACAAAACAGGCTGGGCGCGGTGGCTCACGCCTGTAATCCCAGCTCTTTGGGAGGCCCAGGCGCGCGGATCACGAGGTCAGGAGATGGAGACCATCCTGGCTAACACGGTGAAACCCCGTCTCTAGTAAAAATGTAAAAAATTAGCCGGGCGTGGTGGCGGGTGCCTGTAGTCCCAACTACTTGGGAGACTGAGGCAGGAGAATGGCGTGAACCCGCGAGGCGGAGCTTACAGTGAGTCGAGATCGTGCCACTGCCTGAACGAGAGAGCGAGACTCTGTCTCAAAAAAAAAAAAAAAAAAGGTCACCAAACAACAGATGCTGACAAGGCTGTGGAGAAAGGGGAATGCTTATACACTTATTGGTGGGAATGTAAATTAGTTCAGCCACTGTGGAAAGCAGTCTGGAGAGTTCTCAAAGAACTTAAAGCAGAGCTGCCATTTGACCTAACAATCTTGTTACTGGGTTTATACCAAAGGAAAATAAATCATTCTATCAAAAAGACCCATGAATTCGTATATTCATCACTGTGCTATGCACAATAGCAAAGACATGAAATTGACGCAGATGCCCATCAGTGGTAGATTCGATAAAGGAAATGTGGTACATACATATGATGGAACATTATGTGGCCATAAAAAAGAATGAAATCACGTCCTTTGCAGCAACATGAATGCAGCGGGAAACCATAATCCTAAGCAAATTAATGCAGGAACAGAAAGCCAAATATCGCATGTTCTCATTTATAAGTAAGAGCTAATGAGCACACATGGACATAAATATGACACCATAAACACTGCAGGCCACTGCAGTGGGGAGAGTGTGGATGGGAGCAAGGGTTGAGAAATTACCTATTGGATACTATGTTCACTACCCGGGTGATAGGATCTGAACCCCAAACCTCTGCATCGTACAATATTCCCATGTAACAAATCTGCACAGGTACCCCTTGTATCTAAAATAAAAGTTAACTTTTTTTTAAAAAAAGTACTATAATAGATGATATATCCTATTAATAATCCAGTCTCATGATGGTAGTTCCATTTCCATCCAGAAATCTTAAAATATTGATATTTTTGTGGAGTAAAAGCATTTCGTGGAAATGTGGAAAATAATTGGTTAAGTATTGTTCAAAATGTTTATTTACTTACATGACCTGTCAGTGTCTTAATGTTAACATATTGTTGGATCATCAAGCATATATTTCCCAAATTTATTTAAATATGTAATTCCTTTCATGTAGTTTAATGTTCTGTGAGTCATACTTCTGGAATATCTGCTGGGGGTATTATATTATTATGAGGTTCCAAGACATTTTGGAATCAAATAGTTGTTCTGCCCTCGTTGCATGTACCAGGCTTAAAGTTTACCTTATTCTGTCATTTTAATTAATCCAATACGACCTAGAGAAGAGGGATCCCAAGTCACAGGAGACAAATGAGCTACAAAGTGCTTAAGAATTTAAGTTAACTTTGAAATGACATTGACAGGAATAGCTAAAATTATTATCATCGAAGAAAGGGCAATTTTATAACTCTGTATATTACATTCTGGCACTTTCATTTCATTTAAAGTGCAATTCTCACATACTATTTATATAATATACACACAAATATGTATATATACACACATCCATATATGCAAATGCATATTAAATTGTGTATTTGACTGTATGCCTACCACCAAGCACTGCCTTGGTATTTCCTGTTTTAAGAATCTCTTATATATGAGAAAATTAATTTTAAAAAGAGCCAATGAAATGATTCATAGCATTCTAATTGTAATTCAACTCATTTATTCACTTGACTCACGGTTTTGATGTTACATTATTTTACATTATTGTATTACATTATTTAGATTATTTTATTACACTCTAATTCTAATTTGCTTTAAAATATTGGGAACACATCTATTTTGGCAAAGCCACTTACTGTGTAGATTGTCTCTTTTCAGTATTGTTTTCTCATCTGTAAAATGGGAGTAATGATACTTCTTCACATGGATGTTTTGAGCCTTAAGTGCATGGTTTGGCAAAGCGCCTTACAATAGCGACTGGAATGTAGAAAGGCCCCCAATGCATAACAGTTACTTTTTTCTTAAGGGGTGCTCTTGTTTAAAATAATCCTTAATCAGTGAGTATATATTTTCAAACCCTCTGTTAATTTTTTTGGAAACTTATAATGGTGATTGAGATTGTCTTTATTTAGTAAAATTTCTATTTTGAAAAATAGGTGAATACTGGATTGATCCTAACCAAGGCTCTGTTGAAGATGCAATCAAAGTTTACTGCAACATGGAAACAGGAGAAACATGTATTTCAGCAAACCCATCCAGTGTACCACGTAAAACCTGGTGGGCCAGTAAATCTCCTGACAATAAGCCTGTTTGGTATGGTCTTGATATGAACAGAGGGTCTCAGGTAATTTAATATGCTTACTTAAAATTGTATTCTTTACTTTTTACTACTTATTACATATTTTTGATTTATTTAGGACTTTGCTATTTTTTTTAACCAGGCTTATTTTGCCATGTTTATTTTGAAGTGACATATTCTCATTAGTTACAATTGTAATACCATTGCATAAACAAGGTTTTGCTATGAGTCAAGTTAACAAAAATTTTGAATTAAAAATTTTCTCATTGATGAAATATAGAAAAGTAATGATTTTTACTGTAAATTCCTCTGATGTATGTGACATGGACTGTGGAGTGTACTAGAAGGGATCTTGCCACAGTTGATAAACAGTGATTTCTGTATATTCGGCTTCAGGAGACCTGGTTACCTCACCAGGATCTCGTACTGACTTTGGGGCCTTATAAAGTCACCGAACTTTTTGGAGACTCAGTTTTGCTAGCTTAAAGTAAGGGTGATAATGTTTATCCTATAGTTTCCATGTGGATATAAAATTCTTAGTTTAGGGTCTTGTACTATGGGATAGATGGTAAATTAATATTAGATAACTGCTATAATAATGTTTAAATAATTGAATCATTTTGTAAAATTTTTAATATTATTTAAACTTAAGGCATCTTTGTAATGTTATGAAGTCTATTGATATTTTTCTGAGTCCCAGTCTACCCTGTTTCTGTCATGGTCTGGTGTTCAGAAACTCTCTGGCCTTGCCACTGCCTATTGCAATGTGAATATTTCATATTGCATTTCTTTATGGCAGCCTAATTGAAATTTTCTTCTCACTTCTGCTTCTGACCTTTTCCTAGAAATCACGTTCAGAATAAACATTATATGAGAACATTATGGGTGTATACAAGATAAGCTAGTATCTATCATTATTTAATGAGCACAAAATTTTAAATTTTAAATATAAATAGTTGAAATGTAATTTAGCTAATACAATATGTAAAATAAAACCCTCAAATGGGAGTGCTGAAACCAAAGCTCAAAGTAGAAGGTGAGTAGGAAAGAGTCTTTAGAAAAAATTTTTTGATTATTTATTTTGTTAGCTCATGGAAAACTTTTCATATGTATTTCCTACAATTATGTAATAGTTGGGGTAAAAAGATTTTATACTACTAGTTAATTCCTAATTTTTATTATAATTAGCAATAAAAATAATGAGTTATTTTTGATACATGATTGAAGCAGATTTAAAAATACTTATGCTTGTTCTGGTGAATTATTGTTATTATTGGTTTCATTACCCTTTGGGTTAGTAAGGACAGAGGTTCTTTTGAGTATTCATAGACATTTTAAGATATGTTTAGATGTACAGGTAGAATGGCTTGCTTTATGACAATAATTAAAGTAATACTCTTCAAAATTGATTTATCTGAAATCAATTTATATATTTATCTATACATGTGTAAGGCATTATGAAACACTTCGGTCTTGTGTATGACAAAGACTCTTTGTTTTTCTAGTTTGCTTATGGAGACCACCAGTCACCTAATACAGCCATTACTCAGATGACTTTCTTGCGCCTTTTGTCAAAAGAAGCCTCCCAGAACATTACTTACATCTGTAAAAACAGTGTAGGATACATGGATGATCAAGCTAAGAACCTCAAAAAAGCTGTGGTTCTCAAAGGGGCAAATGACTTAGATATCAAAGCAGAGGGAAATATTAGATTCCGGTATATCGTTCTTCAAGACACTTGCTCTGTAAGTACTTTTTGATCTACATTGGTCTGGTTGAGGAAAAAAAAAATTATTTTTGTTAAAAATACTATTACGGCACTAGAACTGGGGGCAATTTTACCTTGTGTATGAGCATAATAGCAGTTTATAGTCATTCCTTAGGGTAAACTTGAGTGTGTGTTAGCACATGAAGCGTGATAGAGGTTTGAATCCTTATAGTAAAGAAAGAACTGGATCCCTAAGATCTGATCCAGTTCTTCTACAGACTTTCTTTGGTTCTTTTCCAAGTTATTTAACTTACTGAATCTCAGTCCCATGCTTAAAATGCCTTATTTCTAAAATGCGTAATCAATCCAAGATACTTTAGTTTTTCACCAATTTGTAAGTCTCCCCACTTGCATATTGAGATATAAAACAAAAATAATACTGAATGGTGAATTATAGTTTCATTTGTGAAAAACAAAAAAAGCTTTCATAATTTATGTTGCTAGTGACCATTTGGGAAGCTGCAGAAGAACAAAGAAAATTTACTTAAAGCATGAAAGAAATTCTGTTACATAAGTACACTAATATCTCACTTTATGTTTTCATTTTTTTTTTAAGGAGTACTCTAAAAATCATTGCCTTTACATTATAAAAGTTGTCTGGGAAGGTTGCTGTGTAACATACTTGGAAAAAATTGTATGTACGTTTAACCCATTGCACCATTTAATTTCAGAAGCGAAATGGAAATGTGGGCAAGACTGTCTTTGAATATAGAACACAGAATGTGGCACGCTTGCCCATCATAGATCTTGCCCCTGTGGATGTTGGCGGCACAGACCAGGAATTCGGCATTGAAATTGGGCCAGTTTGTTTTGTGTAAAGTAAGCCAAGATACATTGACAATGAGCACCACCATCAATGACCACCGCCATTCACAAGAACTCTGACTGTTTGAAGTTGATCCTGAGACTCTTGAAGTAGTGGCTGATCCTGCATCAGCATTGTATATATGGTCTTAAGTGCCTGGCCTCCTTATCCTTCAGAATATTTATTTTACTTACAATCCTCAAGTTTTAATTGATTTTAAATATTTTTCAATACAACAGTTTAGGTTTAAGATGACCAATGACAATGACCACCTTTGCAGAAAGTAAACTGATTGAATAAATAAATCTCCGTTTTCTTCAGTTTATTTCAGTGTAATGAAAAAGTTGCTTAGTATTTATGAGGAAATTCTTCTTCCTGGCAGGTAGCTTAAAGAGTGGGGTATACAGAGCCACAACACATGTTTATTTTGCTTGGCTGCAGTTGAAAAATAGAAATTAGTGCCCTTTTGTGACCTCTCATTCCAAGATTGTCAATTAAAAATGAGTTTAAAATGTTTAACTTGTGATTGAGACCTACATGCATGTCTTGATATTGTGTAACTATAATAGAAACTCTTTTAGGAGAATCTTAAAAAAAAAAAAAAAACAGTTTCTCACTGTCTTAAATAGAATTTTTCGATAGTATATATTCAGTGGCATTTTGGAGAACAAAGTGAATTTACTTCAACTTCTTAAATGTTTGTAAAAGACTATAAGTTTAGACATCTTTCTCATTCAAATTTAAAGATATCTTTCTCCTCTTGACTCAATCTATCAATATGGATAGAAGTTACACTAGTATATACCATTTAATAAATTTACACTCTCTTATTTAAGAAGATATTGAATGCAAAATAATTGACATATAGAACTTTACAAACATATGTCCAAGGACTCTAAGTTGAGACTCTTCCACATGTACAATCTCATCATCCTGAAGCCTATAATGAAGAAAAAGATCTAGAAACAGTTGTGGAGCTGACTCTAATCAAATGTGATGATCGGAATTAGACCATTTGGCCTTTGAACTTTCATAGGAAAAATGACCCAACATTTCTTAGCATGAGCTACCTCATCTCTAGAAGCTGGGATGGACTTACTATTCTTGTTTATATTTTAGATACTGAAAGGTGCTATGCTTCTGTTATTATTTCAAGACTGGAGATAGGCAGGGCTAAAAAGGTATTATTATTTTTCCTTTAATGATGGTGCTAAAATTCTTCCTATAAAATTCTTTAAAAATAAAGATGGTTTAATCACTACCATTGTGAAAACATAACTGTTAGACTTCCCGTTTCTGAAAGAAAGAGCATTATTCCAATGCTTGTTCACTGTTCCTCTGTCATACTGTATCTGGAATGCTTTGTGTTACTCGCACGCTTCTTAGACCAGAACATGTAGGTCCCCTTGTGTCTCAAGACTTTTTTTTTTCTTAATTGCACTTGTTGGCTCTATTTTAATTTTTTTCTTTTAAAATAAATAACTGGGACCCTCCCAAAAGACAAGCCATGCATACAACTTTGGTCATGTATCTCTGCAAAGCATCCAATTAAATGCACGCTTTTGTCATGTCCGTGGTTTTTGTTTTGTGGAATTCCTTTGACCGTATTAGATCTGTTTCATTTCCAATAGTGAAAAGGAGATGTGGTGGTATACTTTGTTTGCCATTTGTTTAAAAGATACAACAAATACCTTCCATCATATATGTACTGGCTTATAAATGAAAATCTATCTACAACATTACCCACAAAGGCAACATGACACCAATTATCACTGCCTCTGCCCTTAAAAATGTCAGAGTAGTATTATTGATAAAAAGGGCAAGCAATAGATTTTTCATGACTGAATAAACTGTAATAATAAGACATATCAAAGTCTCAAAGTGTATCACATATGAATTTAGCCTAATTGTTTTGTTTTATTTTCAATATTTAGTTTACAACATCATTTTCCCCCAAACTGGTTATATTTTGACCTGTATATCTTAAATTTGAGTATTTATATGCCTAAAAACATGTGTGAGTCTTCCTTGACTTCCTTCAAGTCCAAACTGTACAGATTATATAAGTTCACATAGATGCATCAGAAATATGTGGTAATACTATTAAGTCACAAACACTAACAATTTCCAACTACAGAAATAACATTTCTTATTTGGATTTTGGGAATGCTACCAATAAAAGCCTGCCCAGACCATTCCAAGGCTCTCAAATTTCTTGCCTATATATTTGATCTGTCAGTGGATTTCTTTACTTTCATGTCCCATAGACACCTCAAATTCTACACTATAAAAAGTGAAATAATCTACATTTGGGGAGGATGGTGGCATACATTTATTGTTGATTTATTTAAAAATACAAATAAAAATTCTCAGAATTAACAGAAAAAAAAAAAAAAAAAAGACAATAGCCTCATTATCCATCCATTTAGGCAGGCCAGAAACCTGAGAGTCATTTTTGTCACCTCTCTCTCTCTCTCTCAGATCACGCGAGTCCCGTCCTTGTTAAATATTTCCAATTCTGCCCCCTAAATATTCCCTAAGGTCCTATCCTTCTCTTGATCTACACTGCTGCTATCCTTGTCCACATAATTATTATGTCTCGCCTGAGCTTTTTCAATAGCCTCCGACAGGTTTCCAGGCATCCACTCTTGCCCTCTTCTGATCCATTCTTCTCACTACAGCCAGAGAAATCAATTTGAAGTAAAAATCTGAATATGTCACCTCTCACTCCCCCCCAGCCACCCTAGCTACAACACACATGCGCTCATCTTATTATAAAAAGCTTCAGTGGTAGCTTCTAGGATAGAGACAAACATCTTCAAACTATGAGGTACTGGCATGACCTGACTCCTGCCTTCTTCCCAGGCTTCCGTACACCACTATCTTCCTTTCTCTGTGCTTCACTCACGTGGGATTTTGTCCATTTTCTAAAATCTTCTTCCCTGTCCTACTGAAAACCATTTGCATGTGTATTCTTTTTGCCCAGTTTACTTGTACTTACTTTTCGGAACTCTTCTCAATGCCTCATCCTCACAAAATCTTTACTAGGCTCCTCACTCCTTACCACAACCCAGGTAAGATAGTCCCCATTCAATTTTCTTGGCACACTGTATTTCTTCTTATAAATATTTATATTTATAGCACAAATTAGAATGTTTTATAAAGGGTGTGATTATTTGGTAGGTGTCAGTCTTTTCTATTAATTCTATTTGTTACAAAGGCATGGACTGTTTACACAGGATCCAAAAATTTTCTTAGTATTTGTGCATGTTCAACATACATTCATTGAATGATGAAATATTGTATACTATGTGTAACTGGAAAAATACATTCAGAGAGTAATCATTTATGTACTAGTGTGAAGCATACATCGTTATTACCATTATGTTACTGTTTCTATTAGTACTACTGGACAGAAACACAACTGAATAAAGGATTATTATCCAATAACAATAGCAACATACAACATATACCTAAACATGACAAGAAATTTGCAGAACCCGATTGAAAAAAATCCATAACACTTGACTGAGACATGTAAAATAAAATTAGGGCTAAACCTACCTTAACATAGGGAAGCTCAATATTTGAAAAATGTAATTTTTTCCTAAATTAATAAATGCTCCCACTGAAAATCCCTATAAGATCATAAAAACTGAAAACATGACAAAACTGTTCTAAAAGTTATTGGAATGAAAAATTTGCAAGAAAAGTGATAAAAAAAGATCCTCTCCAAAACAGAAATGGTGAATAAAGGTGGACCCTGGCCCAAGGAAATATTTAAAAATAATAAAAAGCTACCGGTCATAGGGAACAAAAAATATTTAGAAGTGAATCTATGTACCTATATTAGAATTAATATAGAAAAAAATTAATTCCTGTTTATTCAGTAAATACTATTAAATTTGTAACTATTTATCATTTGAAAGCATGTTTCTTTCTTTAATTCTTTTTTTTTTTTTTTTTTTGAGATGGAGTCTCGCTCTGTCGCCCAGGCTGGAGTGCAGTGGCGCGATCTCGGCTCACTGCAAGCTCCGCCTCCCGGGTTCACGCCATTCTCCTGCCTCAGCCTCCCGAGTAGCTGGGACTACAGGCGCCCACAACCGCGCCCGGCTAATTTTTTTGTATTTTTAGTAGAGACGGGGTTTCACCGTGGTCTCGATCTCCTGACCTTGTGATCCGCCCGCCTCGGCCTCCCAAAGTGCTGGGATTACAGGCGTGAGCCACCGCGCCCGGCCTCTTTCTTTAATTCTTATACCAAAACAGTTCCCAAATGAACTAATTCAATTTTGAAAACCTCTAAATATATTTGCATAAAAATTATTGAGTAGCTTAATAATCCTGGGATGGAGATGAAAACAAATATGTAAATAATAAAATGATGAAAGATCAGATTCTAAAATACATCTTAAATCTGTATTATAACCAGGCACAATGCTGCTCACTTGTAGTTCCACCTATTCAGTAGTCTGAGGTGGGACCATCACTTGTATCCAGGAGTTCAAGGCTAGCCCTTGCAAGACAGTGAGCTCCTACCATTAAAAAAAAAATACTATATTATAAAAATCTCAATAGTATGCTTCAAAGCATGTTCCAGTTGGGAACATTTATGTAATATATATTACAGAAATGGTTTAATGCAGTTTCTGTAAAATCCTCCAAACTATGCATAGTCCTATACAGGTAATTTACAAAAGCCACAATATAAAAACTAATAAATGTGGAAGATATTTAATATCATTAGAAATAAAAATGCAACAGAAACAATAAGATACAGAATTTTATCAGAATTTGACAAACATGAAAATACCTGACAGTATTAAGTGTCAAAGAAGACACAGAAAAACACTCACATATATTTTTTGTCTGTTTTTTCCCGTGGAATGTGGAAAGGATAGTTAAAGTCATTTTCTCTAATTGGTTTATTCACAGTTCCTATAAATGTGAGAAGGTAGTAGGCCCAAAAGTGAGCCAGAGGTTGAGGATAGAGTAGTACACACTAGGATGTCCTCTGGGGCTGTTGATTTTACCTGATGACAAGTAAATTGAAACATTATTTGTAAAACAAAAAATAACAAAAGAGAAAAAACACTCCACAAATGTAAATAATAAGTATAGATATAAGATAGAATAGAACTTAAAAATTAACATGACAAAAACAATTTCACAATGGTGCCAGATTATTTACGCAACAGACTAAGAATCTATTGTGGGTACATGCTTTTCATGTGGATTTCATGTCAGATACTGGTATTTTTGCTTTGGAATGTAAAATTATTACCCAGCACATGGTACAGGAAATCATTCCATGCTTTATATGCTGCTTATACCATTTAGTGGGTAAAACGGACCAACATACCAACTAAGCTGAATAAATACATGGTGATAACTAACATTAATTAGGTATGTATATGGGAAGCATGGGACCTAGCCATCTAAGCTAGGCTGGAATTTGGAGAGGAGAGGAAGCAAGGAAGAGTAGCTGGAATACACTCTTTCTTAATGAGTCTTGAGGGTTAAAGATAGTGTCTTGAACAATGAAAGAAGGTAAGACACAAAGAACAACATAGATCAAGACATGGAGTTCTTAAAAGTCATGGCCTTGCCTGGGGAGCCCCTGGTGGGCAGTTTCTGTAATAGATTGCATACAAGGGGTTGGTGGGAGATGAAGTTAGAGGAGCAGGAAGAGGTATCGTAAAGGGACTTGTGTGTAGAAATAAAGAGATTGAAAATTATTTTGAAGGTGTTTTAAGGAAAGTATCTGTGGTTCTTAGCTGGGTGTGTAACCATACCCTCTAGAGTGCCCTTGGAAATGCGTGAGTAGGGTGTTAGTGGTTATAATAAAGACTGGGGAATATTTTAGGGATTTTGTAGATGGGCCAAGGATGTTGAAATTCTTGTATGTAGGCCAATCCCTTAGAACAAAATCTGAACCACCCAAAATACCAATACAAGTTTCACTGCAATATATTGAAGTGTTTTGGCAAGTAAGACACATTGTGATTTGCATGTTAAAAAGATCACCTTGGCGGCAATACTGAAGGAAGAATTTTTAATGGCAGTAAGACTGAAAAGAGAAAGATTAGTTGAACAATGTATAAGAAAAGCAGGAAAGAGCAGTTCATGTCACTGCACATGGAGAGAGATGGATTTGAGAAATATTTAAAAAGCATCAATGCAATCTGATGAAAGAGTGAGGGTGAGGAACCAAGATTTTAAGATTATTTCCAAGTTTCTGGCTTAGGAAGCTGGAAGGAAGGTGCTGGCATGTACTGAGATGGGGACTAGCAAAGTGGGCAGGCTGAGGACATGTGTTCTATGTCCATGGAGCATCTAGCTGGAGACAGTCAGGGTTATACATAAAGATAGGTGAGCCATCACATCCAGTAGTTGTTTGAGATTTCAATGTGAGTGCAATCATTCACAAAAGTGGAGACTAGTGAGCCCGAAACAGACCACTGAAGAATGCAGATGTTCAAAAGGAAAAGAGTGAAGGAGGAATATGTATTATATGAATATTACTTTTTAGTCATAGAATTCTAAACCTTGGATGTCAGAGGTAACTGTGAAGTCAGAAAAGAGAGCTTGAAGCCATGTCTAATGCTCTAATGCATCTCTTATTCTCATTTTTATACTTTAATGACTAAACTCAATAAAACCAACAGAATGAAATATGAAAGAAAATGAAAATTATATTTGAAAATTGAACTGGACAAAAGCATGAGTGAGACATAATAAGGAGCTCTAGAGAGAAAACTGTAAAAATTTAGCAAAATCCTATAAAAATTTGCTCATAATTCTCTGCTGGATTTTATTTTGATGCTATCAACAAAAACCTCAAATGATATTTAATTCATATTATGTGACTATCTTACAGGATAAAAAATTCCCTGAAGATTGCATTTATTTTGATTTTCTTTTTTTAAAAAAATTTGTATTTTCATAGTTTATTGGGGAACAGATGGTGTTTTGTTACATGAGTAAGTTCTTTAGTGGTGATTGCTGAGATTTTGGTGTACCCATCACCCAAGCAGTATACACTGCACCCAATTTGTAGTCTTTAATAGTTCACTCCCTTTCCACCCTTTCCCCCTGATTCCCCAAAGTCCACTGTGTCATTGCTATGCCTTTGCATCCTCATAGCTTAGCTCCCACTTATGAGTAAGAACATACAATGTTTTGGTTTTCCATTCATGAGTTACTTCACTTAGAACAACAGTCTCCAACTCATCCACATTGCTGCAAATGCCATTAATTCGTTCCTTTTTACGGCTGAGTAGTATTCCATCATATATATATGTGCGTGTATATACGTATATCCACGCACATATACGGGTGGATAAAGAAACTGTCTTGATTGATGGGCATTTGGGTTGGTTCCACATTTTTGCAATTGCAAGTTGTGCTGCTATAAACGTGCTCATGCAAGTATCTTTTTGGTGTAATGACTTCTTTCCCTCTAGGTAGATACCAAGTAGTGGAATTGCTGAATCAAATGGTAATTCTACTTTTAGTCCTTTAAGGAATCTCCACACTGTATTCCACAGTGGTTGTACTAGTTTACATTCCCTCCAGCAGTGTAGAAGTGTTCCTGTTCACTGTGTCCATGCCAACATCTATTATTTTTTGATTTTTTGATTATGGCCTTTATTGCATGAGTTAGATGGTATTGCATTGTGGTCTTAATTGCATTTCTTTAATCATTAGTGATGGTGAGCATTTTTTCATATGTTTCTTGGTCATTTCTGTATCTTCTTTTGAGACAGAGTCTTGCTCTGTTGCCCAGGTTAAACAGCAGTGGTGTGATCTTGGCTCACTGCCACCTCTGGCTCCTGAGTTCAAGTAAGTCTCCTGCGTCAGCCTCCTGAGTAGTTGGGATTACAGGTGTGCACCATCATGCCCAGCTAATTGTTGTATTTTTAGTAGAGACGGGATTTCACTATGTTGGCCAGGCTGATTTCAAACTCCCGGCCTCAAGTGATCGTCCCGCCTTGGCCTCACAGATGCATTTATTTGTAATCAAAGAATGTGATTCACCTCATTTTAAAGAGTGCATACCAAAAGCATATGCATATAAGCAGTTATGGTTAAATGCCATTGATATAGCAGAAAATTGGTCTGCATGTATGTGAAGTACAAATGTAGATTCAAGTGGTAATAAATAGAGAAATGTAGAACTGTAATCGTAATGTGAACAATTTTCCCAGCAGTTGAAACTGTTACAAGATAGATCCTATAATGAAAGGCGGCTGGAGATACAGAATGGTCACACTTGTTAGCCAATTTAATGAAAAAAAAAAAGCAACATAAATTGAAAACATCTGTAGTCAGAATTTTAGCCCTAAAGACTCAAAGGAAGCTAAAGTACAAGCCCCTCCCAGAGACATTTGACATGTTTCCTTGCATAACGCTGTGCTTTGTTGGGTTCTCACAGAAAGTGATCACCTCTTTCAAAGCTGTGCTTTTGCTGACTTGGCTGAGGACAGTCTCCAGGTGGTTTAAATTCAAGACAAAATTTGAAAATCGGTCCCAAACCATTTTTATCAATAGCACTAATGAATCCCTCCTTCTGTTCAGTTTCCTCTCTCTCCTCATAGCCCTGAATTAATCACAACCTCAGCCCTCAAAATTGAACCCTCCTTTTTAAAATCGATTAAAAGCTACAGTATCCCCAATCAGACCCTTGGTGATGTTTCCTCCACATCCTCCTTCTCACCACGTACACACCATGCTGTTCTTTTCCCCTTTCCTTTGGAAGTTTGGTCCTTGATGATTTCATTCTGGAGCCAGATGATTTCATCCACCATCTGCAGAAGGATAATTTCCAAATAGACTTAGCTGCCTCTGACCTAGTATTCTCCAATCAGTCACACATTTTATCATGTTCAACCACCCTTCCAAATGAATCACTGCCACGTTTAACTGCCACGTAGAAAGCTGCGAGGAAGGCCGAAGTTGTGTAAATTTCCACTCAGTCCTTATTAAATGGAAACGTCTCTTGCCTAACTTTTGATATTCTCCTTCAGCCTGACCCCATTTCCCTCCTCCTGACCCCATTTCCCTCCTTAACCTAATTTTCCCAGCAAGTATGTCTACATTCTATGACTCTTTCTTCAGTCTCGTCTTTGAAGAAAGGGTGTTCTGGTTCCCGGCTAAAGTTGTATTGTCTCATCCTCATCTTTCCTAAAATGGAGATCCAATCTGCCTCCTTCTTCCCACAACGGGTGTCTCTTCATTGCCTGTAAATCTGACCATGGCTTCCCATGTTTCCCTTGATTTTGTGCTCTCCTCAAGCAACAGCCTTCCAATATTTAAACCTTTTTATGACTCTAGATTGAGAAGCAGACAAAATAAAAACTCATCACCTTGCTATTCTAAGGCCTCATGTCTAGACTGTATTTCCAGCCTCATCTCTCACACCACCACTGCTTGAAACCCCTGCTCTGTCTGAAACTGGGATAATTTAAATTGCCAAGTATGCCTCCTAACTCTGCACCTCTTTCCTTACAGTATTCTCTGTGGTCTTCCTTTCTCTTGCTACCTGAAAAACATTACATTATTTAAAGTTGGCCCCACATGTCACCTGCTTTATGTAACCTGTCTTGAGAGCCTCCAAATGGACATGACTGTTCATTCCTTGTGCCATTCTCATATTATAGGATCTTTGGGGTGTCAATTGTCTGACTGGAAACCTCTGTGGCCATGGTGCCTCGTTCAGCCTGAGTTCTTGTTCTGCATCCAGGAAGAACGAGGTACACAGACAAGTGAAGTGTGAACAAGATGAAGATGAGCTTTATTGAGTGTTACAACAGCTCAGATGAGACCCACAGTGGGTAGCTCCTCTCCACAGGCAAGTCATCTGTGGAGTGTTCAGTTCTCTGCAGAGAAGAAGCCCTGGAGAGGGTAGCTCCTCTCTGCAGATCATTCAGATGCCTCTGCAGGTCTCTGAAGTTCTCAGCAGAGAGGGTAGTTCCTCTCTGCAGTTGGTTGTCCTGTTGTCTCTCTGTCCTCTCCATCTGCCCTCTCTGGCTGAGCCCAGGGCTTTTATGGACCTCAGAGGGGAGGAAGTGCCTGCCAATTGGTCATGGGTGGCCATGGGTGACCCGGGAGAGGCATCACGAGTCCCCACTCCAGTCCATGGGACTGGCAGCCTGGCCCCTAACCTTTAGGCCCCCTCTAGCCTGAAGGTGGGGCCTTACTAGGGACCCATCAACTTCTGCCCAGGACTCTGTATCCCGCTGTTATTCATGACCTGAGGGCTCAGCTGCAACCGAGGGCGAGATCAGAGCTGGGGCAGCAGAGGAGAGAAGCCAAACAGCCAGAGCAGACACCCCCAAGCCTGCGGGGATGTGCAAGGGGGAACTTCCCAGGCCCTCAAGGATGCAGGCTACAGAGATGCCCAGGTCCTGGGCCTCGGAGAGCAGCTATAGCTGCACATAGAAGCTCCTGCCCCCTCCAAGGGCACAGGGAGGCAGGGATCCACAGCCACAGCTTTGGTGGCTATATCCCCACTCAGGAAGGCAGGGCTCCTGCCTGCTCCACAGAGTGGGAGGCCTGGATCTGCAGCTGCAGTTTGGGCAGCTGCAGTGGCACCTGGGGAGCTCCCGTACCAACTCAGAAGCAGTAGGGCTCCCACCAGCTCCACGGAGTGTGCAGCCCCAGCCATGCCTCCCTGTGCCTCCCTGCTGCAGCCTGCATGATGGCGACAGCCACTGCCATCACTAGTGTCTTGTATTTCTCTAATTCAAATTATTATGTTAAGTCTTGTGACATGCTTGTGTCATCATACTTCCACTAAATTTTATGATCTTTTATTCTGCTTGAATCCTCTTGGGCACTTGGTTCTGAGTCTTGCATTCAATAATTGCTCAATACTGTGGCTGAATTAAAATGAATGTATTTAGGTAGCCTAGGTCCTTCACTGTGCTATGGATGCAGGATAATCATTCTTCTATTTGTTCTCTTCTTTTGTTTATTAGTCCAAAGTGGTTTTCCCTTTCACCAGGATTTACTCAAATAACACTCTTTTTTATTGCACAATACATTTTATCTTTTTAAAGAAGACGGTCCTGAAAATATAATCATCATTGGCCAATTATTTTTTCTCACCTATTATCTATATCTTTTTTAGTTAGCCCAGCACAATTTAGCACTTAATTGCTTGTCTTGAATGCTTTTGTGCCACTTCATATGGGTTCAACCTATCTACCCTAGACAACACACACCTAAAGAGGGAATATCATGTGATATATTTCCCTATAGTGTTTAGAAGAGTACCGAACATATAGGATGAGCTTATAATTTGGTAATCCACATGTATGCCCTTTTCAAAGCCAAAACATTGATAGCAGCTGATAGCAGCCACTGAAAATAGTTGTTACTGAGGTTTCACAGCAGTGTCTGTCACACAGAATTACCCCCAGTCATGAACACTGCTTTACCAAATATAACCTCCACCCCTTCCAAATTTCAGCCCACAGTCAATGACTGTCTGATTCAGGAATACAAAGACCCATCCCTCTTACTGTGAATTATAGCAACTCGGAAGGGCCATCTCAGTTCCAGAATTTCCTGTAGAGTCCTCTGAAACCTTCGTCAATTGCATGGGGTCAGCTTCCCCCTCTGTCTAAACCTACATTTCTCATTTCCTTACAGATGTATCTCCCAAGATGACTCCCCAGTAAATCTTCTGCTCATCATTAGCTGCCTTAGAGTCTGTTTTCAGGGAACTCAACCAAAGCTTAACTTTTGCTTCGTTTCCTACTCCATTATGGGGTATCTCATTTTCAAGATAATAGAAAGTATATCATTTCTCTCACACAATCACTAAACTGGTGTGATTTCTCTTACACAATCACACATATTTCTATGTGATTTAGAAATATCATAACTCCTATTTCTAAATTTTATGGACCTCAAAGGGCAACCTGGCTTCTATTAATAAATACCATAGCAGATATGGTCCAAAAATGCAAAGTAATTCAATGCGTTTTAGTGAAAGCCTTCAGGAGTTTTAAAGGTAAAGGTATTTTTGAGGAAGATTAAAGCAATAAGGAGAAAAAGGATGAGCAAAATATCAGAGAAAAACTTGTTTAATAAAAAATATTAGCCATAGATGATAGCCTTTTTGTTTACAGCATTGACTCAAGAGGTGATTATTTGCAAGATTTCTGAAAACCTTCAATGGGGCAGACTAGAGAATATGGAGATTTGGGGAGATCTTTCAAGTATGCCATGTTATATAGAATGTTTTCACCAATACTGTATCAAGCTATCTTAGTGACCTTGTCTCCTTTGTTGCTTCCTCTTCATTTCTCCAATTTGTGAATATTAAAGTATCCCAGGCTTTCATATTTTCTTCTTTCTACACTCCATTATTTCATGATCTCCTCTACTTCTTCTTCTTTTTTTTTTCTTTTTTTTTTTCTTTTTTTCCTGAGACGGAGTTTCATTCTTGTTGCCCAAGCTGGATGCAATGGCATAATTTCAGCTCACTGCAACCTCCGCCTCCTGGGTTCAAGTGATTCCCTCGCCTCAGCCTCCTGAGTAGCTGGGATTACAGGCGCATGCCACTGTGGCTACTTTTTTGTACTTTTAGAAGAAGTGAGGTTTCACCATGTTGGTCAAACTGGTCTCGAAGTCCTGACCTCAGGTGATCCTCTTGCCTTGGCCTCCCAAAGTGCTGGGATTATAGGTGTAATCCACCACACCTGGCCTGATCTCTTCTACTTCTAAGGATGTAAAAGCCATATGCTGAAACTCTTAAATTTGTTTCTCTAGCCTGGACCTCTCCTCTGATTTCCAGCAAGTCTGGTTAGAAGAGTGATAACCATTCAAAATGTAACATGCCTAGCTTCAAAGTACTGGGTTCCTTAAATTTTTTACTTTAGTCTCCCCCATCTTAGTTACAGCTCTATTATTCCAGCTACTTGGACCAAAAGCCTTGGATTCATGCTTGATATCTCTCTTTCTCTTAAACCACACATCCGAATTGTCAGCAGTTCCTGTTGGCTCTGTACTCAAAATGTATCCAGAACATGACTACTTTTCATCACTTCTACTATTACTGCCCAGGTGGAGACGACTATCATCCTTGGCTTAGAATATTGCAATGCACTCATGACTGTTCTCATGGTTTCTGCTCTTAACACACAGTCATCTCAAAAGAGCAGTCATGGAAATACTCTAAAACTGCAAGTCAGATCGTGTCATCCATTATCATAGTGGCTTCTCATCTAACTGAGGCAACAGCCAATATCCTCAGTGGCCAGATAAAATTAGGGTGACCATATAATGTCATCAGATCAGGATATTTCTGAGTTCTACAATACTAAATCTTATTAGACATTGAAAACATAGGCATAAACTGTTACTTTCCCAGGCAAAGCTGCACCTGTGGTCACGCTTCTTATAGGGCTCCACATGATTTGTCTCTTTCTCTTTTTCTATGGCTTTCTCTCATACTCCTCCCCCAGATGCTCACTTTGTCCCAACCATATTCCCTTTGTTTTTCCTTGAACATATCCAGAACATTCCTCTCCTCATGATATTGCTTTTCTCTCTTCCTGGAATGATCTCTTTGAAAGCTTTATATTACTTGCTTCATTAAATATATTCAAAACTTTGATGGGAATTTCAATTAGTCCATAGAATATATGGGGCTTTAGTTCCACAAAGGCAGAAGTCAATTTGTGAATTATTTTTAATTTAATTGATGACTAGCATTATGGAAATAGATAAGATTGTCAAGGAGAGATAGTAGAGTGACTGATGGTACTGTAATGACTAGGTAGAGGAAGATAATGAAGATAGAGAAGGCATGGCCTAGAAAAGGGAGGAAATTCACTTAGGATAAGGTATAATGTCCATACATGGTACACATTAGATGCTCAGTAAACATCTTGTGACTAAGTGATTTACTAAATAAGGTAAATGTATGCCTACCTGAATTATGGTACCCGAATTAGCTATGACCACCCTGGAAGTGAGTTATCAAAATCCCAATTCAAGTTTTAGAGTGGCATTATGAATCTGTAGTAACTGGTAATACTTTATCATTACTCTTCCATAGCTCCCCCAAAGTCATGCATTTGACCTTTCCTCAGTGTACCACAAAAATGTTAACTTAGGTTTCTTTTGGAGAAAGAACATAGTAAATATTTTAGACTGTTTAGTGTCATGCCTTAGAGTATTAGCTCTAAAGCCAAAATGTTTGGGTTAAAATCTAAGCCCTCTCTCTTATTAGTTAGGGGACTTGGGACAACTTACTTAATCTCTTGTGCCTCATTTTCTTTCTTTTCATTTTTTTGGGGGGAGGTTAAATGAAAATACTAGTACTTCATTGAAATAAAGTGGGTAATACACAAATTAATAAGTTTAAAGTGACTAGAACAATGCTTGGCCCTGTAAGTGCTTATCAGTTGTGATTCTATTGGCAGAGATTTCTTCCAAACCACTGAACAGGAGACTAGGTTTATTAACCATCTTATAGTCTGGGAATTGAGGAATTCAATTTCTGTGTGGTTGCTGATCTGAGTTCTCTTTTACCTGAACTAAATATATTTGTCATTATTGTTTATAAAAGCTGTAAGTATGACTGTCCCAGACAGCTCATCATTCTCATTATCAATCAGCCACAGACAACATTACTTCTGAATTATGCCATTATATTTTTTTCTACCATGACAGTCCTGCTATCTTGTACAATATTATTCTCACTTTGTTTCTGGTAGTCTAGAGTTGCCATTTGTCCTCTGCAAGCTCGGATCCTGTCATCTCCATGGAATCAAGAAGCCTATTTCAGACAGATTTTTCTTCTGCTTCCATCTTTAGACCTCAGACACACAAGGAGATTTTTCAAAGGTGCTGGCATGCAGCCCACCACGTGTTTCTCAAAACCTTACTGGTCCACCTTGAGAATATACTCAGAAGGTGAATGGTTGTGTCACATATGATAAATTCATTCCAATATTTCTATCTTCTTAAGTTGTTGAATTACATTCTCCACCTGTTAGAAAGTTTGTAATGTCTCAAATTCATTCAGTTTGGGCAACCTCTGAGACCTGAGTTCAGTGCAACCATGTTAATAATTACAATGGTCCCATAACTCTTTGTTACATTGATGTATTGATACATTTTGTCCAAATTTCACAGTTCTTTTTTGTCTAGTATCTCAAAACCCACTCCTACACACATTTCTCAGATTTTAAACAAAATAAATTAATTAAATCCTTCCATTCTTTTTACGTGTAAACCTCTTCCTGAGATTGATCTTTAAATTGCTACCCCCAGAGGCATTCCACGATCTGATTTTAGTTACAAATCTGGAGACAATAAGCAGTGGTGAGAATGAGGTCTGAAGAGAACCGGCTTTTTTCTTGTAGTCATCTTGCATTTTAAGAATGGGGGAACAATTACCAGGCAAGGAATGCCGGGCGCGGTGGCTCAAGCCTGTAATCCCAGCACTTTGGGAGGCCGAGACGGGCGGATCATGAGGTCAGGAGATCGAGACCATCCTGGCTAACACAGTGAAACCCCGTCTCTACTAAAAAATGCAAAAAAAATTAGCCGGGCGTGGTGGCGGGCGCCTGTAGTCCCAGCTACTCGGGAGGCTGAGGCAGGAGAATGGCGTGAACCCGGGAGGCGGAGCTTGCAGTGAGCCGAGATCCGGCCACTGCACTCCAGCCTGGGCGACAGAGCGAGACTCCGTCTCAAAAAAAAAAAAAAAAAAAAAAAAAAAAACTTAATGTGAAACTGGAATGTTTCAAGATAATTCTTCCATAAACCCCATTTAAATTTCCAGGGTTTTGCTATTCCCAAATATAGAGAATCAAATCGAGAACTGGAAAATCCATTTAGATTTATGTTGAAATCTGGTGATCTGCACAATGAAGATTTGTATTTGGTTTTTATTATCTCAAACCTTTGGCAAAAATATGAGTTTTTAAATCTTCTTTTCCAGAAAGATGGTATGCTTTTATTTTAGCATAGTCAGGGAAAGGGCATAGATTTTCTTCTGTGTCTTAAATCAAGAAGTTAGGGATTTGAACTTGTCATTCTCTTTCTGTTCATCACCATTCACAGCAGCCACATTCACATGCAGTCCTGCAATTTCTCATGAAATTCAAACATACTGTTGTGTAGTAGAGGCCACTTCTCTCCTTAAGCCTTGTCTTTAGAGTGCAAATCACTCCATGTAATCATAAATGATTAATCCTATTTCCATGGACTTCCAAATTCTCATGCCTGGATACAAGCTGAATTTTCTATTTTTACCCCTAGCTAGTGCAAACATTTGATCTCAGAGTCTTTCCATTTGCTTGCATTTTTGCTTCCTGCCAGCCCTGCTGTTACCAATTGCTGGCCTAGTCAGGCTTCTTAGTTGTAAACAATCTAAACCAGCTTTAGCTGACTGAAGTAAAAATGTAATTTATGGATTTTTATCTGAAATTCAGAGGAATTCAGAGAAAGCTATAGAATCCAGGTGCATAAAATCAACAAAAATGAAGTGAATGCTGACACTCAGAGCCATCTTCAAAATCATACCCTAAAAGCAACCTGGCAAAGCCATCATAAACACAAGACACTGGATGCCATTTCTGGCACTGTTGGCCTTGCTTCTTTTCATATCTGGCAGTTGCTGCCCCAACTGGAGCTGTGATCACCACCAAACTAGATTTTTAATTCTTTTTACTTCTTTACATCACTCTTGTTGGTAGGTGGAATAATGCTCCCTCAAATGTGTTCATACCCTAATTCCCAGAACCAGTAAATGTATTACCTTTTTTGGCAAGGCAAGGAGCAATTAAGGTTGCAGCAGGCATTAAGGTTGCTTACCAACTGACCTTGAAATGGGGAGAGTGTCTTGGATTATCCAATTGGGCTCAATGCAGAAATTTTGTTCCTTATAAGTGAAATAGGAAGACAGAAGAGTCAATGTCAGAATGAGACAACATGAGAAAGACTTGACCAAATATTTCTGGCTTTGATGTCGGAAGTGGCTCGTGAACCAAGGAAGCTGGGCAGCTTCTAGAAGCTGGAAAAAGGAACACACAGTTTCTCCCTAGTGTCTCTAGAAAGGAAGACAACCTTGTTTGACACTTGGATTTTAGTCCAGCAAGACTAAGTTTAGACTTTTGATGTTCAGAAATGTAAGACAATAAATCTGTGTGGTTTTAAGTCACTAAATTTATGGTAACTTGCTATAGCAGTAATATGAAATGAATACAACTATCCCCAGATTGAAACCTTCAGATGTGTGTCTCTAATTTGCCAAGCTCAGGTCACATGGCCACTTGCCTACACCCTAACTCAAGAGAGGTTAGAAAAACAACTGTCTATGGCCTCTAACCTCAACCAAGACTCATTTAACTGTAACTTCCCCACAGCGAGATAGGGCTTTAGAGGCTTGGTAGCAAATAAATAACCAGATAGGCAAACAAGTAATTTTAACTCTAGTGTGTTCATTAAACTGAGTATTGGGATCAATAACACACAATAAGTTAGAGCTATATATAATGTACTCTCCATGATATATTAAGTTACAAATACAGGAGGCAGAACATTGTGTTCCAGATATCTTTCTTGGTCTAAAATAAAATTCCAAGTATCTAGTTTATTAATTCATACTATTGATTTGAGTTCTCTCTCTCTCTCTATATATATATATGTTATATATATATGTGTGTGTGTATACATATATGTATGTGTGTATATATATGTAGAGAGACAGAGATACATATACATATATAGGCAGTACCTCAGGTTCTCATCATTTCTTGTGGTGAGAACACTTACTCTCTTAGCAATTTTCAAAACTATAAGGCATTGTTATATTATCGAATATAATATTCAATATTCAAATGTGGTCACCATGTTTTACAATAGATCTCTTGAGCTTATTACTTCTATCTTACAGTAATTATGTATCCATAGATTAAAATCTCCCAAACCCACCCCACCTTCAGCCCTTGGTAACCACCATTCTATTCTACATCAATGAATTCAACTCTTTTAGATTCCACATAGAAGTGAGATCGTGTGGTACTTATCAAGTTTTCTTAATATCAATGTGTTTCACCAGACCCATATTATAATTACTTTCTGATCAACTATCAAACACTTCCTACCTTATTATTCCCACTCTGGGGACACCTTGATTTACTATGTTACCATTTCCAGGGACTGATTCTTCCAGACAGAATGCCCTCAGCGTTCAGTATGATCCACGGGGGTTCCAGTAAATATGATCTAAAAATCAGCAGGATTCCTCACTGAGCACATCTCTATTCTGAACATATGTTATTTTATATTCTTAAAAGTTATCGCATTATTAATCTATAGAGTTAGAATTCAATCTGCTTTTTCAAGATTACTGGAGTTCCTTAGTGTAGACATGCATTTTTTAAATCTTTGAAAAGTGACAAAAAAACAAGAGAATTTTAATATGATATTTTATTATGGGTGTCTGTAAGGGGAAAAAAAAAAAAAGATCAACAACCACATACAAGCTTACAAAGTTAAATTTCAACACATCCTCTATGCTAGTGTGACAAAAGCAGCCCCATTATTTGGTTTTTATCGTTGACCTTTACAGGATGAAGGGGAGAATCCTCCGTGGCATGCCAATTAAACTTTCTGACAGGAGACATGTACAGATTTTGTGCATTTATGTTCTGAATGCAAGTCAACAATTCTGATCTAGAGTTTAAAAGTGAAGTACATTAGCACCATAACATGCGTCTTTAAAACCTTCCCAAATATTAGTAATCTTGACCAGCAATGACAAGAAAAAAGAGAAGCACCTTTAAAAGCAGTTGATATCCAAGATTAAAATAATTGTGGCTTTAAAAATATTTCTTGAAATTCTTGTACTACACTCTTCTTTTTAAACCAATCTTCCAAGAGATTAATCAATGAAATTTATAAGTTTTATCAACTTATAAAATTTTTTTTGTCTTCTGGGACTCATAGAATACAATCTGTGTTTCTGATCAGTTGAGGTAGTTAAAATAGGGAGGGCTTTTCTAATTTCATATTTGACTATTTCAGAAAGAAAGGTTATCTTTTACTAGTGAGCACAGTCATTGCTCTGCAGATGGGCTAGGATTCAAAGAATGTAACACAGTGTTGTTATCGTTAAGAGTGTTGAAGTTTATTTATTATAGCACCATTGAGACATTTTGAAATTGGAATTGGTAAAAAAATAAAACAAAAAGCATTTGAATTGTATTTGGTGGAACAGCAAAAAAAAAAAAAAAAAGTATCAGTTTTCTTTGTCAAATTATACTCTTTCCAAACATTTTGGAAATAAATAACTGGAATTTTGTTGGTCACTTGTACTGGTTGACAAGATTAGAACAAGAGGAACACATATGGAGTTAATTTTTTTTTGTTGGGATTTCAGATAGAGTTTGGTTTATAAAAAGCAAACAGGGCCAACGTCCACACCAAATTCTTGATCAGGACCACCAATGTCATAGGGTGCAATATCTACAATAGGTAGTCTCACAGCCTTGCGTGTTCGATATTCAAAGACTGTTTTGCTCCATTCCCCAGTGTGTTTCTGTAAAAAAGGATAAAATGCAAGTGATCATGACATTACAATTACTTAAACAACTCTGACTGATCAGGTTAAAAAACACCTTTTTACTCTAAAGGAGCTTTCATTGTGCCATGTTATTCATATATATGAGACCTGCTCCACTTCAAAGCTGTAATCTTCTTAGTTGATAAACATTATTCTTAAACAAATGCTTCATAGGGATTCTTAGTAAACGCAGCAGGGCAATTGCTATAAACCAGTGCATCTTCAGGAGGCCTGGTTCCAGCCATTGTTAACAGGTTTATAATTGGTTTATTAAAAAGAGGATAGGTCTCTCACAGTGAAATTTGCTAATATTAGAAGTGAGTTTTCCCTTTGCTCACAAATAACAGTAACAAAGGAGAGATTTGAAGTTAACCTTTAAAATTTTTAAAAGCAGATATTTCAGATTGAATTAATGTGACAGATATTATTCAAAACATACAGACTATCCCAATTATCTGATAAAGTTTGCATTATGGATTTAAATTTTAAATGCTTTTATTTCAACTGGTTTTCATCTGAAGGCTAAGATCCATTCACTTTTTGTTGCATTTAACATTCCCTGCAATGAATCAGTAGATGCAATGTATGTAATTCATATCAAATGCTATCTTTATTTCATCCTATTAATTTTATTTCTTTTATTCAAAATAATTTGCATGATGAAACTAAAATGCTGACTGCATTATGACTTATATTGAGAAAAATGTTTCTTACCGTGCAACCATCCTCCAGAACTGTGTAGGTGAATTTGCTATTTCCTTCAGCCTTGAATTCACCTTCATTTGACCCCATCAGCTTCAGGGCCTTCTTTACATTTCCACTGGCTTGATCCATGTACGCAATGCTATTTTTGCAGTGATACGTGATGTTCTGGGAAGCTCGGCTGGAGAGAAGTCGAAGGAAGGCCAGCTGCACGTCAAGGACATCTTCAGGAAGTTCAGGATTGCCATAGCTAAACTGTAATAGGGAACAAATAAAACAGGTCAAACATTTTAGTTGCAACTGCATGCAAGGGATTTGTGTAGTATGTGTATGCTTATTGTAATATGGGCTGTTTATATATTTTATGTATGAATATTTTACGTGGGAACATATTTTATTTGCACGACAGAGTAAAAAAGGTCTTAAGATGTGAAAGAAAGGTGTCTGCATACAAAAATAATTTAATCTAACTGAGCTTTTATTGAGAATAAAGTCATAAAAGTATAGTCACCTGGATACATAAAATCATTTGAGCTCTTCTAGTTATTAATTATTAGGTTGGTGCAAACATAATTGCGTGTTTTGCCATCACTTTCAATGGCAAAAACTGCAATTATGTTTGTACCAACCTAATAACTTTTCTTGTGATGAACATATAGGAAGAATACAAAGGATATAGGGATGACTTATTTAAAAAAAGGTATATCCTTTCTTACCTGAAAACCACCATCCATGGACTCTCCAAACCAAATGTGTTTCTTCTCAGCACCAGAATCTGTCCACCAGTGTTTCCGTGGAACATTCAAAGGACTGGCACTTATGCATGTTTCCCCAGTTTCCATATTACAGAATACCTTGATGGCATCCAATTTGCATCCTTGGTTAGGGTCAACCCAGTATTCTCCTGAATAGTCACAAAAAAGAAGAATGGGAATTGGTTATAAAATGCAGTAATAAAGTGATTTTGTTTGTTTACCTGTAAAGGCATTCATAATGTTGACTGCTAACGTGACTGCATTTTATGTATAGAATGATAGAGAAACTTTTGGATTGAAATTGTTGAGGTAAAAGAGTTAGCTATGACTACAGAAAGCACTGAAATAAAATGCAACATCTTGGTTTCTAATCTGAATGATACACTAAGCTAAGACCTTTTGATGGCTGTATAATATTTGCAAAAGTCTCTCCTTTTTTTAAAAAAATGATTATTATATATAATCTTGCTTAATAATATAAGCTGGTTGTCTAATCCAGATTTATTCCAATAGCTCTAAAGCTGAAGTCCCTATGATTGATGCTTGTCTCCTATTTTAAGTAATTTCTAGAAAGGACTCCTAGCAAAGGCAGTGTTCCATGTCAAGATATTTGAAAACTTGAAATAATTTTGCTTTTCAGAAATATTTAATCCAATATATGCAAAACCTTAAACTATTACAATATTCTATTTAATTTTATATAGTATTCTGAAATTTTTCATGTGAAAATTTTAATAATTAGATTCATTGCAGTAAGTAAATAGTATAATAATCAGATTATAATTGTCTACATCAAATTATGTATATTTAATCCTGAGAAAAAAAGATATATATTACTTTATACTCAAAAAACTTATGATTTATACTACAACTTCTATAAAACTGTCTTTATATTTTTCTATATTTGGCATGTCCTGAAGTTATGTTATATTTTACATCTGCAAAGTTTACTCTTTTATATGAAGCAGTTTCAATTCACTTAACTTTCTTAGAGTACTATTTCAGCTTTCCATTGAAAGTGGATGTTTTTTTGTTCTCATTCTAATCTAAACAACTTTCTCTGTAATCCTGTTGCCATGAAGACGAAAGACTCCCAAACATACCACTCTTGAGTTCAGGATGGCAGAATTTCAGGTCTCTGCAGTTTCTGGCAGGGTTTTTACGAGTACCATCAGGACTAATGAGGCTTTCTATTTGTCCGTTAACAGACTTGAGTGAAGTCATAATCTCATCGGTGTTGATTTTGAAATCCATTGGTTCATCTCCATAATATGGGGCAAAACCGCCAGCTTTTTCACCTCCAACCCCAGCAATGGCAGCGGCTCCAACACCACCGCAGCAAGGACCAGGGGCACCAGGAGGTCCAGGAGGACCTGGTTGCCCTGGGTGGCCTGGGGAGCCCTAGAATGAGTAAAACATGGATCATTGAGGTATGCATGTTTGGGTGCCACTCTAAGAATACATTGCCAGTTCAAGAAAATGCCTTAAAAATAATTCATTCGTTGTGTCATTATAATTATTTTACTAAAGATTTATTTGGGTGCTTTTAGGGTCACGTGATCACCGATTTATAATAACTGCAATTCATTATCAAGAAAGGTATTGTTCCACTATGTAAGAATCAGTAGTGTCAGAGCACACGTTTTCTCTATCATTCTTCCTTCTGGATGAATGATGTAAGCAAACACCTATGAGCTACAATTCTAATATTGACATGACAAAGGGGAGTGTAATTTGTTGGGATAATAGTTTTTATTTCATTTACCCCAAAGGCATGGAATACAAAGTATTAGGAATGATAGTATCACTAACAAAATAGTAACCATGGAAGCTGTTTGAGAAGTAAAATGCACTGCATAAACGCTGATAATTATGAATGTTGTAATTCCGAGATCTCTAGTGTGATAGCAATGCAGACAAGGTTTGTTTGGTTAATTGGGCAGATGTCATTATCCTGATACCATGGATACCTGATCAAATCTTTAAAAAGATATTTTTCTCCTGTTATAGTGTGGTAGAAACATTTTCAATGTGATGGAGAATGTCTTAAAGTCATGGTTCATTTTCTAAATTGAGTGGTTGCATTGCGTCTCACTCACTATTTCAATTTAAAGATAATGCAGTGGTTCTGAAAACTGGAAGATTATAACAAATTAAATGCACATACATATAAGTTATGTCTTACCTCAGATCCTCTTTCACCTCTGTTACCTCGAGGCCCTGGTGGTCCAATGGGACCTGGATGTCCACTGGTTCCATCTTTGCCAGGAGGTCCACTGGGTCCAACAGGTCCCTAAGAAAGTATCATGACATCACAATGCCAGAATATCTTTCTGAAGTGCAGACATGTGAAACTGATATCTTTCTGTGCTACTTACTCTGGGGCCTGCAGGACCTGGACTACCAATTGCACCCTGCTGACCAGCAGGGCCCTGGAAGGAAAGAAGTGTGCATATGAGTGAAGGCCTTAAAAAGCACTGGGAAACTGTACATTCAAGATCAGATCAAGAAATATGGGGATTATGATGAAATATTTTTTCTTTCTTTAATCTTCCCATTGTTTCATGCTGATTGTTGTTTCAAATTAGCCTCAAATCCATTTCTCATCTCTTCTAGTACGTATTTTTAGAGATAGAAAGCTTTCTTCTCTTAATCTCTAAAATTTGCATACATTGGAGGGATTCTCCAACAGAATGAATGCACTTACTGGAGAACCTGGGGCACCTGGATTACCAGGGAATCCTCGATGTCCTTTAATGCCATTAGCTCCACGTTCACCTGTTTCACCTTTGTCACCACGTGGGCCTTGAGGACCCTTTAAAAACATATTTTGAATTGAAGTCATATACACACATACATATTGGAAAAATAAAATAGAATTTATAACAATTAAGTCTATTTTATGGCTTTCTATCAGCTAAAAAATCCCCCATCAACAGATACTTCAGATATGAAATAAGATTATTTTTGTGGTTGTTTTAATTTTGGACTGACAATGGCATAGATCCCTAACAACTGGTGTTTCTATCATCGGCTCCAAAGAACTTTTAGATCCTGAACTGCTTTCCGTATCATCATCATTAAAGGAAAGTTTATATTTGTTCTATCTATCATCTCTCTCTCTCTCTCTCTCTATCTATCTATCTCTATCTATCTATCTATCTATCTATCTATCTATCTATCTATCTACCTACCAATAGAAAGAACAAATACATATGTAAACTTACAGGAGCACCTCGGGAGCCAGCAGGACCAGGAGCACCAGCAGGGCCGGCAGGGCCCTAAGATGAAAACATTCAATGGAGCAAACATACACGAATTAGTTTTATGTGTTGACACAATTTTGTTTTCAAAAGTAAATAATTTCATTATAATAGAATTATAGTATGCATGCAATTATTGGAAGTTAATATTATTTTTGCCTTCAAAGTGCTAAAGCCCTGTTTACAGCTTTATCAGGGGATCTAAACAGAAAAGCTGGGCAAGAGCCCTATTAATTCGGCCTTGCATTTACCCAGCAAATAAATAGCTGGTCTGATTAATACGATTTCGGGTTTCAGTAATAAATTCTTTATTGACTACTGCCAGGTACTTCTGGTATTTCTTTACTAACACATTTGTCTAAGGAACAACTAGCATTAAAACTGTAAAAGAAATGATAGTGGATATTTTGGTTGGCAGATCTGACATTCTATCTTCCACCTACAAATGTCTTTATTGAAGGAAACGGACAAACAAGAGAGATGATGCTTCTGGGAACTCACACTTTCTCCTCTGTCACCACTCTTTCCAGCTGGACCGACAGGACCAGGTGGGCCTGGATGACCAGGAGCACCAGGGGCACCAGGAGAGCCGTTTTCACCACGATCACCCTGTGAACAAATTCACAGGTCCAAAATAAACATGATGATCACTTATTTTAATTACAGAAATCTATTGCACATGTGTTTATTATACCTTGCCACCAGGAGATCCATCTCGGCCTGGAAGACCATCTGATCCAGGGTTTCCCTGATTAAAAAATGAGAAAGGAAATAAAGTTTCTTGAAACCTTCCAAATGCCATTTAATCATGCATTCTCAACAGGGCAATATAATTCTCAAGGGGGTGAAAATGGTTCTTGGGGGTAAGAAATCTTAGATATTACAATGGGGTGTAGCCCTTCAAAGGGTCACAATATCCAAGCAGATAGTTAGTATATTCATGGAGGAGATGTGACTAGAAAAATAATATCCAAAAAGAGTCTTTACAGACCTCTAATAAATAAAAGTTTCAGAAATAGTGATCTAAACTATTAATGGAAATCTACAGTTTAGTTTGCTTTAATCATTCCACATTGCATACATATATTAAAACATCACATTGTACCTTATAAATGTATACAATTATGGTTTGTTAATTACAAATAATATTAATTTTAAATTCTTTAAAAATAATAAAAGACTAATCACAGATAACTGCAGAATATTTTCACTCAGAAAACATGTGAATTGTGGTTCTCCCCACTAACTTTTATCCCAATTTAGTTAGAGATAATATTTTCTCCACTAATGATTATTCACTGACTAAATATTAATGAACAAGAGCTTTTAAGTCTATTCTAAGTTGTAATGAAAGAATTTATTAGAGAGAGAAGAACTTTGCTGTGTGGCCATATTTACACTCTTAGACATTAAGGCTCAATTTCACCTTTGCTTAAATAAATTATCAAATTCTACCTGGCTGGTTGAATAAGAACTGCTACTCACATCTCTTCCAGGTTCACCAGCTGCACCAGCCAGACCAGGAAGACCCTGGGGTCCAGGGGGACCACGTTCTCCACTGAGACCGTTAGCTCCTGGTTTCCCACTTTCACCCTGTATACAAAGGAATGAAAAATATTTTGTTTAACTTAAGAAATCAATTAAAATGGTGTTATCAGATATCTTTATTTTCAGGTAAAAATCTTATTTAATTTTTATTGAATTTTAAAATTAAAACTATGCCTGTTATGGGAAAAAGTTTGGGGGAGCAAGCTTGTTGCATTTTCTAACTTGCTCAGTGACTCTGGATGGCAAAGGGCTGAATAGTCACATTGATTATCTAATTCAGAATACTGTACATTCTAATCTGAGATAAATACATAGACATGATTATTATAAGAAAAACATAATAATGAGCCATCATGAAACTAGAGGTTTATGGTGACTCTTAAAATTAGGTTACTTGTCTCTATCTGAAGAATATAGACTTACTAGAAATATCATATCAATTGGATACATTTAAACATGAAATGTTAATTTTATGACAATAGTACATAACATTTTGTTGAAAGAAGTACTTAAAGTGTTATAATACGAGCCCTAATAAAAATGCAATTTTATTACCCTGTTTACCAAATGAGTGTTTTAGATGCCAAGCACGAGAACGTTATAGGAATATAATATACTAGTGAAAGAGAGTCAGGAGTGCAAGATGACTTGAATGGATGGATAACTAGCATCAGTGAAAGACTTTCCTAGATCTATAAGCTAACACTATTTTCCCATTCAAAACTGACAGTCAACAAATTGAAGAACATTCACAAGTTTCCTAAAAGAGGTGTTTCAGATGGCAATGTTGTTTTTGTTATATTAATTTATTTGTGCTTATATTCAAGGTTGGTCTTTGATATGCCCTGTTTTGTGTTCTGGAGCCATTTATTAAAATATATGCTTTTAAAAATCTAAAAATATAAAAAAAATCTCCTGGCTAATTTACTCCAATGACAGAAAAACTTTTCATCCTTGATATGGTTAAGTGATTTCTGAAGGCTAGCAAAGGAAGCAAGAGTGTAGTGGAAAATGACTATACTCACCTTGACACCCTGAGGGCCAGGGTTTCCCCTAGGACCTGGCATGCCTGGTGGTCCTGCAAGACCCCGTGCTCCAGTAATCCCAGCAATTCCAAGTGGGCCTGGAGCTCCCTAATACAGATAATGAAGACTTAGCTCATCGTTATGTGACAATCTTTTTCTCTAATCAATTTGTGATAAAAACCAAAATAGTACAATCAACTTATAAAAATGAAGTTACTTACTGGGGGACCCTGGGGACCAGGTGATCCCTTCTCTCCTGGTTGACCAGCATCACCTTTTGGTCCAGACACTCCAGGGCTGCCAGGAGCACCTGTGTTACCCGCAGGACCTGGGGGCCCATCCTTGCCTGGAGAACCGCCGGGACCTGGGGGTCCTGGGTTACCCTACAAAGAATTGTTTGAAATTTGAATATTTATAATAAAAAGTGCATTTTTTTCTTTCCTTTCTTATTTCAAATAATTTTATTTGAGACTTACTAGAGAAATAAGTAGCAATGTGTAAGTTTCTCATCCTATACATATATGAATGCTCTTTCTGAAGTGTATGATGAGAAAATACTTTAACAATTACTTACATTATTACCAGGAGGACCAGGAAGACCACGAGCACCAGGGAAGCCAGCAGCACCCTGTGAAATGGTAATATATTTTTGAATTTCAAAAGTAGAACAAACAACTACACAACAAACAAAAAGTATAATGTGTGGTATGATCTACATTGTACCTGAAAGTCATTTATGGTTTGCTTTTTCCCCTTGGAATTTACACATTACTCATGTATGAATGAGAGATTACATTTTTTACATTCTCTTTATGGATCTAGTGTCTCAAGTGCAGCTTTTATACAGGTTGATATGAATACTTTTCAATAATAGTTAAGAGGATCAATACTTACGGGTCCACCAGGACTGCCACGTTCACCTTTGACACCTTGAGGACCAGGAGGACCCTATATGAAATGGAAGGAAGGTATGTAAGAATAGTGCCAAAATCAAAATTTGGGAAAAGCATTAAGCCTTTGAAAACCAGGAACTCTATGAAGAGGTTAAAATAACTTTTAGACTGCTGGTGCTGAGATTCATACTTCAACTGTATTCACATAAAGATTATACTCTTGCCACTATGACATGTTATCTCAGTATAAAATATTAAATTACTGATAAACCTTCATGTTTTTCCATTAGAACACTTAGCACTTAGAGAGGGGGGAGAGGGAGAGAGAGAGGAAGAGATAGATAGATAAATAGATAGATAGATGATAGATAGAGAAAGAGGAGAGAACTTACAGCAGGTCCAGAACCTCCAGGGGGTCCTGCAACTCCAGGAGGGCCTCCTTCACCTTTCTCACCTGGAGCCCCTCTTTCTCCTTTACCACCAGGCTCACCATTCTGTCCCTACATGCAACAACAACAACAATCTCTCAGCTGACACTCTTTATGATATACTTGGATTATTATTATTTCTCTTCAGAATATAGAATTCTTCAGATGTAAGGAGCTGAAATAAAATTTAAAAACAAGGCTCTCTGAAGACATGACAAAACAAAGCCAATCAAAATATTTTCATGATCAAAGAACATGACCAAGAAAGCATAAACTGTACATTATTTGCCATTAGGGATGGAGGAAGTCTCTCTAAGGATTAAACATTTGAAAATCAGCACCAGTAAATTTCTTTGAGAAAGACTGGGTTTAAGAGAAAATTTTAATTAGTACCAACTTATAATGGAAGAACTTACAAAAATTCAGAGTGCATTTCAATCTATGATGCTACTTTAGTTCATTACCTAGTCATAAAGGCAGGACAGGTGTTTTTATTTCCATCTGTTAAAGAGCAGCAATAGGGGTAAAGTAAAACAAAATAGGGGTACAATAATCTTATAGGGAATGAACAGCTAAAATGGGACTAGAAGCCAAACTTGACTATACTTCTGTAATTTTTCTGCAAGATAGTGATCCTGGGCTATGGAACATGTCTGTGTAAATATTCGCACTTACAGGAGCACCAGGGAAGCCAGCAGGTCCTGGAGGGCCAGGTTCACCTCTCTCACCCTAAAGAGAAAAACATCCTCCTTAGTCACAGTGAAGATATGCCACGGGGAGTGTGTGTCATCTCCTTTAGGCAGGAAATGTCATCTTGTCATCTTATCTTTTCTTTCCTTTAAGCAGGAAATGTGCAGAGTAGCCAGTAAACTTCTGAAGACTTTGCCACCTCTCAATAAAATTAGGAGTAGAAAATACCAGAACCATTGATTCCTTCTGTCTCCCACTGTGATATTATTTGCAAGAAAAATAGTTTGAGAATTTTAAAGTATTTAACACATTTATATATATATATATATATATTTATTTATTTCAATATATGGTAGAGCCTTAACTGAAAAATTAACTAAATGATTTATTTTTAAAAAACATTTGCTAAATATCTTTCCAGTGTCTTAAATCCTAAAGGTCAAGAATTTTAAATCCAGAAGGAGTCTCAGGCAAAGATTCTATAGGCTTAAGAAATACCTAATTACAAACATATACTACTTGTGCAATTCATGTATTTTTTCCGAAGTTATTTTGGAAAGAAATCCTGATTTAAAATGGTCTCTTGTGAATGTTAGATTTAAGAAATTTAACATTCCCTGGCATGCTATATGGTTCCTGAAGATAGTGTCTCCAAATTGAGGCTCGGGGAACTGGGGGCAGAATTGCTAAAAAGGGAAGCATAAGTAGCTGCTGTCTGTATGGGGTTAAAAAGTATGTTGAGAATGTCTTTAACACTTACAGGGCCACCACGAGGTCCAGCTATACCTGGAAGTCCAGGGGCACCACCTTCACCCTGGAAAAAGAGAAACCAGGTCACTCTCTTGCATCCAAAAGACAGAGATATTTTCTTTTAATTTCCAGACAGTATTAAGTGCTACCTTATCTCCAGGCTGGCCAGCTGGGCCAGGAGGACCAATAGGACCAGTAGGACCCTAGAGGAAATAAAAATATTTTTTAATTTTGAAGATGCAAATATCGTTTTCTGCATTAATCAAACAGAAAGTATATAGACATAGATACCTAATAAACTAGATAACATACTTTTTAAATTTTTTATGGCTTGAATGCTGTGCTTTTCACTCAATGTGTAAATACTGCAGAGCTCAGTAAACACAAGACTCTGTGGGGATAACTCTGGGAGAAAATAGGATTCAGCAGTGGTTTATTGATTCGTTTGTCTTTATCTCCACTGTAGAAGATGAATAGGATGTCATGTAAGATCTTACAGTAATGTCTTTTTAAATTAAAGTACATTTCTGTATTAAATTGCTTGATAATTTAAATGTTTTCTCAAAGTATCATTGTACATATTAAATTTTTCAACTTGAAATTTTCAAATAGTTGTTTTACGTATATTACAAACGTGAAGTATTGAGCACTTTTTTTACTTGAATGATGGCTTATCTACTTAATCTGTCAAAAGTGAAGCATTTATGAATTTCTTTAAGGCAACTACTATATAAATGTATTAAATGACTTACTTATAATCATATTTAGAAGATGTTTTTTGTTTTGTTTTTGACTTTTAGTTTGAATTATAGATTCACAGAATGTTGCAAAGGAATATACCAGAAATTCTGTGCACCTTTCTCCCAGCCTCCCCTAATGTTAACATCTTACACAACTATAGTATAATATCAAAACTAGGAAATTGACATTGATACCATCCATAGAGCTTGTTCAGATTTCACCAGTGATACACGCACTCATTTATGTGTGTGTATATGTGGCTCTATAGAATTTTATCCCATTTGTAGATGTGCCTGACTACCACCACAATCAAGATACTCAAATGTGCAATCACCATAAGACTTCCTGTGTCATGTCTCCATAGCCACATCCATCTCTCTCTTTCTCATTCCTAACTCCTAGCAGCCACTAATCTGTTCTACATCTCTAAAAGGGTGTTATTTTGCAAATATTATGGGAATGGAATCATGCAATGTGTATCCCTTGGAGACTGAATTTTCTTCACTGAGTATGTTGTCCTTGAGGTTTGTGTAATTTGCTGTGTGTACAGCATCAATTGTTCATACCTTTTTGTTGCTAAATACTATTCCATAGTGAGACTGCACCATAGGATTACAATTTTTGAATATAAAGTCTATTAATTAGGAGTACTTACTATATTGAATTGTGATGACTTTTAGTTTCTTAATGAGCAGTATTGATTATCTTAAATTTCAGTGATTATCTCAGATTTTAGTGACTCACAAATGCTAGTTTGTGACCTTTATCATACTTTTGAGGTTTTTTCATTCTTTGGTCACTGTAGACCTATCAAGTAGCCATAGATATAGACCAGGAATTTAATTATAAATCAAGTTATTTGGGTCTTTTTATGCTCAAAAGGTGGTAAACTATCTAATTTATCTTGAGTAGTTTTTGGAAAAAATAAAAGTGGAAGTGCAGGACTGTCGCATATGACATATAGGTAAGGCCTGTTTCTCCTCACTGAGAATGCTTACCCTTGGACCATCTTTCCCTGGGACACCATCAGCACCTGGACCGCCTGGTTCACCCTGTCAAATAAAAGCCAATGTCATCAGATTCAAAGTATCTTCAGTGAAAAATTGGCCAAGAAGAGGAGTAACCCTCAGGATTTGTTGGGATATATATTGGGTGTTCTGATTCATTATTGCTCTAGGAATCCATCTTAAATTTCACTTACTATAAAATGATAATATTAATTTTGAAAATATAGTCGATTACTTTCCAGGAATGTTGCTTTTTTTTTTTTTTAACCTACAATGACTGATTTATGAAACAATTAAGAGAAAACAAGTCAATACCTTGTCACCCTTTGGACCAGGACTTCCAGGACCTCCTCTTTCTCCAGGCATTCCTTGCAGACCAGGAGTACCAGCAGCACCAGGTGGCCCAGGAGGACCAGCAGCGCCCTGAAAATAAGTGAGAAATAATAAATGATCAGAAGGAAATCGAATGTATTTTTTAAACCTAGGTGAATGGAATTCTGTGGAGTCACCTTTCCTCCTTCGGGACCAGGGGGACCAGCTCCACCTCTAAGTCCTGGGGCCCCTGCCAATCCAGGAGGTCCACGTTCACCAGGGGCACCAGCATCACCCTGTGATAAAAATATGTAAATAACCATATTAGACAATCCAAAGCTAAAAACAAAACACCTTAACTTGCATCATTTTGAATCAGGCCACTAGGTTATTATGTTGTGAACAACCTGGAAATTTGTATACTTATAAATAGTTGAACAGCTGGGTGGGAACTGGAAGCTTAAAAAAGTGTCCAAAAGAAAACTTGGATACTTAGTCTGCTTAAGTGTGAACTGTCATTGAAATACTTAGTATTTTATTCATAAGGGCAGCATTTTAAAGTTCTTTTACCAAAACAGTTTTCCTACATAGAATCAACATATTGGCAATATTTTTCTATTTGAAATTTTAAGCTCATATTTGATTCTGTAGTGATTATGAATGTCAGAGAAGTGGACCTTCCAGATTAAAGCAAATTTAATGTATTGAAAATGTCTTCAGTTTCTCTAAGTGTACTTAACAAACCTTTGCAATGATGCTCGTTTAAAGAAAGAGTATTTTCACTTGATATACTAAAAATATACTACTAATCAATTGCTGTATAACATGCTGAAGAAGGTAGAGAATGAATTGAAATACTACCTTGCCTCCTGGAGCTCCAGGTGAACCGGCATCACCCTTTGGACCCTAGGAGATTTGCATTATATGATTAGGTCCATATCAGAATGCATTTTATGTAAATATAAGCAAAATACACATTTGTCATGTTGGCATACAGTATAATTTTTCTAATCTTGAAATTATGAACTCTCTATTTTATGGTAAAATTCAAACTCTATATAATATTTATCTTTTAAATAATTTGTCTTTGTTTTGATAATATTTCAAAACTAAATGTTAAATCTCAAATATCATGACATAAGAAAATTAAAAAGTTAATAGTTGACAAACAATTATTATATATTCTTTTTGTTTCTGAGTTTTGAAAAATGAAACGTAACTTACTGGTTCCCCAGGTTTTCCATTTTCTCCTGGAGGACCACCTGTACCAGGCAAGCCCTAGAAACAATCATAGTTGTATCAGGTAATTACCTCAAACATGGCTTATAGAAAAGCTTCTCATATGTACACATGTTTCTGCAAGATATTTGAAAAAAGTTTCAGTGGTCTTTTAGGGGTAGAAACATTGTGCCACTCAAAATCCAGTGACACATATGTGATAATCATATCTTACAAATCCGTGTTCATCTCTCTTTGTTCTTTCAATTGCTACACATAAAAATTTATTGACAAGCATGGCAGGATAGACTTGGCTATATGGATTTATATTATAATAAAAATAAATGTAAGCAAATAGAATTATTTGAGTTTCATTAATTCTTTTAAATAACTTATTAATGTGCTCTGGAATGGACATGGAAGATATGCCTATCTATTAACATTGCCTGATATTTTATTTCCAGATGAAAGATGGACTCACAAGTTAAGCTTCAGATAAATTATAATCTGTTAGGGACACAAAAGATTTGATGGTCAGATATACCATGACATTTAAATAACAAGTTCTTACTTGTAATCCCTGTGGACCAGGGGGTCCTGTGTCTCCTTTGTCACCACCAGGCCCCTAGAAAAGTATAATGATACACTCTGTTATAAACATCCTTTTATATTTAGTCTACAGTATCCATTTCAACAGGCCTGTTGCTTAATTATAAAAGTAGTGATGTGAAGAAAGGGGAGGACCTGGACCCAAAGCACACATGTATACTCTAAACTCAGTGCTAACATCTAGCTAGATAACTAGGTCAGCAAGTTGCATCATTGCTTTGGTAAACTATAATAACATAGGGTCAGAGATTATGTAATTTTTGAAGCATTCTTCCTGCCCCACCTCCACCCTATTTTCATCTCCAATTTTATGTGAGTGAACTTACAGTAGGCCCTGGGGGTCCCTGAGGTCCAGTTTCACCATTCTTTCCAGGAGGACCCTAAAAACAAGAACAGTTAGGGAAGCAGAAATAATACAGATTACAGAGAGAAGTCACAAGGTTGGAGATGAATACATCTATTAGAAGGCTAGAAATAAATTGATGAAAGCTACATACCTGAGGGCCAGGTCCTCCAGGGCCACCTCGTTCTCCATTCTTACCAGGAGCACCCTAAAGAAGAAGTGGTCAGTATTTACTAATTCTCAAAGGGCAATAACTAATCATATTATCATCTCATATATATATATATATATATATATATATATATATATATATATATATATATACATATTTTTGAGATGGAGTCTTGCTCTGTCACCCAGGCTGGAGTGTAGTGGTGCAATCTTGGCTCACTATAGCCTCTGCCATCCGGGTTCCAGTGATACTCTTGCCTCAGCCTCCTGGGTAGCTGGGATTACAGGCACATGCCACCATTCCTGGCTAATTTTTGTATTTTTAGTGGAGACTAAAACAGCCTCACCATGTTGGCGAGGCTGGTCTCGAACTCCTGACCTCAGGTGATCTGCCTGCTTCAGCCTCCCAAAGTGCTGGGATTACAGGCGTGAGTCAGTGCACCCAGCCTGTCTCATATGTTTTATCTGCCTGCTCCATAGACACACATACAACCATAACCAATTATATATTTAGCTCCCTTCCTACATGCAATTTGATTTTCCTATACTCCTCCATGCTTTGAAGAGGAGACTGAGTTTTGACCACTTCTATACTCCATATGGAAAATAAAAACCTTCCAGTCAAGTATTTATTGAAGAAATTAATGAAGGAACTCACATCATTTCCTTTAGGACCGGGGAAACCCATGACACCGGGCTGACCTCGGGGACCAGATGGCCCAGGAGGACCTGGTCGACCGCTTTCTCCTTGACTTCCCTAATAAGAAAAAATTACATTAATAAAGGTTTGATAAAGATAAGATTAAAACATACTCTCTATATAGTATATATATACTATACACACACTCAAGGATAGGCCAACATATACATTCCATTTTAACTGGCCTTTTAAAATGAGATTTAAAAAATGTACATACGGGAGGCCCTGGTTTCCCATCACTTCCTGGTCCTCCTGGACTTCCGGGCATGCCCTGAAGCAAAGAAGTCAGTTGTTAGGTGATTTTAAATGAAATAATAAAAATTACAACATATACTATTTGTACAATTGGGATATTTTCGCTTACATGTGAAGCCTCAGATTTGAACATCTTTTTTCCTGTCTATAAAGTATCTAAGGCAAGTGTTCTATGTTTTCTCTCCTTGAACTATCATGGCTTAAGTTTACTTAAAAGAATTTTGTTTTGTTTGGGGCCTTACAAAATATGTAATCTGATTGATTTCAGTTGCTTTTGATCTGTCTTCATTTGTCTTGCCTTTCTTCTGTCTAAATTAAAGTGTCATTCAAACAAATGTTTCTCTGTACCCTCATTCCTGGACCTCCAGGGACACCATCTCTGCCAGGTTCTCCAGCCGCTCCTCTGGGCCCTGCAGGGCCTGGAGCACCACGCTCTCCAGCAGGACCCTAAGTAGTGAAAGAAATAAAAAAAATTAAAATAGCATTCACTAACCTAGATACCAACAATATTTTGGTTACAAATAGAGAACATCATTTGAACTTTCAAAAAGGGTTCACGTGTTGCTGAAAAATTTATATGTAAAATCAGTTATCTTAGCTTGGATTGCCATATTGAAAAAATTTTGAAGCAAATGTGTGAATATCACATGCTTAATAAAACAGTATTTAGTGTGCTTAAAAATATATTTATGTGCATCTAAAATCAAATATCTTAATGATATGAAACCATATTTGCATTTAACTTTAGAGTTTTCAAAGACTTTTCAGGCATTTTAGTTTATTGTACTCTTGAAATGATGCTCAGATAAATGATTTCCAATTAACAGATAAGTAAAAGATTATCACAGAGAGTAAGTAAGTGGCTTTAGTTACAAAGCCAAGAAAGTGACTGAACAGAGGATGCATTACATTAGGAATTTTTTTAACTCCAATATATATTTTTCAGATATTTAGGTTTTCATGAACGGGAAATTGTATGGAAGAACTACCTATTTGTGGTGCTAGCATTTAGGAACATAGAAACTAAAGTTATCTACCTTTTCTCCTGGGATGCCATTTGGTCCAGCAGGTCCTCGGAACCCAGGGGCACCCTGAAAATAATGAAAGACAAATATTTCAGTGCAAAGGATTACAATTCTTTTCCATAATTCTTGAGTGGCAAACATTTTTATGTCATAAAGTGCTTTAAAAAATATTTTGCACTGAACATTCAACTTAAGAAAAATTGGCTGTCTTACCCTGAAGGTAGTTTTATTTAGATGACAGTGATGCTGTTTTTCTTTTAGATGCCCCATGGAAAACGTACCCTTTCTCCTGCAGCTCCTGGAAGCCCATTTGCGCCAGGTTCTCCAGGTGATCCATCCTTGCCATCTTCGCCTTTAGCTCCTGGAACACCTGGAATACCGGCCTCACCCTGAAAAAAAAAAAGATGGTAAAATAAGAAATTATGACTGAATTTAGTTCGAAGTTTTTACCTGTTTACTTCCTAATTACGTTGTATTTTTTCGAGAAATAACCAGATCTGTTGCAGTAATACTTACGCGTTCACCACGTGGTCCTGGCTCTCCTTTGGCACCATTCTTACCAGGTTCACCCTAAATTATAACAGAGTCTTGGTTGAGAAACAGGGAGGATTCGACTAACAAAATCATCACCAGAAACACATAATTCAGTTATAAGACAAGAGTGAAGTCAATATAAATTCAACTGAACAGGAGCAAAATTTTGCTATTAATTTTTGTTGATGGAATTAAACTATACCTTTCAGTCAACAGAGAAAAAACAAGGCAACTTACTGCACCACCTCGCAGTCCAGGAGCACCATTAGCACCGGGTGGTCCTGGAGGACCCCGGGCTCCCATCAGTCCAGGAGCTCCAGGAATGCCAGCGGGACCCTAAAAACAAATCAAAGACACTACATTAGCCAAACTCGAACATTCTTTTATGAATATCTCACTTAAATATCACAAATCTATTGTCATGCAAAATGCAAAAGAAGCCAGTAATGTGTGGATGAGATAAGGGTGAGGAGTGGGGACAACTTACCATTTCGCCTTTACCACCAGGACTACCACTACTCCCAGGAGGGCCCTAAGTATACAAAAAACAGTTAATGTATTAATAGTAATGCAAATAGTTCGTATATATCTGAAGTTGTTTGTGTGAAAATTAATGTATTGGTGAATGTTATGCTTTGTAGAGATTAAGTGAATCCTCCAACTATAACACAGCATATGAAATGTAGTCAAAAGATTCATCATTATCTAAACAGATTAGAGGTAATATGTACTTGGTATAAATTATTAAATGATACATAAATAGAAGAGATTTTGAATTTGGTTCTTCTCTGAATTTTTATGATTGGTGATTAGCTTGGGGCACATTCTTGAAAGCATCAGAAAACTATTCTATCTTCTATTCTTTTATATAAACATAAAAAATCGTGAATTCTGAAATAGTGCAACAGTCAAAAACTATCATTTTTACTACTAATCAAATCAGTATGTGTCACAGGAGGATCATTTTAGAGCCCTAAGCAACAACTTTTTCAAAGTGATTTTCACTGATAGCCATACTGAAGCACATGCTCTCATGGAGTAAGTGTAGCAGCACTCTCCCTCTCAACTATGATACTTACAGGAGGACCTTGAGCACCAGCTTGTCCCTGAAGTCCAGGTTCTCCTCTTTGTCCAGGGGCACCATTTGAACCAGGAGACCCTGCAGGTCCAACTTCACCCTAATGGTAAAACCATATGTAGTCAGTTCCTCTCACCACTTCTACTCACTTAGCCACTTCACCCTTCAGTCCTATTTAAACCCATCTCCCAAAGGTTGGAATAGTAGGACTCTATACTGCAGGTAAAGCAAGGAATCATTCATCATAAAGGCAGAGAAAAATGTAACTATGTGTGTGATTGTGTTATCAGTTTCCTGGAAAGAGTCTGGGGAAAAAAAGAAGGCATCAGAAGAAATATCAATAGTTGAATGCTAGGGACTACACCTCTTTTAGAATCAAGAATAGGGCTTTAAAGACATGTATAGATAAAAGCTATCCATTTGACTGATCTAAAAAATCAGTTGCAAGAAACAATCTAGTGGTTTTCTCTTGTCTCCAAGATATTTTTATACCCTTCTGTAGAAACTCATATTTACCTTAGCACCAGGGGATCCAGGGAATCCGGCAGTTCCAGGAGGACCAGGAGGGCCCTAAAAAAATTAAATACAATTTCAAGAGCTCCTTTTCAAATAAATGAAAGCCGGAATACTAGTAAATAAGTAAGCACATATAAAGAAAAGAAGATATTTATGCAGATAAAAAAGATATTCATACTTTATGGATATTATGTGGAGAAACAATGTGGTAAAATAAGAAGAGAGTGAAATCTAAAATTAGAAATTCTTGGTTTCTCCCTACTTTGCCATGAATTCCATGACTTAGTGCAGATTACTTTTCCCTGAGCTTTTGTATTCAATTTTACAACATGGAGGTAACATCTATTTTATCCATTTTGTAGGGCTCTTTAAAGTGCCATGTCGTATATAAGATGTTAACTAACATTGAGAGCACCATTAAATGTTAGCAGTTGGTCAAGCAGAATGAATATCAGAACCTAGATTTTGCTTATGGGCTCAGTGTCAGTTTTAATCACATGCATATATACAATATTGAGTATTGGGGCTACGATACTTTTTCACTTTTTAAATTATAAAAACGGTCAATAGAGATGCTAATGTGTGTGTTAGATATATAAATATACATATATGTATATACCTGAGTGTGTGTGTATATATATAATATTAAATAATCCACAATCCATAATTTCTCATTATCCTACAACAAATAAGAGATAGAAAGTTACTTACTGGTTGACCATCACTGCCTCGAGCACCGTCATTACCCCGAGCACCCTAAAAAGAGAAGTTTACATTAAATATCTATTTAATTCTGAATGGCTGGTCATGAGTAATATTTTGACTAAAATTCTGACTCGAGCTGAGTTTTCTTCAAGTACGTTAAAATCTGCTTACTAATTATATATTTCAAAGTCAATATATTGTGAAGACAATTCTGATATATACAGCAACAATCAAATGTAGAAGGATTGGAATCTGTGTTTTCAGGACTGAATGCAGATGTAATGGCTCTAATTGCATATGAACAGTTAACACAAAAATTCTCAATAGAGATAATTGGAAAACATTTATTCATTTCCTTTTAACTATAGCCAAAATGTTATCACAGTATCGAGTATAATTTTGTAGGAGGGTCTTTTTTCTAACGTATTTTTACAGCCTGAAATTTACTGAGACACTAATCTGTCACTTTGGGTTGTAACTGTGCGATGTTAATTGTGCGATGTTAGTAACAATACTCACCGCGGCTCCAGGAAGTCCTGGCCGTCCTCTCTCACCAGGAGCCCCTCTTGGACCCTAGAGAGTAAAATTGAAATATGGTCTTACTCTAATCCTGACATGTGTAAGAACAGTTGGGGTGGGAGCAAAGCCAGTTTTAGGTAACAATGAGGTTAATAATAAAACTGAAAATTATGCATAAGAAACATAATTACCATGGGTCCAGGAGCTCCATTTTCACCTGGAAGACCATTTTCACCCTAGATACATATAAAATATGTTACTATTTTATACAAGAGGAAGAAAATATTATTGATTTTTAAATACAGAATATTATGGAAAAGCTTATGGAGCCTAGAAAAAGATATACATTTTAACAATATTAATTTTCTGTTAGTATTTTATTTACCAGAAATCTCAATTTCTGAATTTAAAAACTTAAAAACTAAAGAGAAGTAATTGATAAGTTATACTAATATGCTCAACTATTTCTAATCTAGACTCTTCAAGTTATCAGTTTTCATGGAAGCGTTAATAGAATATCTCAATTAGTTACCATTATTCATACCTAATAGGTAAAGTTCGGGTAAATTTCAGCAAACAAGTTAAGCCTCACAATATGAATCTTAAATGTAGCTTTAATATTTAATGAATTTACTTATGAAAACGTGATTTTGTTGTGATTTACCTTTAATCCAGGAGCACCTGTTTCGCCCTTTTCTCCATTTCGTCCATCGAAGCCCTAGGGAATGTATAAAAATAGCAAAATTATTAAAATCTGTTCATCTAGAATGATTGATAAAGTTTACATTGAGTTTTTCTAATTGGTCTTTATAACACTACTTGCAAAATTAACTTAAATAATTTAAAACTTGTTTAAAGGGGTTGAAGATATTTCATACTGATTTTACAGCAGGAAAACATGAACTAACTAGAAAGTGCAATGTAGTCTGATAAGAAAGTTGCCTTAACTATAGAGTAGCAAACATGAGTTTCATAGATTTTGTTATAATTAAGTTAATAGGTTATAGGCACAGTTGCTTGAATGTATGAAATGTTTTGCGTAGAATAAAGTTGTTCAACTCAATCTATAAATCATATTAAGTCAATAAAAACATAATTCATAAAATGTTTTTATTTTTCTGATAGTGGTAGTAAAAAAATATTTTTCAAGAGTATTTTATATACTAGAAATCAACTCCTTTATTTTGCAAAAAATGGCTACTTTGGTCAACAAATAAACTTGGTAGACTTAAAAATTTCAAATTAATTCATTGTCAGAATCACCCTTTTGGGCACATAATTGTCCAGTTAAATTGGTTAGTCAAGTAAACATAGCCCAGTGGAATACCTTGTAAATAACTTAGAAACTCTACTTACTCTGTGTCCTTTCATACCAGGGAATCCAGGTATCCCAGCTGGACCTTTGATACCCTAAAAATAATGAATGAAAAAATATTAATGAACCTTCAAATAGAATCACAACCTAGTAGTAAAACACTTTCTGTTTTTAAGTTTAATTCAATCGAATTACATAATAGTTTTCAAGCAAAGTTTACTCCAATTAATTTATTAGATGCTGAAGACTTACTGGAGGTCCAGGCAATCCTCGCTCTCCAGGTCGTCCGGGTCTACCTGATTCTCCCTAGGTAGAGAAATAAAGAATACATAAGTGCTCATGTATGACAAAATACATTGTAGACAATAAGCAAAATGATTACTTTGTATTTTTCTCATGAAGGACTCATTAAAATGGTCACACAAAATGTATAGTTGAGATCAGCTTTCTTGGTGGAAGGCATGAGGAAGACCTTTCTCATTTTGATATAAGCTTATAAAGAGATAATGCAGGTGCTTCTAATCACTGAAATAATATAACCCTTCCTCAACCCAGTAAAAAGAACTTCTCATTGGAGATTAAAAGGGAAAGAAAGAATGTCATTGAATTGAAGGTGTCTGCAAGTTCTCAAGTTCATTAAATAGTGGTATCAATTTCGTCATTACAAGAGGCAGGCAAAGACAGTTATTTCCCCTCCGGTTAAATAATATATTCAATGGATGAGTCTTCTTAGCAGTCAAAAACCACTTTAGGGATTTTATTCTAGAATTCAAGTATACATATGTAACAAACCTGCACATTATGCACATGTACCCTAGACCTTAAAGTATAATAATAATAATAAATAAAATAAAATAAAATAAAACAAATGATAAATATATGTATAGGTATGCAAATACTGTATAACTACTCAAAGATCAGTATTAGCTAAATGTTGTTAAGACAACAATATTTTGAACAACATTTTTTTCTTCTGGGATTCTGACATAAAGCATATACTGTTTAGAATACCCCAAGTTAAATTTTGCTGTGTTCTTATATAATTTTTAAAAACTTACATCTTTTCCAGCAGGACCAGATGGACCCATAGCACCAGGAGGTCCTGGAGGGCCCTGAAAATAAGGAAATAAAAAATGAATATATTTGTAAGTTTTTCTGTTACAATTTATTATTATACAGTGTATGTATTCCTGGAAGGAACCTCATTTTAGAAAATCCTTTTAATGTTTCTCATGATGAAAATGATACTTACTGAGTTAATATTATACCTCTATTACATCAACTTACTGTTAATAAAAATTACATCATATATCTGTATTTTATATTACACATGTGTATTTATAAATTCAAATGTATTTCTACATGTTTTGAAATATTAAATATATCTGAATATAAAGGTATTTCTAAATTTCATGTAATATTGTATTTAAATAATTATTTTACCTGCTTATTTACAGAGCATATCCTTCTAAAGGACTCTCTTAGATTATGTTTATTTCTACTGTCTAAGATATATGCATATGTATGTTTATATATGTAAATATATATAATTATATTTATCAGTAGATTAGATATAAGAGTGAACTGAGTGGTTACAGAAAATAAATAAACAAATTCTAATTTGTATCAGCTCTGGGAAGTGAACTATTTTGATGGCTAATGATGAGAGAATTCCTTTATTAACTAGTGTCTCTAAGATAGCTAAACAATTGAAAGAGTCCAAAAGACTCGATAAAATGCTATTTGTTATTTGCAAATTTAAGGGTAAATTTAATATTCATTCTGTAAGGGCCTATACTTGTTTTAGAAAACAAAGGTAGGTTCCATATAGAATTATCAACTTATATATACATATAAATTTAATTGTTACTTACTGCAGGACCAGCTTGTCCAGGTTCACCAGGGGGTCCTTGGTATCCTGGAGATCCCTAGTGAGTAGAATATGTAAATATTTTAAAAGTAACAAAATCTTCATATAATTCATTTACATCTTGACAGTAAGAAATCATGATTGTGAATGTAATCAGCAAATTTTACTCCAGTTTATAAATATTGAGACCAAATTTTTTTCAGATCAGAATGAAGTTAATGCATTTCATTGCATTCACTGCAATCCATCGAAACTGAATGGTTTTGAACTAAAAGCCATATCACATGCAAATTAATGCGGTTTAATTTTACCAGGGTTTTAATTATCAATAATTGTTGGTGGAAAGGAATTAAATGTGGAATTCTATCTTTGAAGGTTTAATTAGTTTCTTGGTTATGACTTCTCTAGTTAACTGGGATTATGCCTGCTGGAATGGCTGAATTACAGCAGAATATATACTAATTTGATTTTTCTAAAAATGAAGAAGTAAACACCACTAATGGCTATACTTACAGGGGAACCAGGATGACCAGATGTACCAGGGGGACCGGGAGGGCCTGGGGGGCCCTGGAATGTGAATTTGAATGAAAAACAAAATAAATGAATGCAAAATACACTTTATCCAAGCTTCAAAACAATGACACTTGCATTATCAAAACTGTGAACAAATATATCTTTTGATAACTATTCATGAGATCTACAATGGTGATCTTAGCAAGCAAACATTACTGTAATGAAATTCTCACAGGTTCCATATAAATTATTAATAAATGTTATAAAATGTTGTCCTGAATTCAAGGAAGGGAATTAAAAATCTGGAAAAATTAGTACACAATGCTATGAAAATCCCTGCAATGTTAGGATTATATTGCACTGGTGAAGAAGCAATTTCTTGCTTGCCAGCCAAACTCAGTGCAGAAAAACATTTATTGGCACACTACAAATCCTATAATCAGTTATCTAAAATAATAATGTAAATCAACTATAAAGTCCATAATTATGTTGATATATCTATCACAGTTAATTGACATAGAGATTTATATGGTCACACAAGAATCATCATACACAGGACAATTGATTGATCGTTGTTCAGAAATACAGATTAAACTAGAAAACCTTCAGCATGCTGAAAACAGTATGCTTCACTTTTGTAACATGCTGTTTGTAAATACTGATAGCAAATTTATAAAACAATAGCTTGTGTATTTCCTTTTTCTCTTATAAAGACTTTCCTGAAATGTTAATAACTGTTGACTTTGGTTTTTGCTTTTTAGTAAAAAGTTTATATGTGATTAAAAATTGGATTAATAATGTGAATGAGATAGAAAGAACATGATAATGCTACCATTTTCTTTCCCAACCTTATTAGGAATAAGCTATTTTGTACAATTCCATAAAAATACTGAATTCCTAGAAGAGCAACCATTCAAGATTTTACAAACTGGAAAGATAATAAAGCTCTAAAATGCTGAGAAACATTTGTACATACAGCTGGTCCAGGATAGCCACCGAGTCCTCCTACTGCTACTCCAGACTTGACATCATATGAATCATACTGGGGAGAATAGTTCTGTGGCAAGGAGACCAAACAGATATGATCATTTTAACAGACAGTTCATAAGTCTTTTAAAAAGCATTTAGAAGTGCATGCAACATCTAGTAACCACTGATAGGTTTTTGTGTGCCAAAAGATGTGGTATGTATTAACTAATTATCTTGTTTATCCTGTTTTTCTGTAGATTTAGACATTAGATATCCTACAGAAGCATTTTCTTGTGTGATGCACAAATCTTTCCACTGTGTTAAATGTTAGTTTCCCCCAGTTTTTCCTATTGTACTCTTACTTCAGCTGTTATTTCTAAGCAGTATCTACATCATTACAAACATAGGATCATAGGCTGTTTGAGGCCAAAAGAGTCTCGAGATCATATAATTACACCTTCTCATTTTGAGCAAAAAAAAAATGAAGTCAAATTATTTTTTCAACACTTAATGATACAAGTAAAATTCATACCCCCTGGATTCTGGTTAATATGACTAAAAGATTCACTAAAAAATAAACATCTCCACAGAAAATAAGTCAAAATTAGTAGAAAGGCTCACACACTTATTGGATTTCTTTGAAGCTTTTTTAAATTCTAAGTTTTAGGTCTAGAGTTAGGTTCTATTTGGTTACTAGAATAAGAATAACTTAGACAATACACTTTGGTTCTTGTTGAATTGCTTTTCGAAAAGCACTTTTTTTTTTTTTTTTTTTTTTTTTTTTTTGAGATGGAGTCTCGCTCTTTCGCCCAGGCTGGAGTGCAGTGGCGCGATCTCGGCTCACTGCAAGCTCCGCCTCCCGGGTTCACGCCATTCTCCTGCCTCAGCCTCCCGAGTAGCTGATCACAAGGTCAGGAGATCGAAAAGCACTTTTTAACCTCACAAAGATTTGTATAATATATTTTCTTATTTCGCCTAATTCCATGCAGCAGAAATTTTGTCATATTTATTTATTTGGTTGTTTTACATGCAGATTTATTTGGTTGCCATGCTTCAGGAGAAGCAAGATGTGCTCTGAAGGATTAGCAAGAGCAGTTTCATAGGCAGAAATAATTCTGTTCAATAGGAATATTCACAGTTCTTCAACTTCTTTTTGTCCAAACTTTTAGAGGCTTTGACATTGGTGTTAGTAAGAGAATAAAGTATAGATATAGTACTAACTAAATTATGTAGGTTAATTTTTTTCGTAAGTTGATAGTTCACTTCTTAAACATAATGTGTATGCTATACATCTGCTGAGAAATTGGCAACTTTTCTAAGTATATAGGAGCAATGACATTAGCATTATGAGGACGAATGAATACTTATAAAGCACTTAGAATAGTGCCTAATATATAGAATCACTAAATAAGGATTTATTAAATACATAGAATCAGAGAACAGATACAAAGAACTCATAATAGTGAGATATAATATAGAGTAAAGAAAGAAGATGAACTAGATAGTTTTATGAGGGGATTTTTTAAGTAATGTAATTTGTTATACCTGAGGACCAGTGGGGCATGATTCACAGATTCCAGGGGGGCCAGGAGAACCAGGGGAACCTGGTTGTCCTGGAATACCAGGGTCACCATTTCTCCCAGGAATACCAGGAGGGCCCTAAAAAAAGAGGTAAAAATAAATTAAATAGTGAAAAATCCTGGTGATTCGGAATCATTATCAGATTGTTGTTTCTCCACTTTATAATATTAGGAATCAATACAAGTAATATATTTTCTTTATAACACATATTTTTAATCAAAATCACGTGAATAATTTAAGTATAATGTATTCCTTTGTATATTGACCTATATATTTTATTTAAACTGATCATGGGGGTGAAGACATAATATGAAGTTTGGGAAATTGAAATCTTTACATGTACAATTATGGATTCCCAGTCTGTTGTTTGGTGCCATTATTCAAATATGTGGTAATAAAGATAATGTATGATGAAAGTTCAAATCTAGAAAGGGTATGAACAGAAAAAAAGCAAATTCTTACTAGAATTATCATTAGTATTAATTTTATTCTACTGAAGAATGTTTACTTACTGGATCTCCCTTGGGGCCTTGAGGTCCTTGACCATTAGGAGGGCGAGTAGGCTAATAAATGGAAAATAAACAAGTTAAAGAAGACAAGGAATTTGCATATTATTTCTTAACCCAGATTCTAAGCAATACTTATCTTTACATTGAAACATCCACTTTTTACTTGTAATACAAACATAGCTATTTGACGAACATGACTTTCATTTTCCTTTTAGGCTCCTATGATATAAGAACTATTCGTGTGTCTAAATATGAATATTGAAGGTGTACAGTTTATCTTTGAACTCACAGCAGTTGGAGGCTGCGGGCAAACTGCACAACATTCTCCAAATGGAATTTCTGGGTTGGGGCAGTCTAATTCTTGATCGTCACATATTATGTCATCACAGAGAACGGATCCTGAGTCACAGACACAAATTTGGCATGGTTCTGGCTTCCAGACATCTCTATCCGCATAGGACTGACCAAGATGGGAACATCCTCCTTCAACAGCTGAAAAACAAGTTAGATGACATGAAGTTTCCTCAGGTTTTGCTGAAATGTGATTTTTGTTACTCTGTCAGGGCTACTAACAATAGCCAAAGTTGAAATGGTTTGAAACAAATAATTTCTTCCTTTCATTAGAAAATTATATTTGTCCTACATAATTTGCTAAGTCACAAGGAATTAATTAAAATATCATATCTGCTTATTATCATGAAATTGGCATACCATAGTCAATTTTCCTTAAGACCAACAGGTATTTTAATTTCATTTATAGTAAGAATTAATATCAATGTATATCACACAAGCATTTAAACATTTATTTATTAATGGTACAATTGAAAATAAGCTTTTCTACCCAATTGCTATTCTTTGCCTTAACAGCAGATGGGAGCATTAAACTAAAAAGATGATTTTGTCACTAACTCTGAAGACTTTCTGGATTTTATTAACCTAGTTGAGAAATTCAGGGGAAAACTGAGCTAATCTTGGCACCATAAAACTCTACCAGATTTTCCTGGGAAAGCTTTAACAGAACTTATTGTGTGTATCGAATGTCACTGTTAGCTCTGTTTGGCATTAGTTGGTCAACATGATATGACATAATACATTGTATATCCCATACGGATGTAAAGACATTTCCAAATCACCAAAAAGAAAAGAAAAAGATGTTTTTAAAATAAATATTGGCAAGGAATAAGTAAAAATAATAGGGAAAATATGAATCATAACCATCTGTATTTGTGGCTTAAAATGGTAAAAAAAATTGCTTCAACCAAAATTTTAGACTTGCTTCATAATTATATACAAGGTACTGAAATTTCAGCAGCTATTAACTATGAATCAGCTTAGGAACTGCCAAAACAAAGCCTGGTCTCAATTCTTAAAGCATTAGCTGTGTATTGTGGTTAAATGCAACTTTAGTTCTTGACGATTGGTATGATAGTTTGCCAGTAATTAAGTAAATAAATAAGTTTCTCAGCATCTGCAAAAATTTTTGCAAACAACAAATGATGCACTGTTCAGTAATTTATATTTTTGTGAGACAGTGAAATTTTTATTTTCTCAAAGCCAAGATATTTAAAATGTCTACTGAAGGAGGCCTGCTTCCGAGTAGGCAAGTAGTTCAAAATTAGTTTTTGCTGCCTAGTGGTCAAGAGGCCTTTTAGTGGTCCTAAGATTTTTCCATCTGGGCATGACATGCAGCCACAAAAAATCACCTTTTCAAGTTCTTGTTTCTATATCTTCTCTCTGTCTAGGGTAATAATAATTTAGGTTCATATTTAAATGAGTTGAAATGTTCAGCTGATTTAGTAAATGTTCACCAAAAAGAATTTCAAAACCTAGACTCTAGGGACTACTGAAATTGCTTCCCCCTCTCATTTCCATGTATGTGTTCTGATACAAATTTAATGATATTGTACAACACACTTGATCTATTTGAGAAGATAGATAATCCATTCTTTCTTCATGTTACAATTTCTCAATGTAGTTTACAGCTAATGAAGGAAAGCTTCATTTTTTAAATGCAATTTTAAGTAGGCAAGTAATTTGTTTATTTAGAAAAGTTATTCTAATTCCTCCTCTATGTTTGAAACACATATATGATAACATGGGATATATTTTCTATATACATTTCCTAAGCTTTTAAAGGAGGATTTCTTAATTCTTAGTGAATATAAAAGCTGAATACCAAAATGCTTATCTCAGTGCAAATGAAGTAGGCCTATTTGAATGGTGTTATGGAAAACATATTTAAGAGAAGAGCAAACAGTCATTGACACATTGGTGTGAAGAGTAATAACGTAGGTAAGTCTATGCATTAAACTCATTACAGAACTGGCATCTTATATTTAAGTACTAAGTTCACCAGTTTGCAGAAAAGGTCTGAAAATTTGGGGTTGGAAGATTGTGCCATAAAATTACATGGAGCACTGTAATTACACTGGTTCCTTTTCTCAAAATGAACCACTTAAAAATTTTCTCCAAATCAACTTTATATGAAATGTTCCTACAGATTAGTTTCAGCTCAAGGTTTTCCCATTAATAATGTGTATTTTAAGCTCCCCAGATCTATCCTCAAAAACATTGTTAGATTGTACGGATGATTCTTTAGATTTTTGCCCCTGGATCAGGAACATCTTTTAACACTTAATACATCATGTGGGTTATGAAAAACAGCTATTGAATACTAAAGGCCTATTAAAGACAAATGAAGATAATAGTTAAAGCTAGGCTCAAACATTTCCTATTTTAAGTATCTTCTATGTGTTCTTGATCTGCCTAGAAATTAACATAAATGCTTTTCCTTCCTGTGTATTCATCCTCCTCTGTTTATGTCTCATTAAGGGTGTCCTCACATCATTAGAAATACAGTACTTTCCATTTGTTCTGCTAATTACTAAATAAATGAGCACAATATTGACATACTAAAATTGTAAATGAGCTTGTTAAAATTGGGTTAAATGCAATGTTGTAAAAATTAAGGTTGTTATTTAGCTTATTGTTTCCAAATTTTACTAGACACATGTTATAGTACTCTTTAAAACACAGTGGCCTCAATATAAAGATTATTTTAGTGCAATTTAAAAAATTGTCATATTCTTAAAATATTTTTTTGCTCTCACCTGCACATGACAGTCAACATGGTGCATGCATGTTTTGTTTTACTTTAGAAAGTCATATTGTTTTAAGTTAAAGAAGAGAGTTGGAATGCTTAAAAAATAAGAATTAATGCAACTTTGTTTATTGCCGTTATTTCATATCCACTTGAAATAAATTTGGCTGTCCTGAAAAGTCAGTTCCTGTAAAAACTTGTGGCTGAAAATTAGCCCTTTCTCTGTTTTTCTATCTTAGTTACCTTTGCTGAAAAAATAGAGTTTTGTGTAGCTTCCTTTATCGTTCCATGCATGACAAAATATAGTTAGCAATATATTCTACTGAAAGTTAAGCCTCTTAGATTAATGTTTCATGGACCTAGTAATATGTGTGAAAATCATGGCAAAGTCAAAGTCAAGGAAAAGAATATTTTGTTTCTAGAGGAATAAAAATGCTCTAGTTAGCCATTTGCAACATTTAGATATAGAATAGAAAATGGGATTTTGAAATAAGTCATCTCATATTATTCTCTTCATTTCTTAGGAATCTGTATTCAGAGTAGCTTTGGTTAAAATAATAAGTTAATTTTTCCCAAAAATATTAAATAAAAGGCAAATAATTGCATTTTACTATTGGAAAGTAATGGACTTTCCAATTACTTCCGTTATTTTAGTTGTTTAAATCTCTCTGTTCCAATTTGTAATTAATTTTAAATTCCATCTCCCATGTCATTTGGTGTTTCTGTTCCTTACTACAAAGTACAATTCTGAAAGAAATTTACTTGTGATCACACAAGCAATGTATTAAGCTCAATCATCTCCTTGTTGGGATCTATAATATAAAACATATTGAAGCTAACACATGACTTAAACCACTCTTAGCTGCTTCTTTCCTAGTTTTCTATTTTGGAATTTTAGAGAAAAATAAAGCCAGATAACATAGTTTTATGTTTTTAGGTGTGCATAAAGCTTACTTTTTTGTGATTCTTTTGTTTCCATTCTTTATGTTAAATTATGCTGACTTGAAGAAATCATATTGTTAGGACAAAAATGCATATTATGTTTGTCTTAATACTATTTTTTGAGCAATATTATTATTATTATTCCCTAAAGCACCTAATTAAATTAGTTAATTTGGCTTGAATGAAAAGTGAACATTTTTTCCTCTTCTCTTCTTACTGAATCCTTATCTGGGAAAAGATGTATAATCTGAAAATCTAAGAATCACAGATATGATTTGTAAATTATCATAATTTATTTTCATTACTTTAGAAAGCTGAATATTTTGTACATGTGGGTATTTGGCATTCATACAGTTTCCAATTGAAATATGCTTAGTTTGCCTTTTAAATGATACTGTTTGGAAAACATAAATTTTAATAAAATATTTTTTCTGCTGCTTATATCTTTATCACAATATCTTAAAATACGTTAGATTACTTAACAAAAAGGGCTCTGAAGAAAGTATCTGGAGACATTCTAGGTGAATAATTTTAATTTAAAAGCACTGTTTTGCATAGACAAGGAAGATTTTATTTATTCCTGCTACCTCCAGGAAAAAATATTGATAAATTATCAGTTGTAGATATTTTCTTGTTTCATATTTTATAGATATATGATTTTTCAATCTCCAGTTAGAAATGTCCTTTAAGTTGATTAATATTTTATCCTGTTAAAAATAAAAATAATTAGATAATTAGAAAATTTAAAGTATCTTATATCTAACCAACAGCAATTGCATGTATAATAAAATCTGCTTAGTGTCAAATTATAAAAACATTGAAGAGAATATATTCTACTTATTACAGTTGGCAAACAACTGTAAATTGTATAGTTTTATAAATAAAATTTTACATTTCACCATCCTTATGACTAAGTTACTAAGTACTTTAATTTCTTCCTTAGAGTAATTTTATTTGCCAGCATTAGTAAAACTAGTGCTAGGTAGAGCTTGTATAGTACCTCCTATCTTGTAGGCACTGCTCTGAGTAGTTTGGATATCTATTTTGCTTCATACTCCCAAAGGCCTTATGAGCTTAGAGCTGTCATAATCCTAATTTTACAGATGAGGAATCTTAACCACAGAAACATTAAGTAATTTCCCAAGGTTACACTGTCAGGGTAAAAAAGATTTGAATGTAAGAAGGCTTCCTCTAAATTTGATACTCTTAATTACTGCATTCTATTTTCTTTCTGCTATTTCAAAACTGAATATCATTAAAGAAGTCAGCTCCAAAGCTCTGTCCCATATGATTTTTTATCACTGCAAGGTTAAAATCTGAATCTAGATAGGTATATTTTTAAGGAGAACAGTTCTCTGCAAAATATCTTTTCTATCGGGCCTCAAAACAGGAAGATGCCATCTGGAGTTAAATTCTCCTGTTTATTTTCTCTTGACCTTATGAAGAAGGGTTACATCTCTAAAGCCACCCTGGTGACATCCAGACCACCAACAGAATAAATGTGTGACTCAGAAACCCTGCATACGTTTTGCTGTATACAAAAAAGTAGGATTCTAACAACAATATACCAGACAGAAAAGACTTCTGCATCCAGTGCAAAAATATGTTTCAGATGTCTCATTAACACACTGTTTTTCAGAAAATATAGTTATTAAATGATTCCTATTAATGCTTATCTAAGTTCATTAGAAGTTTTCATTGAATGAAACTCGAACCTTGTGAACATGCTATGCAATTTCAAAGAGTATATCTATGATTTCAATTTACTTGAGAAATGCAGTCTCTGTCATCCTCCACAGAAAATACTGTACAAAAACAGTTTCAGAAAAATGTATGCCATTTTACTCAAGCGGTACTTTCTTAACACTAGAATTCAAGGGAAATTTAATTTTTAATAATTTCTGGATCTTTTCTCTTTGATGTTTATATCTTTTGGGCATTTTGACTCGTCCTCTTTCAACGTTTCATTTTGCTCATTAAGACTACATTTTAAACATCAGTGCTTGACCTCAGTCATGGAAAAAAACAAGGGTTTTATTAGTTAATCTGAAAGGAATCCACTTCTGCTGTGTTTTCATTAGACACAGACTGAAACTATGGTGGTTAATGTAACTCCCCAAACTGCAGTTCACAAGTGATTTATGTAAGAATAGCTATCTCATTTTTTCCGTTGTCATCTTGACATGAAACAGGCAAAGTTTCCCCTTTGAAAAGTCTGGAGAGTTTTTTTTACACTATATGACCTTTTTTTTTTTTTTTTTTGAGCGTGGAAACAATGGGATTGAGCTTTTTTCCTAGGGAAAACTTTTACAAGAAACAGTTCACTGAGAGGGTTCCAGAAAGTTATTGTAGACCTGGAAACTTTACAACTGTTCCTCATGTCCAGCAAAAGCAATAACATCTTTCATCTTTAAAGCTTTAATTCTTAAGCAATCTGCTTTAATCACTTCAAGGCGGTGATATCACTAGATGTTACAAAATTAAAGAGCTGGGCTACATAATTTTTGGAACTCTGCACCAAAGAAGCCATTCACAATGGAAACTGGAGTTTCGGTAGATGGCACTCTTTTCTCTGAGTGACAACTCAAGTCCAACATGTGACTGTAGATGTAGAACAGGGGCTTTCCTGAGGAGCTGTCCTTTAGCCTCAACTATAATCCTGGTAAACTCACAGCCAATCATTCTTGATTTTTAAAAAGAAGCCTGTAAATAAGACATCAATCCAGGAATCTGAATTAGTTAAAAGGCATTTAATCACAGTCTTTCCTTCTTTCCCAGAATTGTTCCAGTGGCTTTGCTTTCTTGTCTTATAATGCTGAATTTTATTTAATTCCAGAATTTAATAAAAATACCTTTTTATGTGTAGGCCTTTAGATCATCTAAAGAGTATTCAACATTAGATGAGCTAAAGGCCTATACATAAATAGGTATTTTTGAAAATCCAAATTTTTCAAAGCTCTGGTATTACCTGAGCATTTTTCCTTCCCTAGAAATAAAGCTCAGGTAAGGAAATACAAGTATCATGAATGAAAAACACAAAGTGTTGTATTATAATACTTTATTTACTCACACAGAACTGGTGTTAATTTCTTTTAAAATAAGATCCTGAGCTTCTGGGCTTTAAAAAATAAATGTTCTACTCTCTATAAAATTGAGTATTAAACAGAAAAATACCTATTCTTTCTTCACCTTTAGAAATGCATTATTAGCTCATGTACTTTCTAGGACGATATATGATTTTTCAGTATCTCCTTTCAATGGCAAATAGTTACAAAACTAAGAAAATTCAAATACTCTAATTTTAATGTGTGTTCTGTAATTATCTAAGACTTAACAGAATATTGGTCCTAGCTTTGACTTTGTCATTTTCTAGTTTTGTAATCTCAAATAAAGCACTGATCCATGTTAGGTGACTGACACTGAGATGTGTGAGCAACTGTGCATCCTCTCCGCTTAAAAATGCAGTTGTTCCTAAATTTATAACATTTTCCTGTAGGTCAATGTGTTTAATTGTAGGGACAGATGCAAACCAGAAAACCTGAATGTTACCTGAGCAAGTTATAAATTCCCTCTTAAAGCATAATGAAAAATATACTCTCATGACATCTAACAAGAAACTGATTCTCTGAGTCCATTTACAGTTTTAAAAATCTCAAACAACTAAAGGTCCACAGTTTATTTTACTGGAATTATCACTGTAGCAAAATATAGAAACTCAAACATTAGTACACATTTAATTAAACTAAAGTTTCTGTTTCTGCCCTAATGAAGCAGTATTACTTAGTAACAGCTGTCTATAATCTATCTAGCAATTAAGCAGCGAATAAAATACTTATGTCAAATAAGGACTACATCAAAGACATGAAAAATATATTTAAAAAATAGTCATATGTGGAATTTTTTAAATGGCCATAACATTTAATTTCCAAAAAGTCTCTGAATACTGTTACCATTGTGTTTTTGTGTCAGTATATGTGTTTGCAATATTTATCCGTATCATACTAATTTCCTTAGGAAAGCAGTGTTAACATTTAAAATTCACGCATATGATTTTTTTAAAGCTCATTATAAACTACTGAAGCCAGCTACGTAACATTAATATTGGCATTCGTTATGTAAATGGTAACCTGGCTTGTCAGCCACTAGGTGACGCATCTTTGCACTTAAAATTTGGCATGTTTATAAACTACAGGAAATATAAAACAGACCATGTTTCTCCATTGGTGGAATATAACACATGAATTAAATACAATTTTCACAAATTTGTAAGAAGACCAAAATTCTTTTTGAGGACTTCTTTATACCCAGAAAATGCCTGTGAGTGAACTAGAAGTGTGTTCATTAGAGCTGTGCTGTCTCTGAAGTTATGAGGACATATACAAGAAACACCACCCTAGAACTTTATGACCGTTCTCAGTGTGCTGAATATTCAGATGCCTCCTGTAACTTTTCCAAACCTTATCTAATAGCAGAATTTTCTTGTAAAACCCACAGGGAACGTAAGATGTACTGTCTTAAGTCAATTAAATTTTACTTTTATTCATGACAAAAAAAAAATATAGGCTGAACAGTTCTTTTTCAACTCTTTTTGAGCTTAAGAGCACACAAACACTTATCAGTAAAATTTTATATTTATTGATTATTTTTTGCATCTAAAGAGAAAAAGGGAAATAAATACAACTTAATGTGATGACAAGGTACTGTAAGTGTCAAACACTCCCCCTCTAAAGTTGGACTGGGAAGAAAAATAGCCACAGGGCTTACAAAAAGCTTGCAACCACTAGGCAACTACAAATACATTGCAATTTTTTGAGCTAAAACCTCCAAGTTTGTAGTCTTTTCAATAAATGGGTGGTGGGGGATAGTAGTCATTTGGTATCCTAAGAAAGGACTGTGAGTTGTAGCATCTCCTGGGAGGAGCAGGATAGGGAGGAAAAGAGGAGAGGAATAAGAAAGGAAGAAGGATTGCGAGTTCAGGGGAAAGAAAGGGCGAGGAGGCAAGGAGAGAGAGAACTAAAAAAAGAAATGGAGGCATAAGGAGGCAACATGGGGAGTAGGGAGGGAGGAACAGGCAGGGAAGACAGAGGAGGAGAGAGGAGTAGAGATGGGCTTGCCTAGGGAGGGGTGGGGTGATGAGTGAAGAGAAGTCTAAAGGAGCCAAAAGGGGTGGAGAGAGATAAGGAGGAGGGGAAAGGGAAGGAGAGGAGGGGTAAGGAGCAGAGGAAATTAAGGGAACAAGGAATATGGGTGTTTCTTTTCTTTTTTGTCCATGGGCTGAATATAACTGAAGACATTTCATTGTATATCTACCCCTCCCCTCATACACACATTTACATGTATTACCTGTGAGGACAACAAAGACATTTGATATTACAAACAAAAAACAAATTATCATGCAATGTCTTTTGCAAAATCTATAAGTTTAAATGTAACCATGTTTAGTTATGTGCAGTAAAAATTCTCTAGTAATTTCCCCTAGCTATCTTTACATTTAGCATTTAAATATTTATTTCTGTGGAAGTTTGTATTCCAATTTGTTCAGTATTTTCATGACTATGGTAAATAAAAGAATATTTTCACATAAATAATGAGACAAATGTATTTTTAGGAGAAATTAGAATATGGAAAACATCACATGCAATTATTAGAAAATATAGCTAAACAGCTTTCTGAAGTCAACAGTACTAGTATCTTTACCTTGTTTGTAGCAAAGTCAAAACTCCTGTTGAAAACATTTTAAAAAATATTTTCTTCATTAATATGAATGCAGTTAAAATGTAGAATATGTGGAAAATATTAGTCCCTTAACATCTTGCTACTAGAAAATATGAATTAATCAATCATTCTCGAAACAAAATAAAAACAGGAATAATAAAATATTTTAGCAGTTTGATCCCTTTGAAGAATATTTATAGGTATCTTGTTGCCGTTTTACAGAAATATATTCAATGATTCTGATAATGCATAGTACCTTCCTTTAGACTGTTCTTAATCCATGACATTTGAAATGCATTCTTATTCAGAAAACAATGCTCGATATTCTAACCTTACAAAGAATCCAGCAGACAAAGAAGAACATAAAATTATTGCAAGAGACCAATAACTTCCAGACTGCCTGGGGAAGTATTCCAAGATGTTAACAATCCAGGAGGGAAAAATTTTAAAGCCATTTTTAAAAGTTTCCAGTGCCTTCAACATGAAAACAAGTTAGTACAAGAACATCTTATCTTAAACAACCACAGAACTCTTAAATACACACATAACACTATTATTTTTCAAGTAATATAAAAGCACAACTATAGTCAGTTCAACATTTCACAATTTGGAGCTTATAGAGGAAATTATCTTTAATCTGGCAACTGATTTTTTTTTGCACCCCTCTTTGTGAGGAGAAGAAAAGACAAAAATCCCATAAAGTTTCTTGAAATCAGTACCTACTCACCTTCCTGTTGTGCCAAAATAATAGTGGGATGAAGCAGAGCAAGAAGTAGCCAGCTCCCCTTTTGCACAAAGCTCATCATGTCTAAATATCAGACATGAGACTCTTTGTGCAAAAAGGAGAAAAGAAAAGCAGTTCAAAGTAGCACCATCAAGTTGTTCCCTGCCCTTCAGCACCGGGCCCGTCATAAAACTCAGCCACTGAGATTCCTTTGCTTTGGCCTTAAATAGGAAAAAGTTTGGCTTCCCTCACTTTCCAGCCCCTTTCTGAAATATGAGAGCCGCACCCATCCCCTCAGCAGTAAAAGAAATGATAAATATTTCTTTTTCCCTTATAGAAGACACAACCCACAGTAACAAAAAGAGCACATCTGGCGTTTGTATGCATCTGCTTATGTAAAAGTTTGTTACATATTTCAGTCTTACATATATGTTTGTATAACTTAGGAACGTATAGAAATGCTCTGCCTTGTTTTAATATATACAATGTAAATGCATACATTTTTATTTCCCCTTATAAAGTTAACAACTCCATAATTTTGAAAAATTGCTGGATGCCCATTCATCCGGTATGTCTAATTTGCAGAACTGATCTTCTAGAAGATTTTTATGTTGGGATTTTGCCAGAATTAATCCTAACTCAATTTAAATAGGGGACTGTAAGAGATTCACTGAAAGAAAAGCCTCCGTTTGCCCCTTTGACTCATCCACCCACCCTGGGTCCTAGAAGTTAAGTTTCAGGCAAATGTCAAAAGACAAAGTATTTGAGCTATGTTTACATGGCTTCCTAAAAGTTAGATACTTATCTATAGCTGTTTCCATTTCTCACAAATTTCTTTAGCAAGCCAGAGTGCTTTCTTGTGAGATTTCCAATTTTTATGTTGCCTGGGAAAGACAGAACAGATCTTTCTAGAGAAAAATTCAGCCTTTTCATGACATAACTTTTTAGGAAACTGGAAGAGAAAGAGTTTAGCACATAGAATAGCAAAAGAGTACCAGAGAAAGTGGACTTTTTTTTTCCTGCATTACTCTAAAGATTAGTGTACATATTTCTAATTTAGACTTTTATGTGTATACTTTCCAGATCCTCATCCACAAAACTTTCCAATATATTTCTGGATCTATCAAGCAGCAATTTTTGTGTCATATTTGAAAGAGGGGCAAATACCATTTATAGGTCTTTGATAAATCTCTGCAGGAAAAATATGCTTGTCCACAGTATAAGGATATATCTGGCAATGGAGATATTTCTTTACACCCTAATCATCAGTTCACAGTTAGTTCATCTATCTCTATATCTACAGTGGAAATTTCAATTCTAATCAAGGTCACTTGAACTAATTTTCTTCATGTTCACCTAAACATGTCCATCTCTATGCCTGTGCACATAAAATTCTCCCCATTTCACACCAATTCATGGAAGTCACTTCCTTATGCCCCAATGCAAAACTTTCCTCCTTAAGTAAAATACCTCCTTTAAACTTATTTTCATCTTTCTCTTTCTTCTAATTTGTGTTACTAAATTTTCACTCAATTCGTATGTGTATTCCCAGGTGTACATGAATCCTGTAAGTAGGGACAGTGGCACACTTGCTTTCTTATATATTTTTGTTTGTTTGTTTGTTTGTTTTTTGAGACGGGGTCTCCTTCTATCGCCCAGGCTGGAGTGCAGTGGCGCAATCTTGGCTCACTGCAAGCTCCGCCTCTGGGGTTCACGCCATTCTTCTGCCTCAGCCTCCCGAGTAGCTGGGACTACAGGCATCCGCCAACACCCCCGGCTATTTTTTTGCATTTTTAATAGAGACGGGGTTTCACCGTGTTAGCCAGGATGGTCTTGATCTCCTGACCTTGTGATCCACCCGCCTCGGCCTCCCAAGCTTTCTTATATCTTTAGTCACAAGGAGCACAAACCAAGACATCCCAGTGTAGATGACATCATTCGATGACAGGAAAGAAAAACTAGAATGAGACCAACCTCTTGTGTATCTTTATTTTAGATTGGAGAGTCACTGCTTGGGGGCGTGGGAGAAAAGTAACTGTTCAGAATGGTCATGAATATAAGCTTTTCTACTGGATCGCAGTAGAGATGTTGGGGAAACGCTGCTATATGCATCTTTCTGTCTTTCAAACATCTTTGTCCTGTAAATAAAAAATATTTCCTGTGTTCACACCAATTCAGAAACATAGTTTTTCTCATGATGTCTTTGTATCTACATAGAATTCATATATCTATATTAGGTTTCTCTCATTGTTTTAGGTGGTCAATAAAAGCTGAAATTTATTGAATTTCTTCATCAGATTTATTTTCCACTGTGAAAAATGAGAAATGTTATTTTAAAAATAATGCTTGTTATGCTTTATTTTAGGCATTATAAATAAAATTACTACTGTTCTAAAATTCTTAATTTACTTAGCTATTCAAATAAAAGCCTTATACTCATGAGAAAAATTCATGATTGATGCACTCACTTAAGAAACATTAGCTGATGCTTTGTATATGGAAGGATTGTTGCATTTTAAGATCTCCAGGAGAGACCTAGAAAATTCATTCTCCAGATATTCTGATTTACCATTCTTCACTACCTCAAATATATGATTATATTTGGAGGTTTTGCACTAGGATTCTTTGCATTCTGTGTCCCAGATCCTATTTCTCTACCTCCTATCAAAGCATTTCTTTATACGGGGTCAAAGCATTTCTTAATACAGGGTCTGAACTAGGTGAAATGCATACACTTCTGAATCCTATTATGCCATCCAGGAACTGCTGTCCTCATTGTTATCTAGACACACATTTCTTCCCATAATTCCCTGACTTCACTGATGTTAACCAGGACACATAAACATGTCATTTTGCTTTTTGGATTGCATTTAGAGGTTTAACTCAAATCTAAATATCTGCACCAACTAAAGCACTGATTTATCTGGATCTCCTTTAACAAAGAGAGTGCCTGGAGAGATGAGGCAAAGCAAGGGTGTGGCAGATGATCAACCAAAAATTCAAATCTTTTCCAATTCAGTGGAAAGTGGAGTTTGAGAGAGATGCACAAGCACAGCTGTGATGAACTCAGTAGGCCAGTGAATGCCAGCAGCGCTTTCTACAAGAGCACTAAGAAAATCAATTATCTCCATCATGGAAAACACATGGAACAGAAATGTTTCAATCTTTCTCTCTTTCCTCTCCCCTCCCCTTTGTTGTGCTGCTTTATGTGTGATTTTCTTTTTGAAGCCAACCACATGCTTTATTTTTAGGGACATTTTCTAGGTTTCAAATCACTGTAAAGCCTTTAAAAAAGTACTTGTGATAATAGAAATACCAGTACAACTGTAAAATACAATGCAGGTCTTTTTTTATTATTCCCAGAGAGGTGGATCAGTTCACTCCGTTGATAAGGGTAAAACCACATTTGAAGAGTTGTATTTCCTTTAAAAGAATTTGAACAAATACTAGTATGTGCATAGTACAGCCAGAAATACAGTTGAAAAAGTCATGTTGTACTTGCAGGACTTAAACATATTTAACCATGGATATTTCCAGGATTGAGGCAAATTATACCAGCAGTGGGACATGATAGTCCAGTATTTGAGTGATTATATGACCAAGTCTTCAAGACCCTTTTCTTTAATTTCCCCTTAGTCCCCAAGGTAGAGTTCATTGACCTCTTGTTTTTTTTCTTATAGAACTATTTTAATAACCGTTTCTTTTTAGCCTAGAAATTTCACTTTTGCACAAGATTTATATTTTCTTGACATTTAGTAAAATAAAGTTTTAGTAAAATTTAGTTAGGAAACACGAAGTATCTCAATTCCTATCTATTCTTTGCTATTAAACTTAAGGTTCTAAATTTTTATCTTTGTATTTTGCAGCTGAAAAGTATCCCAAGAATGAACAGAAAGTCTAAAGAGGTTACATGACTCTCAAATTACTCATTGGAATTGTAACTAACTAAAAATTTTCACTTTTGTACAAAATCCATGTCTTCTTGACATTTAGTAAAATAAAGTTCCAGTAAAATTTAGTTAGAAAAAACTAAATGTCTTGATTCCTGTCTATTCTTTGCTATTAAAGCTAAGGATCTGAATTTTTATCTTCGTATTTTGCAGCTGGGAAGTATCCCAAGATTGAACAGAAAGTTCAAAGAGGTTACGTGACCCTCAACGTAGTTCGTTGCAATTGGAACTAACTAGCACACTTTACAAATATTTTCACCATGCTTTCCACTAATCACTGATTGTGGTAAAGATATTTTTATGCAATTTAGGAGTGTGGTAAATACAAATCTGACACTTAATTTTGTATTTTTTCTAATGAAGCATTGTGAAATGATAGTGTTATGGAGTTAATGGCCAATTTACAAAAATTACTATTCTGATTTTTGTCTTGTCATTAATCTTTCAGTAATTTTCAGTATTGTATTTAAGTAAAAGTTCACTACTTTACACTTAGTGAAGTACAATCTTAGAGCATGCAAAACCATTTACATATGTGTTTTTGTGTGTTTATGTATGTATATGTTTATATACCCCCCACACATATATGTATAACTAAATACATATGTATATACTTTTAAAAGCTGACAAAAATTTGAGCAGGTAATATACATGTAAGGTAACTTGTATTTGTTATATCAATGTTCCTTCACATAAGTAGATAAGTATCTATGAGTTTTCTCTTATGTAGACATAAACCTGTCACCTGAAATCTTATTTAACATAACAGACTATTAATCATTGAAAGGGAAACTACTGGCAAGCCTCTACTTGAATTGTGAAACTTTCTGAAGTATTGTAAGCATGTTCTCTTGAATGAAGCCCTTATATACTTATGTTTTAATTATAGCTTTATTTGCTATCATAATTATTATTGTAATTATATTTGAAAATTCATAGAAAATTGAAATTCATCTCCTTACCTAATCTCATTCCTGAATAGTGTGATTACTTTATAAATTTACCACAGGGGTGACACAGAAACTGGGATGCCACATCGTGAAGCAGCTCAGGAGTTCCCTGTTGAGTCTTCAGTTAACTTAATCATTCTCAGGGTTGAAGCTCCACTCTGCAAATCCCACTAGACTCTCCATCAAATATAATTTGTCATCTGAGTCATCCTTAGGAATTCTCAGCAATATCCAACACAGATGTAACAGCTCTTCAGATGTAGCCAGTTCTGTGTAAAGATAAAAGGAAGGCCCAAATCATGATTTTCTGATAGATACATGAGCTAGGTCAAAGCCAAACAGGGAATCTATATGCTTCAAATGGAGACTGATTTTTAATTCCTATCATATCCTTTCTATTCAGATACATAGTGGAGGCTCAGATTTAGGATCTTTGATTCCAAATAATTCTTAAGTACCCCAAAATTGAAAGCCTCCTCATCAGGCTCCCTTGCCTAAAATAAACAGACATAAACAGGCCTTTCTGTGTTTAACTTGCCATGACTATTAAATTGTCTACTAAATTGTCTAAAGCCTTCAATTTTGTCTATACATTAAATCATATTTAAAGACTCTACATTTAGGTATGTTCTTGGTATATGGAACATTATTCTTGGAGGAGGGATGTCACAGCAAATAGTCTCCTTTTGTTCCCAAGGATTCAAGTGTTGCCTTCTGGAGACTTGGCTTTCTTGTGGCAATGTCCATTTTAGAAGCATTGTTTTGTATTTCTTTATGTGCTTATTTTATTCCTTTTGATAACCTTTTTTGTTTCCTACCCTCACTCACTTTTAAAAATCATGCACAGTAGTAAACACAGTCCCTTGTACACAATGAATACTGATCAATGTAAAGGAGACTGACTGAATTAGGATGGTATTAAATAGTATTTAAAATATGAAGTGTTTAATAATATAAGCATTTCTTAAAAAAAAAATAGGACCCAGACCATGGATCAGTTTTTGCTCTTCACCTCTTTATTTTATAGATACCAGATACATTTCATAAAGTGATTAAGGTAAAACATGTGACTCATGAAAATAAACTACTCCAAGTAGAAAATCTTCACATAAAAATTATGCCATATTGATTATTCAAAGTGTTAACCTTTGGATAACAATACTAAATAGATGAATATAATTTGATTTCTATTATTTCATGTCCAGCAACCCTTTCTATTTCTCAACCTAAACCCAGCAGGATACAAAACACTATTTTAGATAATTCTTGATACGCAATTAATCTTGATCCAAGTACTATCTTCTTAGCAAATCAAATGGCTCTTTTTTTTTTTCCAATACCTACTCTACATTTCTGGGTTTCTATACCTTTGCATATACTCTCTTTCTGTCTAAAATGATTGTTCCTCATTCTATATGTTCAAATCCTATTTTGAAGATTCAACCCAAAGATTAAGTAATCTACAAGATCTTTCTGATCCTCCCTGTTAAAATCATTTTGCTCTTCCTTTAATTTACCTTACCTTTCCTATGCCTTTTAGTTTATTTTAATTTACATCCTTTTATGTCCTTTACTAGGCTGAAAGCTACTCCAGGGAAAAACTAAGGTTTATCTTTCATTTTATACTTCATTGTAACTATTACATGGCCTTGTGCATAGTAGGAAATTAATAAGAATCAAATGGCAAATGATTTAAAATATGAAACACTTAATCCAGAAAAACACATCTGAAGTAATCTATTTCCTTTGTATCCTTTAGATCTAATGTAATTTTCAATAAGTTAATTATTTCCAGTATTTCCATCACTCTTGAAAAGGAAGGTCACTCTTTCCAGCATAGGAAGTCTTTGGATTTATAATGGATTTAAAAAACTTCCAGATGTTATGAATTTATTTATAAAATAGAAAAAAAATAAACAATAGAACTAGTTAGCAAATAAATTGAAAGCAGTCAAACTCTGTGTTCACAACAAGTATTACGAGTCAGAGACCACGAAAAAAAATTTATAAAATAGAAAGAAATACAGATAATTTACCGAGGATTATGAAAGAGAATGACAAAAAAAGCCAAAAGTTAATTTCAAAATGAATTGAAATAATTGAACTAGAAATGCATCATAATAGTAATTTATTTTTAGTTTAGGGTAAAAAGAAAAAAAGACATGTAAATGAGCAACATGAAATTAAAATGCTTCAAAGAGGAATTATCACACTTCTTGTTTAAATTGTTTTCACTTTTCTTGACTCAATTTCCTTACTGTGAAAATTTTAAAAGGAAAAAAATTGTGCAAAATGTCAAATAAAAAAAGAAAAAATATGAATCAAAATACTGAAAATTCCTTACCTTCCCACAAATACAGACACCCTACATGTAATGTAAGACAAATATCTAAAGCTTTATATTTTATTGCTTGATTTTTTAGCTTCAATTCCCATGAGAATTGTGAGAACTTCAATCTGTTTAGTTGAGCATGCTAAGGATACATACAAGGCAGGTAATAGTATTCTAGAGTGGTCCCTTTATGTGTAGGAATTGTAATCCATTTTTTGGTTGTTAAGAGCAAGGTTAGCTGGAAAATGGGCAACCACACTGACCTAGATTCAGCATCAGGGGTGTGGCGCCATGGATTGTGTCCTGGTGTCCAGCTGAAACAGTCACTTCTAAAATTTTAGTTAGGGTGTGGCTGGCGGTGTTAGATCAACAACTGAAAGCTAGCGTTGGAGGTAATGTGTGATCAAACTGGGTAGCATTGTGTGAGATTTCCCTGACCCTTCCCGTTTCCTAACTTGGAGTTATGCAAGTGACACACTTTTTATGGTGAGGAAGGGGAGAAAAAAAGTACATTTTATGGTTATTTGTTATGATGACTAACTGGGAAGAAATAAGTAGCTAAAATAAGGTTCTTGAATTATCTTATGATACCAATATTTCCCATTCAAAATATGTTCGAGAACTGTTTGATCTTTTGTTATCATACGGATTTAGAGGGGGGAAAAAGATACATCTTGGAAGACTTCATCGAAATTAACATCAAACTGAAGAAGATAATTTTATAGCTGCACTTTTTGCTATAGCAAACACCAGGGCAAAATATGGCCAGACAGTCAACTGGGACAGCATGACACATCACTGGAAAAAATGATTGTTGAGTACAAAATTACGAGAAAAGTAAAATCATTGTTGAAGCCACGTTAGCATACTCTGTTCAAATTATATCTGATTCTCTAGACACTTCTTTTGGAAGATTCCCCAAAACAAAAGCAGAGAAATTACATAAATGGTTTTACAGGCCAACCTTTCTGATTTAGTGTGCTGTAAGTTGCTTACAATGTTTCTCCAAGTAGGGGATCCAGGAAAATTCCTAGGGGTTGTGGATTTTGGAATTTCACCAAGTCCTTAATGATTGCAGCCCACTAGTTAGCAAAATCCTTCCTAGCTGTTATTAAGAAGAAAGTATGACAAGGCAACCAGAGGAAACAACAACAGTAGTCATAGCCAGTCAACATCTCCAGTGCCTATATGTACCCATCACAGTGTCAGCTTTCTTCATTGTTATTCCCATCACTACATTGCTGTAGTTAACTTTTCTTCTGCTTCACTAGAAAAGATAAGGATAATGCTTCTCATTTCTTCTCAAAAGTTTAGAATTTAGAGACAATGGGCATCAAAATTTTGGGTAAAGATATATTGAAGAAGAATACCAAAATATGGATCATAATGAATGGCTACATTCCAAAAGTGCTTCATTTATTTTCTGATAGTTATAATAATTTGCTCATAATTATTACTTTATGTTTTCTGCAAGACTGAAAGCTCCTTGGGGAAAGAGTTGTTTCTGTTTTGGTGGTCACTGTTTCTTTAGCACCTAGCAAGCAGTCCAAAAGGGCAGACATTTGGTAAGGACCTATTGACTGATGAGTTGCTGAGATTGTAGTCAAATATGGATGATTCTGGCAATATCATTATTTGTCCAGTCTATTTTATATAATTTAAGTTTAAATTAAGCCCCCCCAATTTTCAATCTTGAGTTGTGGTTTTATAAGAAAATTTTCACTTTATAATAAAAGTATCCATGTGTGAAATCTTAGGATATTTTTCTTCATTTTTTTTAACTTCCAAATTAAAATCCCTGCCAAGTGAAAGAAATACAAGGAAACTCAAATAATTTGCCAGAGGCAAGTTTATTAACATTTTCCCAAAGCCTATCTTATTTGAACTGTTTATTTTGGATCTCTATCCAAGAGATAATTTTTTTTTCCAAAAGCTTGTAAGAAAAAGCTTGGCTCACAAATGTTAGTTTGCATAGATAAAGGCAAAAAATTGGGTTGAGGGAAGAAGAGGAAGAGAGTCTTTCACAGTTAAAGTAGTCTCAGAAATGATTTTTGACTGTGCGATTTAAGTAGTTAGCCCTCAAAGTGTTATGCAGAGCACTTCAATCATCTCAAAATAAAATCTGAGAAATATTAAATATCTAATGTCTGATGAAGTTCCTGGCATGTAAGTTGCTCAGTAAATGTCCATTTAGTGATGAATTATGAAATGAGCTACGTATGTTGACTTTATTAGTATGAAAAAGTTGTTATGAAAAAATAATTGTAGATAATTTTTTTTATAATTAATAAAGCATTTCTGAATAATAATGGCTATGCACACACATGCACACATATGTAAACTTAGAATGGGGCTTGTGCATACTAGGTACTATACACACACACAAACACACTCACATACACACACATAGAAAGTACCCTCATCACATTCTTATGAATGTGTACTACTTTTATATGCTTTTTTTTAAATGAGTAAACTGATTTGTCTAAGATGCACACTTGGTAAATGACAGAGCCAAGATGCTAATCCAGGAAGTCTGGTTCTGGAATCCATTCTTTTAATCCCAATATATTATGTGAGTTTAATAGCCCTATGTTTTGAAATATATTCTAAACTATATATTCAAATGAGTGGTTTCCTCTTTGATGGAATAATTTTGAGTAACTACATTTTGTTCAATTTTTTCTCCATCACTTATTTGTTCAAAACATATTATTTTCATGTTCTTATTGGTGGAACCATTGAGGGTAGGCTTAACTTTTTTTAAATGCCAAAAGCAATTTGTTGCAAGTTGTGGTTTGACACTGCATTAAAAAATATGAATATATGGTAATGATTCTGATTTTTTGAATGTCTCATAAAATGATCCTAAAGTAAATTCCATAGAAAAGTTCCAAGAGTGTTTTTGAAAAATATGTGAGGATCCAGTCAAACACACATTCTTTCTGTTGTGATTGCAAAAATAAAAGTAAATAATAGAAAAGAGAAAAACTCAGTACTCTATGAAATTTAAAAGTCAGTGGAAGGCTCCTTTACATTTACTGTTTTGAATTGAGATGGTGTGACCACACAATGGAATACAAAAGGTCTGAATGAGTAGACTCACGTTCTTCTACTAAACTAGAATTTTTAATCCTATTTTTATTTTTCTTAAAATCTGTTAGGATAATCCAAGTTTTACTGTAGTCGGTATTAAGCTTAGATTAGTTGAGTAAAGCCAGAAAGTGAAAAATTAGGCTTTCCCTACCCTCAGGGCCTGTCCACGTTGTAAACTGTACAAAATGATCCCACCCTGACAGTGCACGAATGAACACAGTTTCCAACAAAACTTACTTATGTGGCAGGGAGCTGTCCTGAAATGACATACTTAGGCAAGTATTTCCAAAAGGATCATAGGTTTTTCTTTACAACACTCTCCCAGACTTTCCAACATTTCTCAACTTAGACATCTCTTTATCACTTTTTCAAGCTTGATAAATTCCCCGGTTTCTTCAAAGAAATCTTTTTGCTCCAAATAACATTTTAATTGTTATATATACATATAGTTATGTGTGTGTACATATATATGTATATATAATTTATGCAGTGCCAAAAAGCAGTTGAAGAACATGAAAGACAGTTAACTAAGGAACATCGTACATTATCAACAGTTAAATAAATAAAGACAGCTAACCAAATTCCAATTTTTATAGTTTTAATTTTTAGACATTAATCATTTGATGGATGTGTCATTTACTCTCACTTTATAGATTTGGGTTTTCAAGGGCATTATCCACTTTGTACATATTGCCTCCAAATTACTTTCCAATCATTTAAGTAAGTGCCTCTATGTGGATAATGGTATAATTTGCAGCTCAAACAATCTTCCTTCAATTAGTTAAGTACACTATTCAAATACATACTGTATGCAAAGCACCATACTGAGTTTGTCAGGATATAAACAGAAAAGCAATATATAAGCCCTAGCCTTAAATATATTATAATCTAGTTAATATTAAACAGATTATTTGGTTACTCTTGGCATAAATTCTCTCACTTATAAAGTGGTAAATTTAAACATGATTAACACTTATTTGTGTAAAGAAGAGTGAGTGTACTTAAAATGATAGGGCATAAATTGCAAAGTTGCTACCATATGCTTAGACAATTCTACATGTTTGAGAATAAGCAGAGATGCTCAACCTACTTCCTGACACCGCAGGGTTCATGTTAGTGAATTTGGGTAAAGCTCATATTATCCCTTGCCAGGTAAGTTAAGACCTCTTGGTGAAATGATATTGAAATAAGATGTATGAAATTATTTTACTAATATTTCTATAGAATAATGATTAGTAGACGTAGCAAAAATTCATATCAAGTTTGTAGGTAAGACCAGGCTACACGTTGCATGAATAGCCTTAAGATTAAAAGAAGGAAGCTTTTGGTTTTTCTATTAGACTAATAAAGTTGTATAAGAGATAAATGTAAAATCATTGGTAAAAAAGTTGACTGCACAAGAATATGTTGAAGAGAAATATGGCTGCACAGTATTAGTTGATATGAAAAAAGTTAGATAGGTTTCAGATCAGTTTTTCTATGAGATAAAGTAGGAAACAGAATAGATGAAAGCACTACAAAAGGCAGACTAGTTTTTCTTTTTTATGTACAGATCATAATCCTAGTACCCTTAAAATATTCAGAGTTAGAGCAAGTGCATCTGCAAAAACCTGATTATACCCTATCCCACAGTTCTGTCAATAATGTTTACCAGTAAAAGTGGAATGTTATATACTACACAAGGGAGATAGGCAATTTTGTAATGCATGTGAGGAAGGCTTTATCTAAATGGATATTTTGGCAGTAATACAGGTAACCTTTATTTTAAAGGAAAGAATACCTTTTCTTTTCTCTTCTCTTCCCTTGCCTTCCCTTTCCTTGCCTCCCTTCCCCTCCTCTCCCCTTCCTTCCTTCCTTCCTTCCTTCCTTCCTTCCTTCCTTCCTTCCTTCCTTCCTTCCTTCCTTCCTTCCTTCCTTCCTTCCTTCCTTCCTTCCTTTCTTCCTTCCTTCCTTCCTTCCTTCCATCTTGCCTACCTGCTTGCCTATTTGCCTGTCTGCCTCCTTCTCCTTGTCCTTCTTCTTCTATTCCTTCTTTATTATCCTATGATATTTTTTCTTTTTTAAAATTTATTTTGTATTTCAATAGGTTTTGGGGGAACAGATGGTGTTTGATTACATGAATAAGTTCTTTAGTGGTGATTTCTGAGATTTTAGTGCATCCATCACCCAAGCAGTGTAAACTGTACTCAATGTTGTAGTATTTTATCCCTCATCCCACTCCCACCCTTTCTCTCTAGTCCCCAAAGTCCATTGTATCATTCTTATGCCTTTGTGTCCTCATAGCTTAGCTTCCAATTATGAGTGAGAACATACAATGTTTGGTAATTTCCATTCCTGAGTTACTTCATTTAGAATAACAGTCTCCAATTCCACCTAGGTTGCTACAAATATCATTATTTCATTCCTTTTCATGGCTGAATAGTATTCCATGGTATATACATACTACACTTTCTTTATCCACTCTTTGATTGATGGACATTTGGGTTGGTTCTATATTTTTGCAATTGCAAATTGTGCTGCCACAAACATGTGTGTGCAAGTATCTTTTTGGTATAATGACTTCTTTTCCTCTGGATAGATACTTTGTAGTGGAAATGCTGGATCAAATGGTAGATCTACTTTTAGTTTTTTAAGGAATCTCCACACTGGTTCCCATAGTGGTTGTACTAGTTTACATTCCCACCAACAGTGTAAAAGTGTTCCCTTTTCACTGCATCTATGCCTACATCTGTTATTTTTTGATTTTTTGATTATGGCCATTCTTGCAGGAGTGAGGTGTTATTACATTGTGGTTTTGATTTGCATTTTCCTGATAATTAGTGTTGTTGAGCATTTTTCCATATGCTTGTTGGCCATTTGTATATCTTCTTTTGAGAATTGTGTATTCATGTCTTTAGACCACTTTCTGAGGGGATTGTTTGTTTTTTTCTTGCTGATTTATTTGAGTTATTTGTAGATTCTGGATATTAGTCCTTTGTCAGATGTACAGATTATGAAGATTTTCTCCCATTCTGTGGATTGTCTGTTAACTCTGCTGATGATTTCTTTTCCTTTGCTAAGCTTTTTAGCTTAATTAAGTCCCATTTTTAATTTTTGTTTTTGTTGCTTTTGCTTTCAGGTTCTTGGTCATGAAGTCTTTGCCTAAGACACTATTTCACAGGAAAAGAAAGGAAGGAACCATTCCTAAATCATTCTATGAAGCCAGCATAACCCTAATACCAAAACCAAAGAAGAACATAATAAAAAAAGAAAACTGCAGACCAATATCTCTGATGAACATGGATGCAAAAATCCTCAACAAATTACTAGCTAACTGAATCGAACAGCATATCAAAAAGATAATCCACAATGATGAAGTGGTTTTCAAACCAGGAATGCAGGGATGTTTTAACATTTACAAGTCAATAAATGTGGTAAACCACATAAACAGAATTAAAAACAAAAATCACCTGATCATCTCAGTAGATGCAGAAAAAGCATTTGACAAAATCCAGCATCACTTTATGATTAAAACCCTCAGCAAAATCAACAGAGAAGGGACATAAGTTAAAGTAATAAAAGCCATCTATGGCAAACCCACAGTCAACATTATACTGAATGGAGGAAAAGTTGAAAGCATTCCTCCTGAGAGCTGGAACAAGACAAGGATGCTCATCTTCACCTTTTCTATTCAACATAGTATTGGAAGTTCTAGTCAGAGCAATCAGACAAGAAAAAGAAACCAAGGGCATCCAAATTGGTAAAGAGAAAGTCAAATTATCACTGTTTGCTGATGATATGATTCTATACCTAGAAAACCCTAAAACTGATCCAAAAAGCTCCTGGAACTGGTAAATGAATTCAGCAAAGTTTCAGGATGCAAAATTAATGTACAGAAATCAATAGCTCTGTTATACACCAACAGTGACCAAGCTAAAAATCAAATAAAGAACTCAACCCCTTTTACAATAGCTGCAAAAAATAAAATACAATTAAGTACTTAGGAATATACCTAACCAAGGAGGTGAAAGAGCTCTACAAGGAAAACTACAAAACACTGATGAAAGAAATCGTAGATGACACAAACAAATGAAAACACAACCCATGCTCATGGATGGGTAAAATCAATATTGTGAAAATGACCATACCGCCAAAGCAATCTACAAATTCAATGCAATTCCCATCAAAATAGCACCATCATTATCAGAGAACTAGAAAAAACAATCCTAAAATTCACATTGAACCCCAAAACAGCCCATATAGCCAAAGCAAGACTAAGCAAAAAGAACAAATCTGAAGGCATCACATTACCTGACTTCAAACTATACTGTAAGGGCATAGTCACCAAAACGGCATGGTACTCATATAAAAATTGGCACATAGACCAATGGAACAGAATAGAGAACCCAGAAATGAAGCCAAATATTTGATCTTCAACAAAGCAAACAAAACCCTTAAGTAGGGAAAGGGCACCCTATTCAACACATGGTGCTGGGATAATTGGCAAGTCACATGTAGAAGAATGAAACTGGATTCTCGTCTCTAACCTTACACAAAGATCAACTCAAGATGGATCAAGGACTTAAATCTAAGACCTGAAACCATATTCTATTATTTTAATTACCAATGTATCCTTACTTATATATTGGACATATCCTTACTTATTTATTGGGCATATCCTTGCCTAGGGCTTTTGAACTTGCTGGTTCTGCCACCTGGATCGCTCCTTCCCAATGGCTTCATGGTGTGCTTTCTCATCTTCTTCAGGTCTTTGCTCAAATATAACCCTAGTGAGTACTTTTTTCTTTCATTTAAAATGGCATATTCTTATCAGCACTCTTACTTCTCTATCCTGCTTTATTTTTCTTCTCACTATTTATGATTCTTTGGTATACTATCTATTTTACCTCTTTTTATGTTATTTTCTCTCCAACTGGCTTTTAAGAACTTATAAGCATTGCTTGCTTTGTTCTCGTTTGCAGTACCAGTAGCTAGTTTCAGTCCCCAATATGGGACATGGTCGGTCATAAACAAATATTTTTTAAATAAATGAATCACAAAATAAACTCAAACACTGACTTCACTTCTGATTTCTTTTCCAATTGCTAAGCCATATATCCAACTGTTTATTAAATGCATCCACTTGAATGTCTCATGGGCAACTTAAATTCCACATTATAAACGTATTCATTGTTTCAAATCTATGAACATCGCTACCCCAGAGATCATCACTATAGTCTAGCTGTTGCCTAGATTTATATAACATCTTCCAAGTTTCTAGCCCTGTTTTCAGTTTTTAAAAAAATATTTATTTTCTTTACTTTCTTAAGAAATTGTTCTAAAATCCAAATCTCATCCTTCCACTCTCCCACTCATAAATTGTCAATGACATTTCACCACCCATAGGATAAAAATTTACACCTTAAGGATCACCTAATTCTTCCTCATCTCACTTTGTTGTCTCAGATCTCAACGTGCTAGTCTTCATTTTGACCATGCTGAACTAGTTTAAGTTCCTCAAAACTGATCACCTTCTTTCTTAACCTCAAGATTATCAAATATATTCTACTTGACACTCTTCCCACAACCTACTTTATCAGACTATCTCATATCCATTTTTCATTGTCAGTGAGAAAGTTTTCCCACTGATCTCATACGCACCTACACTTTCTCAAAACAGTCATCATGTTATTTAAATGGATGATTTATCCATTAACTTTAACAGAGTCTAAGAATCAAGCAGATATTCATCTTGTTTGTTTCACTCACACCTAGATCCCTAAAAGTCAGCATAGCCCCTAGCTTCTAGTATGTGCTTGATATTTGTTGAAAGTAAACAAGAGAAAGAGTAAGAATGAATGGAAGGGAGGATGTGGAATTAGATTTTATCGCTTTAAAAGAAGGTCAGCTTAGATTACCCATGGAAATAAACTTTCTTAAAGTTTTTCATTGGATAATAAAAACATGTCTAAAACGCAGCAAAGAGTATCTCAACAGTTATGCTTAAGTCATTCTTTTGTTTAAATAACCCAATATTCTCCCTAGCCCAGAACAGGTGCTAAATAAATATCTGAAAATTAACACACAAGACAGATAGCAAGAGGTAAACTTTGTGAGTATGCATAGATTGCTTGTTCAATACGTTTACTATATTTTAGTGAGAGCATTCAAAATGCCCTCCAGCCCAGGACATGGTCCAGCCAGCCTTGTATTCACCTAGAGACTGCCAGTGACATCACAAGTAGAAATGGATGTATTGATTCTCAAAGGTTGTCTCAATATGTGTTTGTCTCTTTCAACTGCAGTGTGTCTCTTGTTATTTTAATCAAGTAATTCTAAACTAACAGTATTTTATCTTAATTATCTTATTATGAGAATTACTATTAAATTGCTTACGTCTTCAGGCAGTATCAACTATTGGGCAATCGAGTTATTAGTCACTGTGCTAAATAAGTGTTCTCAATTGTTCTAAAACTACCTATTCAAAGCTTACTGGGATGCCCAACACTTCAAATATTTTTGACTTCCCAAACAACTCCAAACCACCAAAGGCTTAGCATCTCTTCTTGTTTTCCTTAATTTTGATCAAATTTCTTATCTGCTTTTGCCTTTCAAGGAAACAGAAGCAAATATTTCCAAACAGTCTGCATGGACCTGGAAGCCCTGTGTGGACCTGACATGTCCATTTATAAAGACAGTAACATTAAATAGGTAAAATAGATAGTATATCAAAGGGTCGTAACTGTTGAGAAGAAAAATAAAGCAGGAAAGAGAAGGTAGAAGGCTGGCAAGAATATGCTATTTTAAAGGGAACAAAAATCACCCATTAGAGTGATATAGATAGGGTGGGGTAGACTCTCAAGGATGTATAGACCAATAAGAGGCTTTCTGTTTGTGCACTTTTCTCAAAACCAAAACACCAATTTGAAAAAAAAAGTTGGAAACGTGGGTGAAGAAAGAGGGAGGAACCAGTTTGAGCCTGAGAAACTGCCGCCAAGACCTGCGTATTATTTTTCCTTGTCAAAATGTTATTGCCATCTTTCAGAACTCTGCTAAGAATTTGGAATTCAACTCTTTACTGAGTCTGCCACGTGTTAGAATTCTCCTCAGACTATGAGCTAATACAGAAGGATAGCAGGCCATCTGGTATTATTAGAGAACTGAACTTGATCTTCATGCTTCAGACAAATAACTGATGAGAATCTCTCATATATTAGTAAATAGAACTTTCTCTTTCATACCACATTAACAAAATTATATAAATACTGAAAAAACAAAACAACAACAACAGTTTAAAAATACGGAGTTTACATAGGAACACTTTATTTGTTTTTTATTTTTATTGTGCCTGGAATTTTTTTATTTGCCACAGTCAAAATAATCTCTAATCACATTTTAATGTAATACTTTTCTTATAGTTCTGCTTAGATATTTATGACTAAGACAACTGTTTTCTAACTAAATGAAAGGGTAATATGTGGGAAGGAGAATTAAGTTATGAAATGCTAAGGAAATAAAATTTAATCAAATTTTGTTATTTAAATCCAAGTGTCTGATACTGGTTACTTATTGTTTTTCTGCTTTACCTCAATTACTAAAACAATTTGATATTATGTTGGATTCACCTCAAAATTTTCGATTTATTGCAATGTAATTTCTAGAATTATGATGTGACTAACAAAACTTGCTATACGAAAGTGAGATATTAGAGGTGAGGGGAAAGAATGTGTAATTAACATATAACATAACTTGGAAGAGGAATTGAGTCAGAATTGAATTTTCAGATGGAAAAAGTATTGAACAAGTTTGCGATGTAGGAGCCAGAAGTGTTGACTGGGTTAGAAGTGCAATAGAGGAAAGGAAGAAGAGATTTGGGAAACAGGTATTGGGTACTCCTATTTTATTTTATATCCATAATTTGAATATTATTATTGAATTTCTATGAATTCTTCAGGAATAAATAAATAATCTAGTATAATAAGTACACTCTCTAGCAAAACTCAAGTGAGGAATATTAACAAAAACCCTATTAGCTAAGTACAGGTTTTTTTCTTATATTTGGCCACATTCATACCATTCGGAAGAATAGGCATGCATTGTATTTACTGTAACCTACATACACTACTTATTTTTCTCAACATATAACTTTTTATTTATATACTCCATGAAAAATATATACTGTTGCAGAGTTGAAGCAATGGTTTATAAACAAAAAAGATAGCAGCCCTCCTTCTTTCTTTCTTTCTTTCTTTCTTTCTTTCTTTCTTTCTTTCTTTCTTTCTTTCTTTCTTTCTTTCTTTCTTTCTCTCTCTCTTTCTTTCTTTCTTTCCTTTCTTTCTTTCTTTCCTTCCTTCTTTTTCTTTCTTTCTTTCTTTCTTTCTCTTCTTTCTTTTCCTTTCTCCTTCCTTCCTTTTTCTTTCTTTCTTCTTTCTCCTTCCTTCCTTCCTTCCTTCCTTCCTTCCTTCCTTCCTTCCTTCCTTCCTTCCTTCCTTCCTTCTCTTTCCTTTTTTCTTTCTCTCTCACTTTTTCTCTCTCTTGCTCTCTCTCTCTCTTGCTGTCTCTTTCTCTCTTTCCTTCTCTCTCTCTTTCTTTCTGTATTATGCAGTATGATTCCTGAGAGAAAATAAGAAAAGTTTCTTATTTTAATTTCTTGTACTTTATTTCTTGTACTTTAATCCACAGATAAATTATCAGAAGTCAATGAGTTCTCTATGACACTTTTATATATTTTTGTCTTCATTTCGATGATGCATAACCATACATATACATATTTATACTTCAGAAAATACATACCACTCTTTTATCACCAAGTAGTGACAAACAGTAACAAAGTTCAAATGCTGTCATGGCTTGCTATATGAAATTTCACCATAGTTCAAAAAGACTAGTGGTAGAAAAACTTTAGGTGAGAATAAGGTGGAGTCATAAAGGGAGAGAATGACATTTTTCTTCAGTATACCCTTTGTATAATTGTGGCATTTGAAACAGTGTAAGTCTACATCATTTATTCTAGAAATAGATTAATAGAAATGTGAAAGGGGAAATATAACTAAAAACCTGAAAGAACACTGAAACAAGTGGATCTAATTGCATTTCTATTGAATATCATAACCACAAGGAAGGGAAATAAATTAAATGACAAACTAATCAAAGTAACTTATGAATATGGTATTTAAATATATACCCTCATTCAAGAAGAGATAGCAATAGCAATGAACACACTGGATGCCCTTGTTTTGTTCTCTGTTACTTCTCTTCATTAAAATGAACCAGGGCACCTTGAAGACACGTCTAATAGCAGGGCTGAGGTATAGCAGGTTCAAGATGATTGTGGCTCTTCTGGTTATGCTTGAAAGTAAGGAAGTACTAAAACAAAACAAAACAAAACAAAACAATGGAGGTGTATCATAAGGATACAGGTACCAGGCTGAAGGGGCTCTGATTGACCAAATCTAGGACAATTTGAGCACCAAAAATAATTACATACTGTAATTAATTATAATCGTCTGAATAAATGGGAATTTATAAATAAAGAAATAAATCAATGGAGAAAAGAGATATCTTCCTTAAGGTAAAAATTGAGGACTAACTGACAAATGTGGAGGAAATGTTAGACTTGGAAAATAATCATTTGGTAAATATGTAATATATTGATTTAGGCAGGCTCATGTCTGTGCTAACTTTAGAAAGAACTTTTCATTCAGACAATATATGTAGTGTCTTAAAGTGTCACCCAACGGCTGCATATTAATTTCAATGGAGAAAAAAATCAGTAATTATTCAATGGATATTTGAGCACTCGATTGTGACCAGGTGATCAAGAGTTTAACATCATCAGTGAGGAAGAGATGGACAACACGTACCTCCAGATGTGATAATTTAGAAAGACATAAAATCAATGATGTAGTGTTCTAGGTGAGAATATGTAATCATAATCCAATCATGAGGAAACATCAGATACAAAAATAAAGAAAAATTTGAGTCTAAAAGGTGATTTTTATTGTCAATGTCATAAAAGATTCTTTAAAAAACTGTGAAAATGTACCAGATTAAAGAAAAATAAAGACACATGCCTGATAACATACTATCTTACTCTAGACTGGATCCTGTCTGACAGCAGAAAATGATGTAAAAGATATTAATTGATCAACTGATAAAATTAAGATATAGATGGTAAAATAGATATAAGTAATGTATCAATATAAACTTACAAAATTGTTAATTGTACTGGGATTACATAAGAGTACATCTTCATTTTTAGAAAATACACATCAAAGTTTCTAAGGGCAAGGGTTTATGGTGTATGTAATTTATTCTCAAATGGTACAGAAAAATATATATTAATAGATAGATATATAGACAGATAAAAACTTACAGAAATAGATTGAAGGCTAATTTTAATAATAATAACTGTAAATATAAATGGACTAAACACCCTGTTAAAAGGTAAAGCTTATCAAATTAGATAAATAAGTGAGCTCAACTAGATGCTGCATATATGAAATTCACAAGATAGAAAATAATAAATGTAAAGGCAACAATAAATGCAATATCAACCAGGAAAACCACAGGGAAAACAATGAAACCAAAAGCTGGTTTTTGAGGTGACCAGTAAAATTGGTAACACTCTAATCTGGCTGATAGGGGGAAAAAAGAGAGAAGAAACCAATTACCAATACACTAATGAGAAAAATGTCATCAGGACAGATATTACAGTTACTAAAATGATAGTAACGGATATTATAAAAACTTTTTGTCAGTAAATTTGACAATATACACAAAATAGGCAAATTCCTTAAAAACTACAAACTATAATGTTTACTCAAGAAGAAATAGATAACCTGAACAGCCATAGGTCTATTAAAAACAATGTTATTGCAGATAAAAAGATATCTTGCAGATAAAAAGAAGTTTAATTCTAGGTAACTGATGAATTCAATTAAATAAAGAAGACATAATATCCAACTATATCAACTCATCAATACAAATAAAACTCATTCTTTGAGACTTGTGTTCTGTGATCCTAAAATCAGACTAAGATTTTAAACCAATAGAACATAGCAAGCATACATGCCTTGTGACCTTAGGTGCAAAAATTCATAACAAAATGATAGCAAATTGAATCCAAGAATACTTCATAAACCATAAAAATCACTGACCAAGTGGGTTTTGTATGAGGAATACAAAATTTGTTTAAAGTTTGAAAATCAATGTAGTTCATTATATCAGCAGACTAGAAAATAAAAATACATAATAATCCCAATAGGTGCAGAAATAGCATCTGATGACATCCATCAACCATAAACGTTCAGCTTTCTAAGCATATAAGGCAACTTTCTCAACCAGATAGAGTGGTCATGAAAAATCTACAGTTAAATATACATTATGATGAAAGACCGAATACTTTTTCTCTCAGAGCAGCAAGAAGGCAAGGTTGTTCAGTCTCACCACTTCTATTCAACATCATGCAGGATGTTTTTGACTGTGCAACAAGGCAAGAAAATAAAGTAATTTAGATTAGAAAATAAGAAATTGAAACTACTGAGTTTAGCACACTGCAGGGTAAAAGACGAATATACTAAAATTAATTGTATTCATACATGTCAGCAACTTACAGTTGGAAAATGAAATTTAAATTAATACCATCTATAGTAACATTGAAATATAAAATACTTAAGAACAAATCTGAAAAACAAACATGTGCAAGGCTTGCCTGTGCACTAAAAATTGTAAAATGTAAGATCCAAATAAATGAAAAGGTGTACCTTCTTTATAAATTGGAACACATAATAATATTAAGGTATCTATTCTCCTCAAGTTGAACTATAGATTTAATGCTGTCTCAATCAAAATCTTAGCATGATTTGTTTTCAGAAATTGCTGAGCTCATTCAAAGGTTCATATAAAAACACAAAGCACTTAGAATAGACAAAATAACTTGAAAAAAAAAGATTCAAGTTGGAAGACAAACTATCTGGTTTCAGGACTTATTTTAAAGTTAAGGTATTCAACACAAATTGATAATGGTTTATGTATAAACAAGTAGATTAATCAAACAGTTACATATTCAATTGATATTCAGCAAAAGTGTGAAGTTAATTCCATGAAAAAGAATATAATTGTTTAATTGTTCTGGATTGGATATTCATTTAAAAAACAGAACCTTTCTTCATACCTACCTCCAGATACAAAAAAATAGACTCAAAATAAGTCATAGACCTAAATGTAACACCCCAGACTATAAACTCACTAGAGGAAAATATGAGAACACATTGTTTTAACCTTGGGTTGACTAAATAGACAACACTAGAATCATTACACATAAAAGAAAGAGTTGTAAAATGGAAGGTTATCAAAGTAAAAAACTGGCTCTTGAACAATATTGTTAAGGGATTGAAAAAAGGAAGTCACACATCGAAAGAAAATATTTGCAAATTGTGTATCTAATAAAAAAACCCCTTGTATCCAGAGTATATATAGAACTCCCAAAACTCAGTAAGACAACAAGGAACCCAATTTAAAAAAATCAAAAGATTTGAACACTTCATCAAAGAATATAAATTGATGGTAATAAGTATATTGAAATGATGCTCAACATCATTAATCACTGGAGAAATGCAAATTAGAACAGCAATTTCATAACACTACACACTTATTAGAAAGTCTAAAATTAAAGTGTAAAGTGTTGAGGACGCATTGCAACTGAAACTCTCATGTGTTATTAGTACAAATGTAAAATGTGTAAAATGTGTAAAATGATACAACTGATTTGAAAAAGTTTTTCAGTTTCTTAAGAAACTGGTATATGTTTCTTATACCACATGACCCCATCATTCTATGTTTAGTATTTACTAAATAGCAAGGAAAGTATATGTCCATACTTATTCATAAATGTTCATAGCAGCTCTATTTACGACAACCAAAACTGAAAATAATACACATCTCCAACAATAGGTCAATGGGAAACATATTGCGGAATTTTGTATACAATGGAATACCACTCAGCAATAGAAAGCAGCAACTATTGAATCACTCATCAGTCTTGAGACTCACAGAATAATTATGCTGAATGAAAGAAACCAGACTAAAAGGAGCACTGCTGTATGATTCTATTTATGTAAAATTCTATAACATTCAAACTTATCTTTAGACAGTTTGCTTATAGATAGAAAGCAAATAAATGATTTTCTGGGGTGGAGGGGGTTGGGAGGGGCAGGGAGAGGATTGCAGAGACTCAAGGAAACTTTTATAGATAATATGTTTATTATGTTGATTGTGGTGATGTTTTCACGGGTGTACACATATGTCAAATCTTATCATGTGCAGCTTATTTTATGTTTACTGTATTTAAATTAAGCTGTTTAAAAAAGGAAACAAAAACAACATACACAAGTGAAGAAAATGGGGGGGATGATCAGTAGACAAGAGACTTCTTGCAAGAGGAAATGTGGATAAATAGTACTCATGGATTAAACAAAATAAATACAGAGGTGCTCTGGGGAACAGGACCACACTTTGTTTGGTACAGAGAAACTTGGCAGTCTGCTATAGAGGGCTCACATATCCCAACCACACAAAATGCAAAGTGTTAAATGCAATGGCATTTAGGCAAACAGTGAGAGAATAGTTCCTACAATATTTCCCTTGCTTCAAATGCTAGCCACAAAGTTGGGGATCCCAAGACCACCCTTACTTCAGACGAACTGGCTACAAATTTGGGAGTTCCCACGACCACCCTCAGATTCAGTCATTTGCTAGAATAGCTCACAGAACTCAAGAAAACTGTATACTTATGCTTACAGTTGTATTACAATGAAAGTATACAAATTAGAACCAGCTGAAAGAACAGAACATAGGGCAAATGTGGGCGGGTTCTGAAAATGAAGTTTCCATCATTATCAGGGACACATTACCTTCTTGGTATTGAAGTGTGGCAATACTCAAAGAATACAGTTGTCCATTGGTATCTATGGGGAAATGGTTCAAGGACCTTCTGCAGATACCAAAATACATAGATACTCAAGTCCCTTATATAAAATGGCATAGTATTTACATATAACCTATGCATATCCACCCATATACTTTAAAACATGTCTAGACTACTTATAAATACCTAATACAATGTCAATGCTATGCAAATAGTTGTTATATTTTATTGGTTTTTAGTCTGTATTATTTTTATTATTGTATTGCTATTGTTTTCTTAATATTTTTGATCCACAGTTGGTGGAATTCACGGAAATGGTGGGCTAACTGTATTACCAACCAGGGAAGCTCCCCCTAGCCATTGGTGTTCAGAGTTTATATTGGGTTTCAATTACATTTTGCCCACATAGCAGACCTTTGGTCTCCATTATCCAGAAGTTAGGTTAGTCTCCATTTCCTCCAGAGGTTGGAACTATATAGTACATTCCAAAGCCTCCGCCATAAATTACATCCTTAGGCCTCCTAGTGGCCAAAGCCCCCGGTAAACAAAAACACTCTTAAGACATTGAAGGAACCTAGAGATCACCTCCTAGTAGTTAAGGACAAAGGCCAGACCTCTCTTTGAGTAAAGTTAATTATTCACTGTACACTAAGGAACCTATGAGTTCTTCTGTTATGTGATGTTTCTATATGTACAACATTTGGTATATCCTTCACTCAGGATCTAGCACTTAGCACCGAAACAGAGCAACGCGTTACTCTAAACATTCGTAACTTGAATTGATGAGCGGGGAGCATTCCCTTGACCCCCTTGGCGGGCAGGAGGAAACTGGAGTGGTTCCTTTCACTCAACCCACAGCTCAGAACCCCTTTCGGAAGGGGGAGCACACAGGTGAGCCAGTACAGGAGCCAGGGGAGAGCATCTTTGAGCTCCTGCCCCACAGCAGAGTCTAGGGGTGTGTTACAATGCTCCTTTGCTCTGCCGTCGGGGATGGCTGAGTGTTAACCCTCAAGTTCTTGTCTGGCTGTCCTGGACAAATCAGGTCACAGAAACTGTTTGAAAGATGAAGAATGTGATGACTTTATTGAGCAGTAGAGGTGGCTTTCAGCGGGATGGGGAGCTGGAAGTGGGAAGATGGGGTGGAGGGTTGGGGCAGAGATAATCTTCCCCTGGAATCCAGACACCTCTTCTCTTCTCTCCTTCTCTGCCATGCCGGTCGACTGGTCTGCGGCTCTCTGCCCTTCTCCTCTCTGCCACTGTGCTCCTCTGTTCCTGTCGACATTCAGTCACTATGTCTGAGCCAGCTAAGGCTTCCGGTGTATAGGGCACAGGATAGGGGGCGTGGCAGGCCAGAGTGGTCTTGGAAAATGCAACATTCCTGTGCGAAAACAAGAGTCCCTGTTCTCATTTAGGTTCCCAGGTACAAGCTTGAGGGAGAGCCCTCACCAGGGACCTCGCCCTTTTCTACCTAGTATGTCCTTGCCTTCTTCCCGTATCATTAACACCATTCAGACCCCAAGGAAACTGTTTCTCCTGCTGTATGTTCTAGAAGCAAAAATCAACCCAGTTTGTGTGATGCCAAAGTTGGGGACCTACATACAGTGCTTAGAAGTGTCCAGAAGATTAGAATGGTAGAAGAGCTTAGACAAGAGAAAATTCAAAATAATTAATGTATCATCTTCTTCCACTACAATATCGTAAGAGATTATTGTCTAACCTAACGGTCTTTCCCAGTAGTACTAAGATCCATTTATTGTGTTTCATTTTAAGTTTCCATATGTGGTTTTGGAGACATTAACAAATTAGCATTATATTCACAAGTATTGCCCATGGCAGTTGAAGAGTATTTTGGAATTTTAAATAATTCATATCACTTTTACTTTGTTTCTCTGGGAGGCTAGACCAAACATATTTTAAGTGTGTTTTTGATTTTTTTAAATTGGCAACTGGATAGATGTTGATATAATAAGACGATTTAATTTCCATTAGTTCGATTAAAAATTTAGCTTTATTTAAATAATTTTGATTTAAATATTAAATATTTGTTGATTATAATTCCCTTTTCTCCTCAAAATTCTAATAGATGATTGTGAAATTAAAAACCTCTTTTTGGAAAACTGTGTAAATATAATCATTTTGATTTTTTACATTTATATTTTTAATACAAGTAGTAAATTATGTGTATTTTAATACAATCAATTTTTATTTTGTGTTTCTATATTATTATACAACGTGTATTATGCTGAAATGGGAATAAGTAATAGCAAATTTTATAGACTAAATGAATGATAATTTGTGAGTTATCTGTATCTTGATTTTAGTCCTGTTCCCTAAAAAATGTCAGGTCACTGATAGAATGCCTAGATGTACAATAATGATTCCATTCAGTCATCCTTGATATTATTTTGACTTTCAGTGATATACAGACTATGGTTTTACACAACTATTTTTAAATTATGTTTTTCTGAATGTTAAGAAATTGAATTTATTAAGAATTTTGAATTTATTAATGAATGAATTTGTTAAGAAGCAAAGATAAAGCAAACTTTATTAGCAGCTTGTTGACTTAACTTACAGCCTTTAAATATTTAGCCATATTCATGTAGCCTCTGTTTATTTTCTTGGTCAGGACTCTAAAAATAGTAGAATTGGGCATGTTGATGATGATGACAGTCTAATTGTCCAATAGATGTTGAGGGAGGATTTCAGTGTCATTGCTTGCAAATATAAAGAGGCGAGTGACACATGAGGCTGATATGAGGCAGATCAATTCAAGATCTTTGCGTGTGTGTGTTCAAGTGGTGCACAAGCTTGAGGGCTCCAGGGCATATATCCACAGGAAAATCAGACAATTTTGATGAAAAATTGATAAATTTAAGGATTGAGAGAACATTTTTTTTTTGATCAACAACAACAAAAATATAAAGACACTTTAGACTCCCCAAGAAATATACATGCCCTACCAGAAAGTCATGAATCAAATCAAAAAGTAGTGTGATTTACAGCAATTAATGGAGCACAAAAGGAAAAAATTGGCTGGGCGTGGTGGCTCCTGCCCATAATCCCAGCATTTTGGGAGGTTGAGGCGGGTGGATCTCTGGAGGTTAGGAGTTTGAGACCACCCTGGCCAAAATGGTTAAACCCGTCTCTACTAAAAATTAAAAAAAAAAAAAAAAATAGCAAGGCATGGTAGTGAGTACCTGTAATCCCAGCTATTAGGGAGGCTGAGGCACAATTGCTTGAACCCAGGGGGCAGAGGTTTCAGTGAGCCGAGATCACGTCACTGCACTCTAGCCTGGGTGACAGAGGGAGATTCGGTCTCAAAAAAAATAAAAAATAAAAAAGAATAGAAAAAATTACTCTTATCACATAGATAGTTAAAAGCACATGAAGTTTTACCTTCAGAAGAAGAAATACATGGGTATATTTCTATCACACATGGGGCTCTTCAAAGTTTAACTTTTATCTCATCATAATATCTTTTTTTAGCCAGTTTATAGATACAGCATGAAAGACTTGACTATGGTTACAAAATAGATGGATTTGGGGTTCAGTCACAGCATTTTCAAAATTAAAACCAAACCTAATAAGTATTGGCGATATGTACCTAACAGATAAGATTATGTCAAGAAAACTGTAAGATGTCTGGTAAAGAAGTAAAGGAAAGTAAAACTAATTTTCCATGATTAGTTTTTCTTTTTTTGACCTTGGTAATTACAGAGAAAAGTGCTTTGAAATATGCTTATAGAGGACGTACAGTATCAGAAAACAAAACAAAACAACAATGTGAAATTTCTCAAATAAAGATCTTGAGTTTATTATATCCTTGCATTAGCCAAAAATTAATTATAATTACACATTGTATTTTCATTCTTGTGAATTTTGTGGGAAATATTTTATCCCACTTTCATAAGTGAGGAAATTGAGGCACATAGAGATTAATTGGTTCCTCCTGAGGCATGAAGTCAGTAATTTACAGTGAACTTCTCATGTCTTTGAAAACAGTTGCTGGAATCTCATCCTAGGTTTTTCTTAGTTCCTTCTTTCAGCTTCTGTTTGTCACTCAATGTTCTAGTTTCAACTTGTACACTTGCTAGCAAATAAACAAAAGCAAGGAAACTTGGTGACCATAATTATTGGTCAAATATTTCATTTTGGTGACATACATTCCTAAAGGGGGAAATGACAATGATGAGTGAAAAAGTGAAATCCTAGTGGTGAATGGCAACATATTCTAAGACAACATCACGATTTCTCCCTGTGAAGCTGAAACTTACTTTCGTAAATTTGTTTCCACTGAGTATTCATAAATTTATTATTATGAAGGCTAATCTTATTTAAATTTATTTTTAACTGACAAATAAAATTGCATATATATTTGGTGGTACAAAGCAATGTTTTGATTCATATATATAATATGGAATGATTAAGCTAATTAACATATTTGTTACTTCATGCGCTTATTATTATGAAAACATTTAAAATCTACTCTCCTAGCAATTTTCAAGTATACAATACATTATTATTAACTACACTTACCACGTTGTATAATAGATCTCTAGAATTTATTCCTCCTAATTGAAATTTTGTAACATTTCATCATCTCTCCATTGTCCCTCCATCCCCTGGTAACCACCATTCTACTCCAATTTTGAGAGTTTTGACTCTTTTTAGATTCCACCTATTAATGAAATCATGTGGTATTTCTCTTTCTGTGCCTGGGTTGTTTCATGTAACATAATTTCCTCAAGATCCATACTTGTTGCAGATGACAGAATTGTCTTTTTAAAGGCCAGATAGTATTCCATTGTGCATATATACCACGTTTTCTTTATCTCTCATCTGATGATGGACACTTAGGTTGATTCCATATCTTGGCTATTGTGAATAATGCTAAAATGAATACTGGAATTCAAATATCTCTTTGGCATGCTGATTTCATTTCCTTTGGATATATACTCAGATGTGGAATTGTTGGATCATATGGTAGTTCTAAATTTTATTTTTTGAGTAACTATAATATAATGGCGTCACTAATTTACATTCTAATAACAGTGTACTAGGGTTGTCCTGTCTCCCTTATCCTCACCAATACCTATTTTGAGTCTTTTTTATAATGGCCATTCTAACAGATATGAAGTGATATCTCATTTTGTCTATTTGCATGTCTTCTTTTGAGAAATGTGTATTCAGATCTTTTGCCCTTTTTTAAATTGGGTTATTTATTTTCTTTCTCTAAATTTTGGTTATTTATTTGTTTGAGTATGGATGCTAATCTTGTTTATGTTTCTATATGAGTGTTTCCTATTATGTTATCCTCTGTAACAAATGCCATGGTAGAAAGTACCCTTCACCATAAGTCACCAGAACCCCTGGGTTGAGGGTTGGTCTGTACCATTTTCTAGAAGAGTGATGTTAGATAAAGCAGTTAATTCACCTGAGCCTCTTGTTTTCTCATCTACAAAGGGAGGATAGTAACACGCCTGTTTGCCTGGTTATGACGTGATGATTTGTTAAAATAAAGTATGTACACTTTCAGAGAATATGGAACAATAAATAAAGCAGTGTTTATATGTTAAATTTGCTATATGCAATATTTAAAAAGTAAGGTTGTATGCATTTAAATGAAGTCCTCTTTTAATGTATAAAATATTTTAGTATACAAGACAATCTTAAAGAAGACAGGTGTAAACTTGGAAAGTTTCTTACAAATCAGCCATTATTAAAGACTCATTTACTCTATTGAAACTATTGCTGAGCTATATGCCATTATTAAAATCTAGAAATTATATAATATTCTACAAAGTTTTAAATTAATTTACATGCCTGAATATAATCTCAGCAACTGACTCATTTAAGAAATATTGATTTCTAAACTTTTTTTTCTGGAGAAATAAAGTGTTAAATATAATGAAAATATGACCTTAAGAAAAGAAGCAGATGATGTTTTTAGTTTTTGGGAAAGTTCATGAAAATATATTAGTAACCAAATATTTCATATTGAAAATCATCTCCTTATGATGCTCAGTTTCACAAATGTATAAAGAATATCCTTGTGGCAAGCAGCAAAATAGCCTGCCAAAAGTGCCCATATTCTAATTCCTGGAAACTGTGAATATATTAGGTTCAATGGCAAAATGAATTAAAGCTGCAGATGGAATTGAGGTTGCTTATCAGTTGACTTTAAGAATGGTGTGATTATCCTGTGTTATCTGAGTGGGGCCAAGGTAATCAGAAGGGTCCATAAATGTGGAAGAGAGAGGCAGAAGAGTCAGTGTCAGAGTGACATGACGTGAGAAAGACTCAATCACCAGTTGCTGACTTTGACGATGGGAGGACACAACAAACTAAGTAATGTGGAGTCATGTGGACAGCCTCTAAAAGTGGGCAAGGGCAGGAACACAGACTCTCCTCTAGAGACTCTTGAAAGGGAGGCAGCACTGCTGACATCTTGATTTTAGCCTGTGAAATTAATTTTGGACTCCTGATCTCTAGAATTATGAGAAAATAAATATGTGTTGTTTTAAGCCACAATGTTGTGGTAATTTTTACAACAACGAAAGGACACTGATATAAACTCAGTGCTTCCAATCAATGTAAAAGACTGTGGTTCTCCCTGACATGAACTTACAAGCCAATGGCAATTACTATCCTGGACTCTTATGTGAATAAATGTATGGAAGGAGAAGTTTCCTCAAATCATGTACTAAGCTAAGTACTTTCTATATAGTATCTGTAAAGATTAAACTAGTTACCTCAAATTAAAATTTATGAGGTAGGAAAATAGAGGAGATGCAAATGACAAGTAGTATTATTTTAAAAACTAATTTACTAAATATCAAGGAGATTTATAGCTAGGGCTCTTGCTTTAAAGTTTTGATGGATTTTGACAACAGGTGTTCTAGTGAAGATGGAAGGAAATCTTGGATTTTAATAAAAAGATAAATCTGTCACCTCACAACTGGATAGGAATTTACTCATATAGCAATTGTTTAGAACTTCCATAGATAATTTTCTTTGCTAATTGTGTTATTATTATTACTATTTGAATACCACAATTGCCTATGGAAAGCCATTTTTTTTCTTTGCAGATTTTTAATATCAAAGCAATTAGCACTATTCAAATTTGTACTATTCTCCAATGATATTATTATTTAAAACTAGGCGGTTTATTTTGGAACAGTGTATATATTTTTGAAACATCATTAAAAAACATCAAGAGAAAGAAAGTCATACAAAGCCCTCCCCACCCACCCGTCATCACTACCAAATACTGAGTTTTTAACTGACACTCTGGATGGAAATATATTAGTTTCTCATTCTTCTACCCAAAAGTCATGTCTCCTACTGCCAACGTGTACTACGTGTTCTACCACTGTACTCTTGACCTCATATGGCACCTGTCCTCAAATGAAATGGAAGCATTTACCCTGGAACTGAAAATGTTGTGTGTCCTGAGGATGTAACAGAGTAAGAGTGTTTTTGAGGGAAATACCACTTTTTAAAGTCTCAAGTATTTTTTTTTTTCTGTAGAGGGTAGGACATGTTTATATTCCTTTTCATATTAGGTATTTCATATTCATATATGGACCAATGTATGTGTACAAATAAAAAAAACAAGCCTTACCAATCCCTCATGAAATTTAAGCCTCACACATTATTTTCCTAATGAAATACAGTTTAAATTTTTGTAATTTATAGAAAACTTTAGTTGGTCTAGGTAAAACAGACCTAGTGCTTAATATTTATTACATTTTTACATAGAAGATGAGAATTCAAGAATATCTATGTGTTGTCTCTTGATTTGATAGTTATGTCCAGTGTTTGAGGCAATTGTTACCATTTCTATATTGTTATCATATTTATTGATAAAAATGTCAGTGTACTAAGAGTATAATGAGCTAGGTTAAGCTTTTTTATTCTCTTTTGCCTAATACAGCCATAATGGATTATATATAAAGTCACATATAGTGCCTTATTCTCAAGTAGGAGGAGCTATAATGAAGAATGCTAAGAGGAAAAATATTACATTGGAGAAAACCAGCCACTATGGCCATACTAATGAATATGAGAAAAAATTCAATGCAGCTTTCCAAAAAGTTAAAACAAGATACAGAAGAAGAGGCTGAGGCCTTCATTTAAAGAAATAATATGCAATGTCAGAGATCAACTACTTTCCCTTTATCAACCAGTTTCTTCTTTTTTGCCAATAAAATGTGTAGACTCTACTTTATTTTTTTGACTAATTTTTCTTCAGTGCTGCTAGCGAGGCTCATGTTCTTAAATTTTCTATAAATAAAAAGAAAAATTAAAAGAAAGAGTTAACTTGTATTGGGGGATTTTTTGAAAGCCTTTCAACTGGTTAAAGATAATTCAAGTTCAAAGTTAGAAAGAAAAATATAATAATCAAGTAACTGGCAGTTGTCCACAGGAAAAGATTGTTCATGAGCCGACAGGACTGGAACACTTACAGGACATGGAAGCTGTGGGTGGAAACTCACTGTCTACATTAAATAAAGTGGGTTTTGGCACTGCTTTAAACTTGATGTTGAATTCTCTGTCTGTATGCTTTTGTCTTCCCAGACAGTCAATTTCACTGAGGGCAGTGAAGTGGGAGTGGGGAGCAGGGACGCCAATTGCAGCAATTCCTTTTCGACTTGCCAGCTCCCTGGAGAAGATTGTTAGTGGCCCAGCTGAATCTCATCACAGTCATGGAAAACAGCACTCAGTAAATGGTCTGATTCTGAGAACATAATCCTGAGAGAATCAAAATGCCTTCTATACTAACAGGCTTAATTTGTTGTGTGTATTTTGTGTTGACACTTTACAGCTTTATAAATTCACATTTTTTAAATAATATTTTATCAAAATCAACATGTTTTCCATTTAATGTTGAAATAATAGTGAAAACAAATGCTGTCTGCAAATAGGAATTTGTTGATTTCTTGTTCCTGGTGCTTAGTACATTATATGTTTAATTTCTTATAGCTGTAAGACACTGGAAAGTTTAGGCCATATCTAGGTGTTAAGAAATGTATAAGAAAATGGTTTACTGGATAATAGTTAAAATATCTTGGGAGATAGGAGAACTAGGATGTATTCCATAAGGCATCTGCTTTCATTTTATAATAAAATTATAACACTTCTTTGAATATCTAGTAAAACTTTTCAATATAATGAATAGCATACCTCATGCTTATGAAATTTGAGATCCATTGAGTCAAAATTGTTTCCACCAGCAAAACACCTAAATTTCCCTGTTATCATTAAACTCCAGATAAATGAACTTCTCTGTGTTTCAATTTTCAAGTTCTAAAATGAAACACATTCTGACTTTGTATAATATGTAGATAAGACATCTTAAAACAGATTTCTGAGAAAAATTACCTTAAATGGATATACCATTACATATATTATCCTGATAAATCATACCAAATTGTTGCTTTTTATCTTAAAACTACCTTTATAAAAAGCATATACTAATAATACAAAGTGGGAAAAAGATGTTTCTCTTATCTATAGGAAAAAGATAACAGTAAAAAAGAGAAGTTAAGAGAAAGAAGAGAAGGGAAAGTATGATTGACTACTGCATGTAGGGATAAATGTATATTAACCTTTTCATTATTTTTTATATCCTATATGATTTTCTCCAATTTCCAAACCAAATAATAGAGATAATTTTTGCTAACTCGAAGTGGCACTGCTTTTGCATTTTCTCCAAAACCATCACATTCTAAATTGTGTACAATTACATATTTAGAGGTTAGGGTTGGTGGATAGACATGAGGGCTCTCTGGAGACAGAATATCCACAGAAAAGGGAAGTAGAAGGATTTAAAAAGCAAACTTCACATGGTTTCCTAGCTTCAGATCTGCATGTATTATTCTTCTTACGTGTTTATTATGACTACCGCATTTTGGAAGGATGTAGAATCTCGATTTTTTCCCTGATAATTTCATGCATAATCTGAACATTTTAATTTATCTACAAAATTGTTGAATTTAATCTCCCAAAGTGTCAAATGTTGCTAAGCCTGGTGCAATAATCAGGGTAGCCTTATGCTGTAAAAGAAAAACTCCCATATGTCAGTGGTTTATGATATTTTTTTTCCTTCTTTCTCATAATATATTTACAATCTGGGTTGGCAGAGAAAGGGGTTGCTAAAAAGACTACCTTGATTCAGGTTATTTTGCCATTTGAAGTGAGGCTCAGACTTAGCCATGGTAGGATAAAAATAACAAATCAACAAACACATGGAGAATTGAGTTTTTCAAATGCTTCTGTTCAGAGTGACACATCACTTTCACTCACATTTCATTAACCAAGGTAAGTCTTAGGACTATACTTAGACATAAAAAGTGAATGATTATGGAAGCAGAGGAGACCTAGAATTCTTAGAATATCATAATAACATCTATTATAGTTTGCTTTTTTGATCACTAAGTATTCTGATTACTCTCCTTCCCACAGGCAGCGCATACTCAATACCACTTAAAAAGAGACAACTCAATAGTCATTCCAGTCACGGTATGGAACTTAAAATTCAAGCTCTCTCTAATGATGTTCACTGGTCTGTTCATTAGATCTGAATTTGGCTTGCTTTGATCTAGAGAGGAGTGACCTAAATAAAGCTAAATCGCGCCACCTACTCAACCACTCACGCACCCTGTGCTGCCCCCCACCCACAATATGCAACGATGGAAAAGGAAGATAATAAACACTTTCTTTCCGAAACGAGAAGAATAGGGGACTTACTTTCTATAGGCCCTGACACACATCAATTCTAAAATTCCACTGGGAAGATATTATCAGCTTCTCTATCCTGGAGGTGTGGAATGTTCGCTGGTTCTGCTCTGATTCTATTCCTTGGGAAGAATTCCTTTGTTCATTGTTTCGCAAGTCACTAGCTACACCCTCTGAAAGAGTTTGCTTTTTCCAATATATTTCCTGGCCACATCTAAAGTAGGCAATGGGAATACTCTGTGCTGCTTTCTTAACTCATTTCCTGCCTATATATGGTTGGGTGCTCAAAGATCATTTCAAGTCTGGAGGAACAGACTCCTGGTTCTTTTGGAAGTACAGCTCTCTCAGAAACTCACTGAACTTATTATCTATCTGATTTTAATCATGGGTCTGTAACCAGACTGACACTATTTTCTGAGACACAGCTGCCAGAACTGCTACATTTCTTTGTTTTCTTTCTCATGCTCTTTCTCACTCTTACTCTGTCCTTTGTGTTAGGTCCTTTGAGACTGGAGCATGTAATAATGAATCCTTTTAGAAAAAACTAACAACAAAATTACTGAGTTGTATACCCTAATTTGCTCCATGCCCAGAGGTAATTTAATCAATTAAAAGGTTTTAGTGAATGTTGGACTCACAAAGTATTTCTCAATCTTTGGTTGTTTGGGATGAAAAAAGTAGTTTCTGGACTCATTCTATTTCCTTTCTCCTTGTCTTTGGAAACTGACTAATTCTTTCCTGAGTTCTTCTGTTTCTTGCAATCTATTGCAAAACTATCCAGTGGTAACCAATACACACAACCAACATTTGCTTTGCAATATGCTCCCCTAGAGCTACAAGTGCATTGGGAACATGAGCCATCTTGCATGTCTTGCTTCAGCAAATGTTTTATCTCCATGCTGTAGGGCACACATCACTGTCTTTTCAGTTTCCAGATTCAGTTTCCCCAATACCAGCTATTGTGTCCCTAAGACAGCATGATATATTTTAGGATTTTTTAAAGGGAATAATTATGCTTTAGGTTCTATTTTTATAATCACTAAGAGATAGTCAATTGTCAAAATAAAGAAACAAAAATTACAATAGTTTAAAGTGAGATGCACAAGCCAGTTCCTGTGTACCAGCAATGACAAACTGGAATTTGAAGTTAAAAAAAAAAGTAGTAGCAACAAAAATAAAAGTGAAATAAATAGTTGTAAATCTAGCAAAATGTGTAAAAAATATGTATGTAGAAAACTGCAAATTACTATGGAGATAAATCAAACAATATCTAAATAGGAAAAAAGATATGCCACTGGATTAGGAGACTGTACAGTGTTGTCAGTTCTTCCCAGTCTGATCTATAGATTAAATATAATACCAATCACAATCCCAGCAACCATTTTTTGTAAATATAAAAAATATTCTGAAATTTATATGGAAAGGCAGAGAGACTAGAAAAACAAAGGCAATTCTGAAAACAAACAATTAGAGTAATCTCACTACCAGATTTCAAAATTTATTATAAAATTACTATAATCAAAACAGTCTGGTATTCACAAATAATTAGATACATTAATTCATGGAACAAAATAGAGAGCCCAAAGGTAAACACACACAGGTATAGTCATTTGATTTTGACAAGATGCCATTATTCAATGGAAACAGGATAGTCTTTTCAAGAAATGCCATTGATATAATTGGATATCCAAACTACACATAAATCTCATACCTCACAGAAAATTAAGTCAAAATGGATCAATGATATAAATGTAAAATTCAAATCCATAAAACTTCTAGAAGAAAAATAAGAGAAAATCTTCATGACCTGGTGTTCAGGTATTAGTTTTAAATACAATACCAAAAGCATGATGCATTGAAAAAGTAAATTGCACTTTATTAAAATTAAAAAGTTTTTCTCTGTAAATGACACTGATAACGGTGAAGAGACAGGCCACAGACAGGGAGAAAATACACATATCTGATAAAAGACTGGTATTTATAATATACCAAGAACTCTTCATAACAGAGATTTATTTTGTCTTTATGCTACATATCACTACAGATCAATATGGGTTCTGCTCATTGAGGTCACACAGGGAATCGGACTAATACAGGCTCTCCTGTCATATTAACTTTAGGGTTCTCTAGGTTAGGGGAAGAGAATACAGATAATTGGACCACTCTTTTTTTTTTTTTTTTTTTTTTTTTGGGCGGAGTCTCGTTCTGTCACACAGGCTGGAATGCAGTGTTGTGATCTCAGCTCACTGCAGCATCTGCCTCCCAGGTTCAAGTAATTATCTTCCTCAGCCTCCCGAGTAGCTGGGAGTACAGGCGCCCGCCACCATGTCTGGTTAATTTTTGTACTTTTAGTAGAGATGGGGTTTCACCATCTTGGCCAGGCTAGTCTTGAACTCCTGACCTCGTGATCCACCCAACTCGGCCTCCCAAAGTGCTGGGATTACAGGTGTGAGCCACTGCGCCCAGCCTGGACCACTCTTAGTTGTTCTTTTTTTTTTTTTTTTTTTTTTTTGAGACGGAGTCTCGCGCTGTCACCCAGGCTGGAGTGCAGTGGCCGGATCTCAGCTCACTGCAAGCTCCGCCTCCCGGGTTCACGCCGTTCTCCTGCCTCAGCCTCCCGAGTAGCTGGGACTACAGTCGTCCGCCACCTCGGCCGGCTAGTTTTTTGTATTTTTTAGTAGAGACGGGGTTTCACCGTGTTAACCAGGATGGTCTCGATCTCCTGACCTCGTGATCCGCCCGTCTCGGCCTCCCAAAGTGCTGGGATTACAGGCTTGAGCCACCGCGCCCGGCCCACTCTTAGTTGTTCTTACTGGTAATTGGCATGCCACCGCTGATCACCTTTCATGGGATAAAGAAAATATGACCTGAAGTTTGCTCTTAGAAGAAAAATTCCAGGAAAAAAAAATCCGGAATAAAACTGGAAATTTAGCTGAGCACTAGTATGTATTCCTTGTTTGGTTATTTACACATGCATGAACAACTGAGACCATTTAGGTGATATTTATTAAACACTGCATATACAAATCAGATGTTACTTGGTAAAGAAATTACCTGACTTTTATCTTTGCAGGAGATTGAAAGTCTAAAGCAATAAAGTCTTCAACTTTCATATAAATATTAGATTATAATTTAATCAGTAGATATCCACTTAGAAAGTAATTAAGACCTTTGAAAGGACAGAGAAAGATAAAAGAAAACAAATATGCCTTTTGAAAGTGACTGAATAAAGCTAAAATAGCTTGAAATGAAATGGCTTTGGAGAAATGTCTAATAAAACTATATAAACCTCACTGGTTTGTTTCAAAGTTGCTGAAATTTTTGGGTCAGTTAGACCACTAGAGTTAACTTAGAGACAATGAAAACAAGACAAGACCACATGAAGAGCTTCCTGAATCAAAGGAAACCATCACATTTCAATAAGTTGTAGAAGTATTTATGTGCAAAGAACTTTCATTTGGAGAAAGCAAACCAGTTACTCAAAGATTTCAAAGATTGTTTAAAAATAACATTAATGTACTACTAATTTAATTTTATTTAAAATGAAACTAATTTGCTATTAAATTAAATTAACTGCTAATTTACTAACCACTGTCACTTGAACAGGTCAGTACCCCTACATTTTTATGCAAGCTTATGGTGATCCTATTTCTTTGGGATCTTGATTCCTCCAGGCTTCAGTTAAACTCAGTACATGAGTAATTGATTAATGAAAACTTTTTCAACCAAGAGTGTAAGCCTATCATTAGAATAAAATACATCAATAATACATAGGGCTCTAGTGCCCGAAGAGGCTAAATGGAGTGATCAGGAAGTGTGCTTCTCCAGCTCCCTGAACTTGACTGACAAAAGGATAAGATCAATGAATATCAGTAGCTAAGTGCAAATTTAGAGAAAAAAATCACTAATTGATAATTTCATTTGATGTTTTCTTTTCTATGCCAGTTCATTCAACAATCATAAACAAACACCAAAAAAAAAAAAAGCTAGGATTTTTTTTCTTATGAAAATCAACTTTTTAATTTTATTTTTAAGAGTAGTATTTATCACAAATTGTTGGCCTCCAAATAATAAATTGACAAGAAGCTTCCTGGTATGGTTTGGATCTATGTCCCCACCCTAGTCTCATGCTCAATTGTAATCCCCAGTGTTGAAGATGGAGCCTGGTGGGATGTGATTGAATCATAGGAGTGAGTCCTTAATGAATGGTTTAGCATCATGCATTTCGTGCTTTTCTCCTGATAGAGTTCTCATGAGATCTGGTTATTTAAGTGTGTGGCATCTTCTCACATCTCTCTTCTTCCTACTCCAGCCATGCTCACTCCCCCTTACCTTCCCCATTATTGTAAGTTTCCTCAGTCCTGCCCAGAAGCTGAGTAGATGCCAGCACCATATTTTCTGTACAGCCTGCAGAACCAATTAAACATTTTTTCTTTATAAATTACCAAGTCTCAGGCATTTCTTTATGCCAATGAAAGAACTAATACACTTCCACAGATCTCAATTTTATAACCTAGATGAAGGAAAACATAGTTAAGTTCTGAAAAAGGAATTCAAGTTTGTAGTCTCCAAATGGATAAATTGTGGGAACTGGGGATAAATAGCAACTCAGAGTTATAAACTATATGCTCTTTGAAATAAATGGCATATTGAATGTTGCCTTGGATAGTCAAAATATTTCAGAGTTCAAAATGGCCTACTAGGAAATTTACCCATAAAATAATTGTTGTTTATTAGTTTCCCAAATGCATTTAAAAATGAATATAATGAATATAGTTTTTAGGTTCAACAAGTTTGTGCTTGTTTCAATCCAAGCCAAACTTGGATTTCATGTTGCCATTTCTCTCCAAGTAGCCCTTGAGATAGTAACACAGAAACATACTCATCTATAGCTCTACACACTCACATGTATATAATTGATTTCTTTACAGACTGTAGCTAATTTTCTTAAAACATACAAAACAAAAAAGTAAACAGGGTAGAAAAAGTAGGTTTAGTGACAAAAAGTAGATAATAGCATATAAGATACTTTTGGTTTTAACTTTCTCTTTTAGCTATTTGAGCTTGGGCAAGTCATTTAACCACTTTGCCTCAGATTCCTCATCTTAAATTGGAAAGTAATAATAACATCTATATCAAGATTATTGTGAGAACTATGTAAGTTCATATTTTATACACACACACACACACACACACACACATATATATATATACACATAAAGAACAGGTCCTCACATAAAGTTAAGTAAAGGCCGGACAAACCTCAGTTATTGTTATCAAATGTAGTATCTTCTTTTTTTTTTGAGGTGGGAGTTTTGCTTTTGTCACCCAGGCTGGAGTGCAATGGTGCGATCTTGGCTCACCACAACCTTCGTCTCCTGGATTCAAGTGATTCTCCTGCCTCAGCCACCCAAGTAGCTGGGATTACAGGCTTGTGCCACCACGTCCAGCTAATTTTGTATTTTTAGTAGAGACAGGGTTTCTCCATATTGGTCAGGCTGGTCTTGAACTCCCAACCTCTAGTGATCTGCTTGCCTTGGCCTCCCAAAGTGCTGGGATTACAGGTGTGAGCCACCATGCCCGGCTGTCAAATGTATTATCTTATATTCATTAGATTGTTACGAGCAGTGTATTTTGCACATTTCTATCCATACATCCTGTATATCAAGGGCTTAATTTACTACAAACCAACTTCTAAAACACTTTATTAATGGTTTGTTCCATGTCTTCATAGTATCTCAACTGGCATTGTCCGTTTTCACCTTTGCTATACTTTTACTCATACTATTATCCCCTTCAGCTGTGCCTTTCTCTCCTATATGAGTCTAGGAATCATTCATTATCCAAAGGCAAGATTAAGTTTACAGGTTGTTTTTAGTCGTATAAGAGAAAGGTGATATCATTTCCTTGGAACTTGTATTGCATTTATTATATTCTTGAAATTAAAGAACTGTTTGATTGGAGCATTGTTCACTGTTGGCTAATTAGGACCAGAATGTTGATTTTAATATAAGCAATGTCAAACCAAAATTCTTTATTAGCTGATAATTTTTTGAAGGATTGAGGGACACAATTTAATAACTTTATTCCCAGCTCAGTTCTGATTATCTGGTAGTTTCAATATTAACTTTGGCTCTGTTTTATTTTCCATTTACTTTTATAGACATATAATTATTATACAACTATAGTAACATTCATGAAAATTATTTTTGAGTAAAATCTTCTGTGGAAAGCCTAGTTGCATTGTAATTGTTCAATTGCAGAGATTTGTTTTTGTACCTATGTCTCCTACCTATTAGTAAGTGTGATTTTTCTCTTATTTCAGTAGGAGGAGATAAGGCAAATTTTAGTTTGTAAATCAGAGAGATGGAGAAAATAAATATGAGGTCTTGATTAGAGCTGATGACCACTGGACAAAGTCTGTTCTTGGAAGCAACTATCTCTATTGTTTGCACAGGCAATCAATTTTAGAGCTTGTGATCTCTCCCTTCTTTTGCCTCAGGGATCCAGTGGTAGCCTTCCTTAGACTGGCTACTGGCCTTAAATGTGGACTGGTGGAATACAGTGAGCTTATCCAGCCAGGTTCTCTCCTTACAACACTGAGTCAGAAGTATGGAAATGATTTGCCAACTGAGAAAAAGATCAGAACTCAAAAAATTGCTATACATGTGAATCATATTATGACAAAATGAAGCTAAAATTTTTAGAAGTCAGAGAAAATTGGTTGTTAGAAATATGTTGAGAAAAATCCTGCAGTTTATGAGAGAGAAACAAAATGGTTGCTAAAATTCCCTGAGTTCTTGCTGCCATTCTAGGTCCCGTTTGCAGTTCTTTCCACTTTCCCTTCCAACTCTAACATTATTTTTTCTTTTTTTTTCTTTTCTTTTCTTTCTTTTTTTTTTTTTTAGACAGTCTTACTCTGTTGCCAGACTGAAGTGCAGTGGCACGATATCTCAGCTCACTGCAACTTCCACCTCCCAGGTCTAAGAGCTTTAAGGAGATTATTTATGTATTTTTATGTTTTCACAGCAGTATGTGTACATTTTTTATATAAGGTATAACATGCCTAGGTAGGAGCAGCAGATAGTACCCATATATTACACTAATTGCCACTAACCTGAAGAAATGAAGATTTAGAAGGAAATGTCATAGTAGTGGGAATTATTTAACACAGAAATAGACTGGGAAAGGGTTTTCTGGAATGGCTTAGAAATAGAATAGTTCATACTTGATAAATTAGATTTATGTTTGCCCAAAGAAAGTTTGAAATGCCATATCAAAGCTCTTCCACGAAAAATATACTTTATTTATTTTTTAAATGATAGTTTTCTGTGTAGTATGCTTTTACAACTATTAAACTTACATTTAAAAATGAGGCCAGCTTGGTTAGCATTAGTTCTTTTTTTTTTTATTTTCGTGCAAGAAATTACTGCAAACTTGGTGGCCTGAAGCAACGTCCACTAATTAGTCTAAAATTCGATCATTGGGTTTTCTGCTCAGAGTATCACAAGGCTAAAACCCACATGTTGAATGGTTGAGTTCTCAGCTGGAGGTTCAGTGGAAATATTACTTTTTTCTTTTTTCTTTTTTTTTTTTTGAGGGTATCACTTTGTTGCCCAGGCCGGAGTGCATTGGCACTATCTCAGCTTACTGCAACCTCCACTTCCTGGGTACAAGCGATTCTCATGCCTCAGCCTCCTGAGTAGCTGGGATTACAAGCATGTGCCACACTGCCTGGATAAGTTTTGTGTTTTCAGTAGAGACGGGGTTTCACCAGGTTGGCCAGGCTGGTCTTGAACTCATGGCTTCAAATAATCCTTTTGTCTCGGCCTCCCAAAGTGTAGGGATTATAGGTGCGAGCCATTGTGCTTGGCCTCAGTGAAAATATTATTTCTAAGCTTATACTTATTTCTTGCAGTTGTAGGGCTGAGGTTCTCATTCTCTTGTTCACTATCACTTGAGAATTGCTCTCAGCTCCTAAAGGTCACTCTCGTTCTTTGGCAAGTAAAGTCTGCCATCTTCAAATCAGCAATGACATGTAAGAGACTTCCTGAATTTCAAATTCTTGATGTTCTCTTCTGTAATCAGCCATAAGAAACTCTTGGCTTTTGAGGACTCTTACAATTAGGTCAGGACCACTTAAATAATCTCTGTTTTAGAGTCAACTGTGCCATAGCATAATCTAATCATGGGAATAGTATCTATTTTATTCTCATTCTCAGATATTAGAATAGGATATTTGGGGAATAATCTTAGAATTTATTGTTCTGTATTCTGGTCAACCCACATCAGAGGACTAGCCAATGATATCACATTGCAGGAATCTTAGTTCACAGGTTTACCAGGCTTGAGTCCCTAGCCAGCTTCCTCACAGAGCCTTTGTGCTCTAGCTAGGTCTTTCTAACATCTGGAGACAAATTCAAGTCAGTGATAACGGGAAGAGGGCACATCTATACCCATCCATCCCCAGCTGGTGAACAGCAACTCCACCAAGCCTTTGTGCTCTATTTAAGCCTATCCTAGGCAGAAAAGCAAGCCCAAGTTCATCATATATATGGAGCATTGCCTCTCACACTGCCCACTTTTGTGGCTAAGTAGCAACCTGAGATACCTTACCTAGCCTCAGATCCCAGCACATGGCTCTGCCCAACTATAGATTCCAAATAACAGTGTCTCCTAACCAGGGAGGACAACCTGCAACCCTGCTTTGTCACAGAATACCACAGAGCCTAGCTAGCAACTCTGCCTGACAGCAGAATTTAGCCAGTGGTCTCACCAGAGCATGCAGCATAGACAACAGAGAATCATTAGACCTCAGAGAATAGGAAGTGACCCAATTCAACTAGAAAATCTGACACCAACATCTTTCTGCCTTGTGTTGCTATCAGCCAACTCATCCAGAATTTTCAACCTAGACTAAATAGTAAAGAATTATTACCAGCAAATAATGTCCACAAAGGCTGAAAGAAGGATTTGTCTCATCAAATATGCAGGCATCAACATAAAGACACAAGAATTATTAAAAAATCAGGAAAATATGGCACCACAAAAGAAACTAGGTCCAATAATGTACCTAGAAGAAATGAAGATCTATGAAATAACTGACAAATAATTTTAAATAATCCTTACAAAGCAGTTCATGGAAATAAAAAAATATAGAAATGTAAATACAATTTGAAATACAAGTGTGAACAAAATGAGAATTTTGAAAAAGACATAGTAACAATTAAAAATAGAAATCCTAGAGATAAAGAATACAAGAACTAAACTGAAACATTCAGTAGAAAGCTTCAACAGCAGACCTGATTAAGTAGAAGAAAGAGTCATCAAACTCAAAGAGAAGACATTTGAAATTATTCAATCTCTTTTTGATAAAAAATGAAAAAGAATAAAGAACCATAGGAATTATGGGACACCATAAAGTGAACTAATATTCACATAGCAAGAGTTCCAGAAAATGAAAGAAAAGAAAGGCCTAGAAAACATATTTAAGAAATATTGGCTGAAAATTCATCAGATCTATGGAAAGATGACAATCCAGGTACAGGAAGCCCACAGGTGGCCAATAAAATTCAGTTCAAAGAGGAGTTCACCAAGACATATCTCAATCAAATTACCGAAAATCAAAGACAAAGAAAGCAGTGAGAGATAAGATACATATTGTATTAAAGAAAGCACCAATACAGCTTTCAGCAGATTTCTCAGCAGAAATCCTGCAGGCCAGAAGAGAGTGGAATGATGTATTCAAGTGCTTAAGAAAACAAACAAACAATCAAAATTTTCAACCAATAATACTTTAACCATTAAAGTTGTTCTTACAAACTGAGGGCGAAATAAGATCTTACCCTGACAAACAAAAGCTAAGGCAGTTCATCATCACTAGGCCTGCTTTAAAAGAATTGTGAAAGGAAGTTCTTTAAGGCTACTAATTAATAACAAAAACATACAGAAGTGAAAAACTCAATGGTGTAAGTAATACATAGTCATGCTCAGAATTCTCTAATCCTGTAAGAGTGGTGTGTAAACAATTGTGTTCACATCATGAAGATTAAAAGAAAAAAACATTTTAAACAACTGAGGTCACAATAAATTGTTTTTGAGATACAAATTATAAAAGAAAGGAAAATGTAAAAATTTGATATTAAAATCAGAAAAAGTGTTTGGGACAGGAGGGAGTGAAAGTGTAGAGTTTCTGAATGAAATTGAAGTTGTTAGTAGCTTAAAGTAACCTGCTATGAGGATAAGATGCTTTATGTAATAAGCCTATGATAACCACAAAGCAAAAACCTATAGTAGTTGCACAATATATAAAAAGTAAGGATTCAAAGCATACCACTACCCAAAACTATGCAGTCACAAAGGAAGACAGAGAGGAAGGAAAAGAAATACCAAAAGACCAATCAGAACAATAAGAAAACAAATTACAAAGTGTCAGTAGCAAGTATTTACCTATCAATAATTATGTTAAGTTTGCATGGATTAAATTCTCCAATAAAGAGACACAGAGTTACTGAATGCATTAATAAAAAAGATCCAACCATATACTTTCTACAAGAGACTCACTTTACTAATATGGACGCACAGACTGAAAGTGAACGGAGGGAAATAATTCCATACAAATAAAAATCTGAAGAAGGCAGGGTAATTTATACTTAGATAAAATAGTATTGAAGTAAAACATTATAAAAGAGACAAGGTGATTACATAATGGTGAAGGGACAAATTTACCAAGAGGACACAACAATTATGAATAAATACACACTACACATCAGAGCACCTGAATATGTCAAGCAATTATTACATGAGCTGAAGGAAGAGATAGACTGCAATATTATTGTTGTAGAGGACCTCAGTACTTTCAACAATGAAAAGATAATACAGACAGAAAATCAGTAAATAAACATTGGATTTAAATTATACTTTGCACCAAATGAACCTAAAAGACAGAACGTTCTATCCAATAGGAGCAGAGTACATATTCTTCTCAAGTGCATAGAAAACATTCTCCAGAATAGAAAATATATTAGTCCACAAAATAAATTGTACAAATTCAAGGTAAATGAAATTGTATCAAGTATCTTTTGGGATCACAATGGCATAAAATATCAATAGCAGGAGTAATCTTAGAGAACACAAAAATATGTGGAAATTAAACAATGCCTCCCTGAACAACTAATGAGTCAGAGAAGAAATAAGAAAGGAAGTCACAAAATGCCTTGAGTAAAATGAAAATGAAAAAGCAACATACTAAAACTTATGGGATGCATCAAAAGCCATCTTATTGGGTAAATATAGAGCAATAAATGCCTATATCAAAAAAGAGGGATCTTAAATAAACAGTCTAATGCTAAACCTCAAGAGACTATAAAGAGAAAAACAAATTAAACCAAAGTTAAAGGAAAGAAGTGACAAATAGAGCAGAAATAGATGAAATAGACACTAGAAAAACAATAGAAAAGATCAACAAAATTAAGAATAGTTTTTTTTTTGAAAAGATTAACAAAATAGACAAATCCTTATCTAGGTTAACCAGGAAAAAAAAGAGAGAAGACTCGAAAAAATAACCTCAGAAATGAAAGAGGAGAGATTACCATTGATATTAAAGAAATACAAAGGATAATAAGGTACTACTACAAACAATTATGTGTTGACAAATTGGGTACTGTAGAAAAAAAGATGAATTCCAGATACATAACACATAGCAAGATTAAATCATAAAAACGGAAAATCTGAAAAGACCAATAATTAGTAGTGAGATTGAATCAGTAGTAAAAACTCTCCAAAAAAAAAAAAAAAAAAAAAAGCCCAAGACCAAGCAAGCAGTTTTATTGATGAATTCTAACAAACATTAAAAAAAAAAAAAAAAACAAATACCAATTCTTCTCCAGCTCTTCTAAAAAATCAAAATGGAACGAACACTTTCAAGTTAATGTTGTTAGACCAGAATTAGCCTAAAACCAAAGCCAGACAAGGATACTACAAGTAAAAAAATCACTACAGACAAATATCCCTGATGAACATAGATGCAAAAATTCTGGACAAAATGCCAGCAAACCAAATTTAATAACACATTAAAGGAATAATTTACCATGACTGTATCAGTCTATTCTTACACTGCTATAAAAAACTACCTGAGACTGGGTAATTTCTGAAGAAAAGAGGTTTAATTGACTCACAGTTCTGAAGGCTGTACAGAGTCATGGCTGGGAGGCCTCAGGAAACTTTATGGCAGAAGGAAAAGGGGAAGCAAGAACATCTTACCATGGCAGAGCAGGAGAGAGAGAGAGTGAAGGGTAAGTGCCACACACTTTTAAACCCCCAGATCTCATGAAAACTAACCACTCTCAGGAGAATAGCAAGGGGGAAGTATGCCTCCATGATCTAATCACCTCCCACCAGGCCGCTTCTCCAATTCAACATGAGATTCAGCTAGGGACACAGACTCAAACAACATCTATGATCAATGGATTTAACCCTGAGATGCAAAGATGGTTTAACATATGCAAATAAATAAATGTTATACACCACATGAACAAAATGATACATGAAAATCATATCATCTCAATAGATGTAGAAAGAACATTTCATCATTCTTTCATGATTAAAAACTCTCATAGATTAGATATTGAAGAAATGTACCTCAACATTATAGGCCATATATGACAAATCTGTAGCTAACATCATTCTCAATGGTGAAAAGCTGAAAGCTTTTTCTCTAAGATCAGAAGTAAGACAAAGATACTCTCACCACTTTTTTTCCTTTCTTTCTTTCTTTCTTTTCTTTTTCTTTTCTTTTTTCTTTCTTTCTTTCTTTCTTTCTTTCTTTCTTTCTTTCTTTCTTTCTTTCTTTCTTTCTTTCTTTCTTTCTTTCTCTCTCTTTCTTTCTTTCTTTCTCTCTTTCTTTCTCTCCTTCTCCCTCTCCCCTCCCTCTCCCTCTCCCTCTCCCTCTCCCTCCCCCTCCCCCTCCTCCTTCTGCTGCTGCTGCTGCTTCTGCTGCTGCTGCTGCTGATGCTGCTGCTGCTGCTGCTGCTTCTTCTTCTTCTTCTTCTTCTTCTTCTTCTTCTTCTTCTTCTTCTTCTTCTTCTTCTTCTTCTTCTTCTTCTTCTCCTTCTTCTTCTTCCTCTTCTTCTTCTTCTTCCTCTTTTCTCTCTCTCTCTCTCTTTCTCTCTCTCTCTCTCTATTGTTGACAGGGTCTCACTCTGTTGCCAAGGGTGGAGTGCAGTGGTGCAGTCTCAGCTCCCTGTAACCTCCACCTCCTGGGCTCCAGCAGTCCTCCCACTTCAGCCACCTGAGCAGCTGGGACTACAAGTACCCATCACAACGCCTGGCTAAGTTTTATAGTTTTGGTAGAAATAGGGTTTTGCCATGTTGCCCAGGCTGGTCTCTGACTCCTGAGCTCAAGTAGTCCACCCACCATGGCCTCCAACGTGCTGGGATTACAGGCATGAGCCACCTCACTCAGCCCTCATTTTCCATATAGAACTGGAAGGCCTAGCCAGGGAATTAGGCAAGAGAAAGGAATATATAACATTTTTGATGGCTGCAGCACACCAACATGGCACAAGTATACATATGTAACAAACCTGCACGTTATGCACATGTACCCTAGAACTCAAATTATAATAATAAATAAAAAAAAGAAATATATAACATTTTGATAGAAAAGAAAGAAGTTAAATTGTTCCCATCTGATAATAATACAATATTTTAAATGGAAAACCCTAAAGACTCTACTGAAAAACTGTTTAGAACTGATAAAATGATTCACTCAAGTTTCAGGATACAAAATCAACATACAAAAATAGTGAGTATTATTATATAATGATAACAAACTATCTGAAAAGGAAATTAAGAAAAGAATCCCATTTGCAAGTGGAACAAAATAATTAAATACTTAGATGTAAAGTTAACCAAGAAGGTAACTCAATTGTTTACTGAAAACTGTATAATGCTGATAAAATAAATTAAAGAAAACACAACTAAATGGAAATATAGCAAAAATAGATCAATGTCATAGCATTAAACTAAAAAGTTTTCACACAGCAATGGAAACAATTTAACAAAGTGAAGAGATGACCCACACAATGGGAGAAAATATCTGTGAGCTATACATCTGATAAAGGGTTAGTATCCAAAATATATAAGGAACTCAAGTAACTCAATAGAAAGAAAACAAATAACCCAATTAAACAATGGGCAAAGGATCTGAACAGATATTTTTCAAAAGGAAGACACACAAATAACCCATAGATAAATGATTGATATGGTTTTACTGTGTCCCCACCCAAATTTCATCTTGAACTGTAGCTCCCATAATCTCCACATGCCGTGGCAGGAACCCAGTGGGAGGTCATTGAATCATGGAGATGGGTTTCTCCTGTGCTATTCTCATGATAGTGAACAAGTCACATGAGATATGATGGTTTTATAAAGGGCAGTTCCCCTGCACATGCTCTCTTGCCTGCCACCATGTAAGACATGCCTTTGCTCTTTCTTCACCTTGTACCATGATTTTGAGGCCTCCTCAGCCATGTGGAACTGTGAGTCCATTAAACCTCTTTTCTTTATAAATTACTAAGTCTCAGGTATGTCTTTATTAGCAGTGCGAGAACAAACTAATACAATGATAAAATACTTAGCATTGCTAAATATTAGGGAAATACAAATTAAAATTGCAATGAGATATCACCTCACACCTCTTGGAATATATTTTATCAAAAACAAGAGTATTGTCTAAGATGTGGAGAAAAGAGAACTCTTGTACATTTTTGGTGGGAATATGAATTAGTACAGTCATTATGGAAAATGGTATGGAGGTTTCTCAAAAAACTAAAAATAATACTACCATATGATCCACCAATCGTACTTCTGGATAAAAGAAACTTATTAAACATGTTGAAGTGATATATGCACTCTCATGTTCATTGAAGCATTATTCACAATAGCCAAAATATGGAATCAACCTACGTTTTCATCAATGGATGAGTAGACAAAGAAAATGTGCCATATGTACACAACAAAATATTATTTAGCCTTATAAAACAGGGACAAAATCCTGTAAATAGCAACAGCATAGATGAATCTGGAGGATATAAGTGAAAGAAGGCAGTGAAATAAGACAGGCACAAAATACAAACACTTTATGATCCCCCCTATATGTAGAATATAAAAAGTTGATTCATAGAAGTAGGGAGTTGAATAATGCTTACCAGAGGTTGACAGTCTAGAAAAGGAGGGAATAAGGAGTTGTCGATCATGGGGTACAAAATTTTACATAGACAGGAGGAAGAGATTTTGAGATCTATTGCACAGCAGGGTGACTATACTTATATCTCAATAAATTCTCAGAAAAATTATATGAGGAAGACACTGTTCTGATTTTTTTTAAATGTGTCCCCACCCAAATCTTACCTTAAATTGTAATCCCCATATGTCAGGGAGGAACCTTATGGAAGGTAATTGGATGATGGGGGCAGTTTCCCGCATGCTGTTCTTGTGATAGTGAGTGAGTTCTCATGAGAGCTGATGGTTTTAAAAGTGTTTGGCAGTTCCCCCTTCACTCTCTTTTTCTCCTGCCATTAAGTAAGATGTGCCTTACTTCCCCTTTGCTTTCCGCTATGATTGTAAGCTTCCTGAGGCCTCCCAAACATGTGAAACTGTCAGTCAATTAACCCTCTTTTGTTTATAAATTACTCAGTCTCAGGTAGTATCTTTATATCAGCGTAAGAACTGAGTAATATAATAAATAAAAGTATTAAGGAATATGATATAATATTAGATTGGGATTAACATTGATACTAACCAATTAACCCAAAGAACAATTATGAGAATACATGATATGGTTTGGATGTTTGTCCCTCCAAATCTCACATTGAAATGTAATCTACAATGTTGGAGGTGGGGCCTGGTGGGAGGTATTGAATCATGGGAGTGGATCCCTTATGAATGGCTTAACACCTCCTCTTGGTATTGAGTTTGTTTTCACTCAGTTCAAGCGAGATATCATTGTTTAAAGGAGTCTAGGATCTCTGCTTTCTCTCTCTCTGGCTTCTTCTCTTGCCATGTAATACACTGGCTCTCCCTTATCCTTCGGATATCATCGTAAACTTCCTAAGGGCTCACCAGGAGCCAGATGCCAGCACCATGCTTCCCATGCAACCTGCAGAACTGTGAGCCAAAATAAACCTCTTTACTTTATAAATTATCCAGTCTAAGACATTTTTTTATATCAATACAAATGGACTAACACAGCATGGAAGAAAGATGGAAGATTCAGCATGATGTTAAAATTCAGGGCAAGATCTTTTAACAGTAAGTTTAATTTTAGGCTCATTGTACACTAACTCTAAACCAGTAATATGTGTCATATTATTTTACCACAGCTAGAATTAATTCTTACAGTTCTCTTTAGGTGGTGAAGCTTCCTTTCAGTCAGATCAACCTTATTCAATTAACTGGGATTTACAGAGTATGGTAGCCAATACTGTTGGAATTATTCATGTGAACTATGGGCAGCAATCTTGGTATCTGGACTCAACGTCAAAGAATTTGAGCCAAGGAAAATCTTTCATCAAAACCAAAAGACTCTACATTTATTTTTCTTATTTAATAGAGCTCTTAAATATAAAAAATATAAAACAAAGAATTTTGATTGCCACCAAAGGCCTATTTCTTAATACTTATAACGCATACTCCCTCCAATGGAAAATCTTACATTTTAGAAACTGTTTAAAATAATTATTCAGGATGCTCATTAAACCAGTTATAAAATTGTGGGACTGGAGACAATCGTAGAGGTTATTCAGCCTAACTTGATCATTTTACAGGTGAGAAAACTGAGATGTACAGTTTAATTTATGGATGACCATCTGTAAAACCCAGGAAACCTCCTCCAGACTTAATGTACTTTCTATCACATGCAACTTTTCAAACACATATATTTTAATATTTTGATCTGGGAATATCTTTTAATTTATCAGGATTGAGGGACTGAAATATTAACCATTCTCTATGAAATTCTAAGTCTGTTCTAATTAATTATCTTCTTTGTTATCAATTATTGAAATCATCTTAGCTTTTTCCTTTAACATTTATCAGTGAAATAAGTGCATTCTTCAAGTTTCTCTGGAAAGGTATTCCAAACTTAGCTGCACATTGAAATCAACAAGGTAGCTTTAAGAAACAGAGATGCTGGCCAGGCACGGTGGCTTATGCCTGTAATCCCAGCACTTTGGGAGGCTGAGGTGGGTGGATAACCTGAAGTCAGGAGTTCGAGACCAGCCTAACCAATATGGAGAAATCCCGTCTCTACTAAAAATACAAAAATTAGCCAGGCGCGGTGGCACACGCCTGTCACCCCAGGTACTCAGGAGGCTGAGGCAGGAGAATCGCTTGAACCCGGGAGGTGGAGGTTGTGGTGAGCCGAGATCACGCCATTGCACTCCAGTCTGGTAACGAGCGAAACTCCGTCTAAAAAGAAAAAAAAAAAAAAAAAAAAAAGAAACACAGATGCTGGCATCTTGCCTCCAGAAACTTTGATTTATTTCATCTGAGATGTGATCTGGGTGGGATATTTTTTAAACCCTCTGGGTTATTCCATTGTGTAGCCAAAATTGAAAACCACTTCAAGGTCAACAAAGTAGGCAGAGTTGGTAACAGTAATCTAACCTATCAGTGATATAATTCCAGTGTCTTTCTTCGTACATTGTGAGCTCCTGAATAATTTATCAGACCATTAAATGGAGAATTGGTATATTTTGTTTCTACTGTTGCAAATTTTAGTGCTTATTAAATGTAGAAATATATGCTAAATATTGGGAATATTACAATATACACGTAACATCTATTTCCTGTCCTTAAGGAGCTTCCTTGTGATGGTAGGATCAGATCAGGAGTCATTCGTGTCATTGACAATTATAAGACAAAGGGAGGAGTGTTAAAATGCATTTCTGCGTTTTGCCCATTTTGAATAACCCATTTTGCCCACTGACATAATCAATAGTAATAATTGTATACAAATGATTTCTATCTACATTCTGGTATTATAGTTAATCTGATTGCAAAATATCATTTTGTGATGAACAGATGAAGGAAAACCGATGGCTGGTTTTCAAAATCCACTCAAATAACATAGATAGAGAACAGAGACGATTCCCTTCATTGTGCTGGAAGTACATGACCTTGCATGACTCAACTGGCATTAAAGAATAGTCAATAAAGTTCAAGAAAAACATTTTTACAGATCCCTGGACACACCCTTTCATTCATGCTCCACTCTAGCAGCATGAATACTTCCCTCCAACAACATAACCATGCAAATTCCTGCCAACCTATGGGGTGGGATCTAGAAGGTGTATAAATAGTAAAGGGGAACAGATGAGAACATTTGTTTTTAAAATGACTTATCATAATTTAAAATATGAAGTCTTCGGTAATAAAGTGAATTGAAAAACCATTTTCTCTTCTAAAGATAATATCTATTTTGTTTTTCATTTGATGTACATATGAGGTTAATTTTAAAAAATATTTTTAAAAAGTGACAAAATCAAACATTGATAAATCAAAATATTTATTTTGTCTATTTGGTATGTATAATATGAACAATTAAGTGTCAACTTCAAATGCTGTTTTAATATAATAAGAATCATAATACAAACAATGGTTGAGGGTAAAAAGTAAATCTATATGCTATAGGATTTACCACAGTTGTGATGAAAATTTTTGGAGAGAACTAGATGAAGAACTGTGAGGTCAGGAACGTTCTTAGCTACCAGTGTAGCATCTAACAAATTCCATTCCTGAATAAATTAAGAGAGGTCTTCTGCTTGTGAGTTAAATGTACATTTGCCATTTTTCTCATTTGAAAATACTTAGAATCTGATCTTAGTGTTTCCGCCTGTGTCATAGTTTTTATAGCTTTTAAAAAGAAGTTGGACAGTGTGTTATACAAACTTGGATTTGAAAATATTAGCGCAAAGTGGCACATAATAATTTATTATATTTTAGGATACATTCAGCTGAGAATTTTATGACTAATAGACCCTTAGTCTTACAGTCAATGAACACCTAATAAACACTTTAAAATAAAAATGTCAAATCAATTTTGATATCTTGTGTGATATTTTAAAATTACATTCATATTTTAGTGAATTGCATATATGCATTGAAATTAAACAGCAATTTTAAAAGAATTGATTATGCTAGTATATTAGTTATACAGCCTTGGGATAGATATTCTTCATCAGTGGCCTCTAATCTTTTTCAGAGCTTGTAAATGACTCGAAGTTGGTAATAAGCACTATAAATTGTATCAATTACTTAAAATGATGCCTCCTTTTGTTTGTTTGATTTTTCTTACCTCCAACATGGTGAGTGGAAAATCAGCTAGTTATATTCAAGTTTTACCAACTGCAATTAAAATCCATAGGTCTCTCAACACAGTCAAGCATTGCCTGACATTTTCATCTTTTGATAAATTTTGATAAATTCTCATTATCACTTTGTGCCTACTGATGTCAAGAAGTTGTAAAAAAATCTCTTCCTAAATTTAAAAAAGACTAATTTAACTATTGAAGATAGGAAGGGTCGAGCTCCCTTAAATACTTTATTGTTATATTTATGACTTATATAATATTTATATCTATATTTATAGATATAACCCAGCAATATGTTTCAAGTTATATATACATAATAAGAGCCAACATTTTGCATTATGGAAATGGAGAAGTGAAATAAATGCAAAGTTCCACCTTACTCTTTCCTGCTCTTCCACTGATCAGTCATTCAAAAATATTACTAAGATATACACAGGTAACAAGATAGGCATTTTTATTAACGTCAATATACACTGATCAAAAAGTATGTATGTACTTCTTGATCAAAGATAAATGATTGAAAAACAGGCAGTTATTTTTTCCCCTATGTCATTTTTTTTTTTCTTTCAGACAGGATCTCACTCTGCCACCCAGGCTGTAGTCCAGTGGCATAATCATGGCTCATTGCATCTCCCTGGGCTCAGGTGATCCTCCCACCTCAGCCTCCTGAGTAGTTGTGATTACAGATGCATTCCACCATGCCTGGATAATTTTTTTGTATTTTTTTGTAGTGGCAGGGTTTCACCATGTTGTCTCAAGGCTGGTCTCAAACTCCTGGGCTCAAACGATCAACCTACCTCAGCCTCCCAAAGTGCTGGGATTACAGGCATGAGCTACTGCACCCAGTCCCACTTTATCAAATTAACTAATATCTATCTCTATAGAATTAGTTCCTTTGGGTTTTCAAAAATCTATTAAACATTAATTAAGTGACAAGTTATATCCCTAGGTATATAACTGTGACAAAAGCACTCAAGATTTTTGTTGTTATGGAGAGGAATTGGGAAAGAGGAACAATAATCAACTTATTACAAATACTATTTGATATATAACAATGCCATTATAAAGAACTGGTGTGTTGTGCTACCAGAGTATGTAACACAAGTTCTTGACTTGATTTTTGGCATATGAGAGCATTCTCAGGAAATGAAAGTTGGCATGAATGAGAACTTTCTTCAAAGTGGAGAAAGCACTAGAGTTTGGGCACAGTTTTAGCAAAAGACTTGTGGTGGGAGAGAGGATGATTTATTTTGAGGAACTGAGAAAATGTCAGTGAAGCTGGAGCAGACAGCAAGGGTGGACTGGGTTAGACAAAGCAAGAAATGTAGGCAGCAATGAAATCACATAAGGCATTGTATACTATAGGACGGTACAAGACTTTCTTCCCAATAGGCCAACATGGTATTGAAGAGTTTCTAAGTAAGGGAGAAAAGCATGATGAAATTTTAGCTTTCAAAAACCTTACTTTAATGGTGGTATGAGGATAGGATTGGAAGACAGTAGAAGTGGATACGAAGAGACCAGTCAGGCAATTCAGAAATCAAGCCTGGGGAAAATGAATGCCTATACTAGGTTATAAGAGACAGGCTAAGAAGAGTGGGTGCATTTAAGAGAGATTTAGGAATTGAAGTCTAAAAAATTGATTGAATATGGGAGTAAGTCTAAACATTAGGTTTTTAATTTATCTAGTCGTATGTGGATGATCATTTTGTTGAGATAGGAAATAAGAAAAACTGGAAGACAACCAGGTAGTTAATTTTTTTAATGTATTTATTTATTTATTTTTTATCATACTTTGTGTTCTAGGGTACATGTGCACAACGTGCAGGTTTGTTACATATGTGTACATGTGCCATGGTGGTGTGCTGCACCCATTAACTGGTCATTTACGTTAGGTGTATCTCCTAATGCTATCCCTCCCCCATCCCCCACCCACAACAGGCCCCAGTGTGTGATGTTCCCCTTCTTGTGTCCAAGTGTTCTCATTGTTCAATTCCCACCTATGAGTGAAAACATGCAGTGTTTGGTTTTCTGTTCTTGCGATAGTTTGCTGAGAATGATGGTTTCCAGCTGCATCCATGTCCCTACAAAGGACATGAACTCATCCTTTTTTAAGGCTGCATAGTACTCCATGGTGTATATGTGCCACATTTTCTTAATCCAGTCTGTCACTGATGGACATTTGAATTGGTTCCAAGTCTTTGCTATTGTGACTAGTACTGCAATAAACATACGTGTGCATGTGTCTTTATAGCAGCATGATTTATAATCCTTTGGGTATATACCCAGAAATGGGATGGCTGGGTCAAATGGTATTTCTAGTTCTAGATCTTTGAGGAATTGCCACACTGTTTTCCACAATGGTTGAACTAGTTTACAGTCCCACCAACAGTGTAAAAGTGTTCCTATTTCTCCACATCCTCTCCAGCATCTGTTGTTTCCTGACTTTTTAATGATCACCATTCTAACTGATGTGAGATGGTATCTCATTGTGGTTTTGATTTGCATTTCTCTGATGGCTAGTAATGATGAGCATTTTTTCATGTGTCTGTTGGCTGCATAAATGTCTTCTTTTGAGAAGTGTCTGTTCATATCCTTTGCCCACTTTTTGATGGGGTTGTTTGTTTTTTTCTTGTAAATTTGTTTGAGTTCTTTGTAGGTTCTGGATATTAGCCCTTTGTCAGATGAGTAGATTGCAAAAATTTTCTCCCATTCTGTAGGTTGCCTGTTCACTCTGATGGTAGTTTCTTTTGCTGTGCAGAAACTATTTAGTTTAATTAGATCCCATTTGTCAATTTTGGCTTTTGTTGCCATTGCTTTTGGTGTTTTAGACATAATTTTGTAGAAATTGATTTGCTTTGTTCTTTCATTCATTGTGTTATTTCGTTTTGGCAGGGAGAAATCAGGAATTTGTTTTTGGCCCCGTTGAGTGTGAGGTGCATCGAGATATCTAAGTGAAGCTGTTCAGTAAAGAATTCTACATACAGGTTTGAAACTGATATGGCTTGGCTGTGTCCCCACACAAAAGCACATCTTGAATGGTAATCCCCATCACCCATAATTCTCATGTGTCAAGGGCAGGACCAGGTGGAGGTAACTGGATCATGGTGGCAGTTTTCCCCATGCTGTTCTTGTGACAGTGAATGAGTATCATGAGATCTGATGGTTTTATAAGCATCTGGCATTTCACCTGCTTGTACTCACTCTGTCCTGCCTCCCTGTGAAAACAGTGCCTTGCTTCCCTTTTGCTATGATTTAAGTTTCCTGAGGCATCCCCAGCAATGCAGAACTGTGAGTCAATTAAATCTTTTTGTTTATAAATTACCCAGTCTCAGGTATTTATTCATAGCAGTATGAGAACGAACTAATACAGAAACCCAGTAAAATTATCTGGGGTTAAAATGTAAATTTGCAAGATGTTGGTGTCTAGTTGGAATTGAAGCTGTAGACTTGGATGAGGGAACAGAATGAGAAGAAGGCTTACAATCTAGGCATAAAAAACTCTAACATCTAACAGTTGGGTTGAGGCAGCTAAGAGCTGATCAAAAAGTTAGTAGAAGCAAGAGGTGTTTATTATAGATTAAAAAGTGGGGAAGGTTTGAAGAAGGAAGAGCTAACCAAAAATATTGAAAACCAGCTGAGAGGATAGATAGGCAGTGCGTTTTTTTTTTTTTTATTGGAGTTTATTCGTAATCAAAATCAGGTCAATAACTCAGAAGGCTGAAAAAAAATAGTCTGACCTGAATTTGACAGTGTAGTTGTCATTGGTGGTAAATAATTTATTTTTTGTTTTATTTTTGTTTTTGGGCTGATGGTAAATACTTAAGGATTTAAAATTCTGTTGAAAGGGATCCAAGTGAAAGGAAGATTCTGTTGAGAATATTGAGATACTGATATGTATTTTGTGTTCACCATACTTTTCCGTTTCCCTTTCTGAGAAGAGAGCCAGGTCTTGGCAATTTCTTCAAAGGATGGATGGTTGACTGTGCCTTTCAGAATCTTGTTTTTCATGAAGTCTGAGCTCCTTGAGAGGATTATTTCATAGGGATAGGAAGTGATGGGAAGGGTCTGCCTAATGTATTAAATGGGGCAGAGTGGGGGAAAGTTCACAAAACTGGTGTATGTTGCTTTTGGGTATCTAACCAAGAGCTCCTCATGTAGTCATAGTGGAATTTCTGTGAATAGAAGCTGATAGATCTTCAGGGTTCTATAGACTGTTGCCCGCAGGTTATGAGAAGAAGAGAGCAAGGGAGCTTGATAATTATTGCCAGGGATAAGTGCATTGCATGCTAGTTGGTTTGGTTTTTCCCACTAAAAGTGAAAGTTACCATGTTCAGCTTGTAGGCCCAGACTAGTCCAAGAATAGTTGTTTCTTAAATATCCATGTAGGGCCTTGAATCTTATGTAAAATTCATCTGTAATTTTTCCTTATGTGTTTTTTTCTACATTGAGTTATAACATATTTTATTTTTTTGATTATGTTTCCATTTGTTGAGCATATTCTACTCTCTGTTTATGTTACTTTCATCTAGTCAGGGTTTTATAGATTATACTATGTTAGCATTTAAAGATTTAGCTGTCTATTTTTGAACAGTATTATTTTTCAGTGTTGTGTTACTAATTGGCCATAAAGAGATGTTTAGCTTTTGAAAGAAAATAGCTACCCTCTAAATGGCTGACTCAATGTTGTTCTCTGGGCATGTGATCTTTTGATTTTGTAGATGATAAGTTTATAATGAAGCTCGTTTAAACACTAGATCTTCAATCAGATTTTAGATCATCTAGTATTCAGAAGGCGATTATAATATGTTCAATTGCTATTCTTATACATTACCAGTACAAATGTAGATTAAGGAGGATTCAATGCATCAAATCTCATATTTTTATAGATAAAACATGAAATTTCTATTTTTTATTCCCTATTACAAATTTCATAATTAGATTTCTCTAAAACCTTCAGTAATTTTGGAATTATGTGTGTGTTCAATAATCATCTATTCACTACACTGTAATCTCCATGTAGACCAGGATGTCATAGTGAACAGAATGTTTGCAGTGACTTAGTGTCTGAAAAATAGCAAACCCTCAGTCAATATTTATTTGAATGAATGTGTGAATGAATGGATAAGTTATAATTTCTATTAAAAGCATTTGTTTCAGTACTTCAAGGTATTGTTTCCCAAACAAACGACATATCTTTTAATTAAATTCTTATCCTTTCATTTATTCATAAATTTATTTAAAATCTCATCTGTGCCAGGCATAGTACTGGTAGCTGCTTTCACAATTTCCAGTGTAAGATGTATGCTGATCATACTTAGAAACCTACTGCACAGACTGCCAAAGGAAATTTCCAGACACAGAGGATGTTTGGCTGTGCAAACAGTGGCCTTCTGCCTTTCCATGTGTCCTAGAAAGAAATTCAGAGAAGGAAACAGCAGTAACTATTCGATTGCAAATATGTTTTAGTGATTATATGTAAGGAGAACTACACTGGCCACTGGCCACTGGCCACATTTACTGTAGTTATAAATAAGGAGTCCTGGGAAAGGTTTGACAAGAACACATGTTTGGATCAAACAGTTCTGTTACGAAAAAGACAGATTGCTGTAAAGGTACTTCAGCCAGGAGATTCACTCACTGGCAGCTGCTATTATTAAAGTAGTAACAGAAAAAAAATTTCTGTAGTGTGATATTTATATCACGTTTGCTATTTATGCATACCCAACTGGACATTTCCACAGTAATTCAGGAGGAAAATAATTCTAACCCACTTGAAAGCATAGCTATGTGCTGTCCTGGCACCCTTACTTATTAGCTCACAGAACAGGTAAATTAACATTTACTGAGGGTGGGGCCATACCAGGGTTTTATATATCTTCTCACATTTTATTCTTTAAAAAATTTATGTTCAGCAACTTATAACAGTTCTGCGTAAAGATGAAAGCATTTAGACTCAGAGATTTTAATTTGCCCATGTCACACAGCTACTAAAACATGAAGTTAGAATTTGATTCCAATTCACTGAAAGCCAAAATTTCATGACTATCCCTTAATGCCACATTGGCCAAATAGATACAGAACAATACTTGTTCCAGTCCTTAAAGAAAATCCAGGTGTATAGCAAAGTGAATAAATCATGGATTTCCTCATGGAAAGGGCAGAGGTTTGTCGTCATTGGAATACACACTTACTCTGGATATGGGTTTGACTGTCCTGCACATAATGATTCTGCCAAGACTGCCATCTGTGAACCATGGAATTCCTTATCCACTGTCATGGTATTCCACACAGCATTGCCTCCGACCAAGACACTCACTTTACAGCTAAAGAAGAGGGGCAGTGGGCTCATACTCATGGAATTCACTGGTCTTACCATGTTCCCCATCATCCTGAGGCAACTGGAATTATAGAATGGTGGAATGGGCTTTTGAAATCAAAATAATGACACCAACTAGGTGACAATACTTTGCAGGGCTGGGGCAAAGTTCTCCAGAAAGCTGTGTTTGCTCTGAATCAGCATCTAATATATGGTACTGTTTCTCCCATAGCCAGGATTCACGGGTCTAGGAAGCAAGGGGTGCAAGTGGAAGTGGCACCACTCACCATCGCCCCTAGTGATCCACTAGCAAAATTTTTGCTTCCTGTTCCCATGACATTACATTTTGCTGGCCTAGAGGTCTTAGTTCCAGAGGGAGGAACACTGCCACCAGGAGACACAACAAGGATTCCATCAAACTGAAAGTTAAGATTGCCACCTGGATACTTTGGCCCTCTCCTACCTTTAAGTCAACAGGCTAAGAAGAGAGTTACAGTGTTGGCTGGGGTGACTGATCCAGACTATCAAGACGAAATTGGTCTACTACTCCACAACAAAGGTAAGGAAGAGAATGCATGGAATACAGGAGATCCATTAGGATGCCTCTTAGTATTACCACATCCTGTGATTAAGATCAATGGGAAGCTACAACAGCCCAATCCAGGGAGGACTACTAATGACCCAGACCTCTCTGGAATGAAGATTTGGGTCACTCCACCAGGAAAAACCCCACTACCTGCTGAGGTGCTTGCTGAAGGCAAAGGGAATACAGAATGGGGAGTGGAATAAGGTAGTCATCAATAACAGCGGCGACCATGTGACCAGCTGCAGAAATGAGGACTGTAATTGGGTCCTGAGTATTTCCTCCTTCTTTTGTTAAAAACATGTTTGTGCATGTATACACTTGCACTAAAAAATATCTTCATTTTATTTCCTCTCTTCTTTATCATGTGACATAAGATTTATTGACTTCACATCAGCATTTAAGTATTGTTAACTTTTTGTAATAGTATTTGGGTTGGGGATTGGTGAGTTTCTGGTTGTACGAAGGAAACTTGTATTATGTTAGGTGTGATTATGACCTTATCATTGTCTTTATTTGAAGATTATGTATGATCTCAGGAGAAGTACATGGGTTCAAGTTGACAAGGGGTGGACTCGTGATGGTTAATACTGAGTGTCCACTTGAAGGATACAAAGTATTGATCCTTGGTGTGTCTGTGAGGGTGCTACCAAAGGAGTTTAATATTTGAGTCAGTGGGATGGCAAAGGCAAACCCACCCTTAATCTGGGTGGGGAAATCTAATCAGCTGCTAGTGTAGCTAGAATATAAGCAGGCAGAAAAATGTGAAAAGAGAGACCGACCTAGCCTTTCAACCTACATCTTTTTCCCATACTGAATGCTTCCTGCCGTCGAACGTCCGACTCCAAGTTCTTCAGTTTTGGAACTTGGACTGGTTCTCCTTGCTCCTCGGCCTGTGGGACTTTTAGATTGTGCGAGTTAATACTTAATAAAATAATATATATATTAACATGTATATACACACACATAAATAATTATACATATGTACATAATCATATATAAACATATATATATTTTCCATTAGTTCTGTCCCTCTGGAGAAGCTTGACTAATACAGGCTCTTATCTCATTGATGAGGGGTAATGCCATTACCTTGGGGATTAGGATTTCAACATATATATTTTGGGGGTACACAAAGACTCACTTCATAGCATACACATATCATAATTTAACATAAGAAGGCATTTTTTTCTTGTAAGCAAAGATGGATTTTAACCTATTTTGATGGAATCATGCAGCATATAACTACACTACTATTAAAACATTCAATAACATCATTGGTACTCTATTAAAATTTCCATTTGATAGTTTTTAGGCCTTATTCCTATTTAGCACTATTTCATTATATCATGATGCATTAAATGTGTTGGTTAAGACCATGGATTTTAAAACTAGACTACAGATTTGAATCCTCACTATGCCACTTAGTAGCAGTGATGTTGGGTAGAATATGTAAAATCTCTGTATCTCATTTCATTATCCATAAAATATGGGTAGAAGTAACACCCAGCACATAGGGATATTATGAGGATTAAACGGATTATTACATTTGAAGTGTTGATAACAGTGCCTGGAACATGGTAAGGGCTGAAAAAACATTAGCTATTGCTATTATTATTTCCATTTTTCTGGTAATTTTATAACAAAAATCAATGGAAAAATAGGATTCATAAACCTATATTAACTCTAAACTATTTTATTAGACATATTAATTTTATTGAGAAACATTTGCAATTATATGTGCATGTGCATATATATGTGCATATATATGTGTGTGTGTGTATATATATAGCTGAGATAGAGTAACCATATAATTTATAACTCAAAGATGGATTGTGTTGAGCATAATAATTTTACTTAATGGTGGGTCATTGTGTGCAAATGTGAGCAAGTGTATCTCTCTGCCAAGTCCAAAACTTTTAATTCCCTCATATTTTTTTTTAAAAGCTTGGGTCTCTGAAAGCAGAAAACTTTTCTAGAGAAAAACACTTTTTGAAACAATTATTTACTTCATATTACAGCAGGAAGGAGAGGAAGGAGAGCATGTAAACTATGATTTAATGATGCTCTTGCAGCTGGGCAGTCTGACTTGGAGGGAAATGAGGGATTAGTTGATGAGCTGGAAAGAGTCGGTAGGTATATATATTTGAGTACGGTGTGTGGACCAGGTGAGGACAGAGCAGAGAAGCAGGTGTGAGAAGGTGGAAACAGAGCACACTGTGAAAACAACAAGAAATGTGTTTTGGGATAAGCGGTAGGCTAAGGGGTGGTAAAGGGTTGTTTACAAGTCTGTGCTTGTAGTTGAGCGTCTCAGACAAGACAGCACCAGGAAGTGCTGATGTGTGCATTTGAGAACATTGTTTGAAAATGATTCATTTTGTTTAGACCCAGACACAGGATAAGAGCTGGAAGGGGCCTAAAACTTCTGTCTCCAAAATCATCCAAAACAGATGATGGTTGTCTATGCTAATTATAAAGCCTCATAAAGAGGTTTTCACCATCTAATAAAACCAGACTATAAGTGACAGCCATCATTAATATACGCACTTTTCAGTAGTTACTAAGGCAAGTACAAAGACAATGATATTTAATGAATTAACATTTGCATCAAACTGGACAATCCTATTGCCTTCTACTTTCCCTTATTCTAATTTCATTTGATTCATCAATTTAAAATGAAAAATAATTTTTATTTCTTCATTTTGAATTAGAAAATGCACATGTTTATGCCTTCCTTATTTGTCCTACTGGCTTTGATGTTTTAACTTTTGTTCTCAAAAACTCAGCTTTAGTATTAGACTCCTGGGCCAATTGCATCTGTCATTCTCTAGTCATGATAATTGTTAAGGGATGGAAAAGCATAATGAAATTAAGATGTTCCTTTCTCTATCATCTTGAATTATTTTCTTACAGGACTTTGCAGGAGAGGTGGAGTAGAAAGAATAAAGAACAAATCAAAGGGCAAAATCAAGAAAATCAGCAAAGGCAGAAAAGTCAGAATAAGGACATATGTTGAAATAAGACTCAGAGAAGTCTTGGCCATGAAATTTTATGGATTGTTTTCCACAAAATTTATGTCATGTTTAAATAATGGTTTTGAACCAGGATCGTCCTTTTCTTTGGTGGTTTATTGTCATCTTTGCCATGAAACTTCATTCTAGAGTCTGGACTTCCAGGCTGGCATCCACATTTAGTTTTCTGAAATTCCTAGAATTAGATTATAAAGATAGGTATTGACTCTGGAGGGCCATTATTTTGCATTTGATAAGCAGCCTTAGGAAGCAAAGAGAGCTAAGACCTAACAATATAAAAACATGGTAAAGTTCCTTTTACTAGTGGTTAAAAACTGAAAAAGCAGGAATACTATGGTGGTCTCTCAGGAAAACCCTGAATCAATGTTCCTACCCCTATTCTACTATCTTCATCTGAAATGTGTTTCTTGCCACTGTACCGTTAACACTTCCGCCTTGTCTTTCAGTCTACAAGGCAAACAGGGCATGCACATGTGCCTCCCTGCTATCTATAGCTGCCTTTGAATGGCAGTAAAGATATAAAACAGAGTGAGTCCTTGGGAATACTGTAAACAAGAGAGGATTCCTCTAGCAAACCAGATATGGTTCAAACTTGTAGAACTCCAAAAGTGGAAAGGGATATACTGATAGATAAAGTAGATGTGTGAAAAAAAAGTTATAGTTTGGAAATGGTACAGGAGTAAGAAGCTACACATTAGGAAAAAGCTCTTCCTTGCTGAGCCCGAGATAAATTGTAAATTTGGAGCTGGAAGGCCAAAAAAGAGTAGACTTGAGTAGAGTCACAGAAATATATGTGGTCTAAGGTGACTTCTCATCCTCCCACACGTTTGAGCAGAATTCTACAATATTAGTTCACAGGTGGAAACCCAAGACTTACCTTCTATAATCAGTGACTAATAGACATGGGGAGGGGTTAATCATAAAGTGTATACTAAGTTGAATGAAGTAAAGAAGAACCTAAAAGGAAACCATATTTCCACAATGTTCTAGGAAGAACCGGTACCTAATAGAACCATATTATGGAGAATTATTCTACTGCCAATTAACATACTTTGTTTTGGCATTTGTGAAGTTATTGAGCTACCCTCCCTACTCCAAGGTTATACACTATAAAGGAAAGCTTGCTTTTCAACAGAATCCATCAACTTTCATGGAGCTCACAATGAGCCCTTCCTATTCAGGTAGACAGATTTACACTACTAAAAAAAAAAAGTATGATAGCAATTTATGCTGAGTAATATGAAATTATGTTAATAAATATGAATGTATAACCAAGGATAACTAGGCATTTGAAGAATACTAACAGTCTGTAAGAGAAAGACCAAGGTGGACAAACAGATTAGCAGATCTCAGAAATAGAAATGATATAAAAAATAGTAGAGAATTTTAAAATTCAAATGTGTCCTTAGAGATATTTGAGAACATATATCATCCATAGGTCAAGAACAAGTTATTGGAGAATAGGAGTGATTATAGACCAAGAAGAGCTCTTTAAAATTAAAAATACACAGCAAATAATCTAAAAATAATACAGAGCTATTAAAAAAAGAACTAGCACATTGGAAATAAAATCGAGCAAAATTACCAGACCACACACCAAAGGGAAAAAAGATGAAACAAGTTATTAGATAGGGAAAACACAGAGAACTCACATCCTAGCACATATTGGAAATGCCCAGAAGAGAGAAAATAGAACTGGGGACGAGGATATTCAAATAAACAATTGGTCAAGGAGTCCAAAGAAAGAACAGATGTTTGAGCAAGAAGATGAGAGAGTATCTTTCAGATAACAGGAGGGAAAGAAAGGACTATTTCTTCAGAGCCCAGAGGTGAGAATGTCTCCAGCTTTTGAAGTCACTGTGACTGCAACTGAGTGGCCAAGGGTGAGGGGAGTTGGACATGAGGTAAGAGAAATCATGGGAGCCAGATTTTTTTGGTCCTTGTTGTGCTGACAACTGTTAGGTGAATGGGGCTGATTGGACGGTTCTGAGCAGAAGGAATGACGTGATTTGACCTAGTTTTTGAAAGGATGACACTGACTGCTATTCTTAGTTAAAGTATGTTTTGAATAACTTTTTTTTTTCATGAAGACTATGTGGGTTTTAGTCTGAACCCTTGAGTATTTGAGACTGTCTTTCTATTGTTTTTATTGTGTGAGTAGAATTGGGTTGGCTCTTAAACCTTTCCCCTGAAAACTCAGTAGATATTATAGTGTCTTTTAACATTTAATGTTGTAGAAGAGGAATAAGAAATGATTCTTATTTTTCTTTTTGTGTAGGTAAAATTTATTTTGTTTTTTAAGAGAAGTCTCTGACATTGTTTACCTTTGAAACTCAAATATTTCACCAGTGGTATCTAAGCAGTGACTGTTCACCATTAATTTTATTCCATATATATGTGTGTCCACCTTTTTATAGTACTACAATATTTATTTAGCTCTTATCACGTGTAACTATTTTATTTAAGCCTTGCAACAACTCAGTGAGCCTTTTACCATTCTCTCCGTTTTATATATTCATTCATGCCTTTGTTACAGCTCTCAATATAGTCCTTTGTGCTCTTGGCATCTCTACCTGCTGTTTGAGTCTCTTTGAGGCTGGGTCTTGATCACATCTGAATCTTGTTGGATTGGCAAGAGGGGTTGTTAGCACGAGTGAGGGCAGGCATAACTGTGGGAACAGTGTGGTCATTGTGGGGAAAGGGGAACCAGAGGGGGATCGGTAGGTCCAGGGGCTTTCTCAGCATAAGCCTAGTCCTCCAGTAACCCTCACTTCAGGTAAGACATTGATGTGGGGCCTGAAGACAGAGTGAGTCTTTTTGATCTCCACATTTCAGCCTTTCTTCAGCTAACAACAGTTTTGTCTCTTCTACATGGCTCCATATTTTTAGATAAACTATCTTTTGTTATTTCCTGAAACATATTTCCCCAAGATGTTTGGTGATCTGTGGTGCCTGTCTAAGCACACGATAATACTCAAGGGGAAAAGCTACTATGCTAGACACTTCTGGCTGCCTACCAAAAGCCACTCCCTAAATCTTTCGTTCCTGCTAACGGAGCCCATTTTCTTTACGTGGTGGTCTAAGATCCCTTGATCTCTAGAAAATGAAGCAATCTGCCAAACCCATTAAATGAGTTGTGATTTGTTTATGCCAATCATGGCAACTTTAACTCTCATCTGATAGAAACTTATTTTTCTGGACTTCTTGCAGGTGGGAGTAACCAAGTGATCGCAGAGACATTCTGCTCAGTGGATGTGGTTCTAAAAAGTAAATTTATTTCCCAGTGAAAGAGATAGTCTTGAGACTAATGTTAGATAAGCCTCCTATTTCCCCTTCTTCCTGCTCTGAAGATGGATATAACCTGCCTTGAGCTATGACAGACACCTATAACTCAGAAGATGGAAAAAAAAATGAAACTATAGTAAAGCAGGGAGAATAAGCCTGGATCCTTGCTGACATCACTGAGCTGCCTGGCTGAGGTTGTGAGGGTTTTAAATTAAGAAAACAATACATATTTTTATGGTTTAAGCCACTGTAATTGAGGTAGTGTGTTAATTGCTGCCAAATCTTTCTTAACAAACACAGCCATTTAGAAAATAGTATTTGATAGGAGTATTGAAATATTAAATATCCCCCCACAAAAAACAAGGTAAATGGTAATGATTTCCTCATTAAGAATACATTTAGATACCCTGATATTTTCAATTTAGCTATAAACACAGAGGTTATATGATAAACAACAAGTCTTGAAGAAGGTTAGTTCTGAATGCTTGTTACAATTATTTATCTAGCGGTAGAGCCCATTTGAAAGTTTAATTCCAATTTGATTTGAAGCAATAGTCACAGAGTAATTCATTCTTGCATATTTGATTTTCAAATGTGCTTTCCCATTAAAAATTGTATCTCTTTAATATAGTTTAGATAATATTGAAGTGAATTTAGATAATTTTAGGATCTTTGCAATAGGTAGTGGTAATATTTTAATACCTTTCATATGTAGATAGACATGTAGACAGGAGGTGGTTGTGGACATCAGATTGATTATTAGTCAAAATCAAACATAAATATTTAACTTCTTAACTGGGGCTGGGACTGAAAATAGAGGACATGGGGAATTATATACTATCAGCATACTCACAAAACATAGCTGGTAATGGGTGAAATATGATTTGAGCATATGAGTCAACTGTGTGTTATCCTCATTTTAGAAAAAGGGTAATGTGCAATAAACTTTAAGAAATGAAACAAAATACTTTCAACATATGTTTTTCTGCAACAGCTGAGTTCTTTCAAGACTTGTGTGCCCACTTATAATCCTACAACTGAAAAGGAAAAAAAATTTAGAAAAGTTTCATAGGTCATCAACATGATAATTAATAAACTGGCAATAAAAGTGATGAGTAAGTTCCAAAGAACGTTTTCATGTTTAGTCTTGGTTAAACACTGAGAGATGGGCCTGATCTCTAAGTATATAAAAGATGAATATACAAAGGAGAGAAGCCAGCTGTTCTCCTTCTTTACTGGTGACTGAAAAGGCAAAAATGGGTCCAATTTGTGATGATCTTGAGGACATAGGCCTAGGCAAAGTCTACTGTTTGTGTAACATGTGGATAATGTGCCGCTCCTTTCCTCAAAGGATATTCTGGGATGTTTGACCTTTAAAGAAGCCTTCCAACTCTATTTCATGATTCCAAAAAAGAATCAAGTTATGTTTGAACAAGATAAAAGAATAAGTAGGAGAAAAAAACTTTCAGAATGTCAACAACAACATACAAACTCGGATTAGTCGTTAGTCACTCTTTGTTCTCCACTAGAAAATTTATAACTCTGAAAATGAAAAGGAATGAGGAATGTTTGGTGGGCGGATATCAATGTGAAGAATAATAAAGTTTAAAGTTATTTATAAATTACAAAATTAGGCCATCTCAAACAACCTATTAGTGTAATATGAACTTAGCATGCTTTGGCTTAAATGGAGATTTAACTATTAATGTGTCTTCTTCTTCCCACTGAACATGGTGTGATAGACAATCCCTAACGTCTCAAAATCTTCTGCTGGGGGCTTTTTGTCTGGAGTGATCTTTAGTTATACACTAGGTGAGAAGATATTTTCAAGCCATCTTCCCTGGATGAGATGACATTTCCACTGACGCATGTTTTAACAATTCATTTCTCTCACTCATCAGATGTTTTTGACTTTCGGAAATTTCATCACTCCTAAATGCTCTGCCCTCACAAATTTGGGTTAAACATTTCTATCATTCCCCAAAAAAGTTTTATAGTCTAGCTCTAGTTCAGAATACAAGCTAAGTCTAACATAACTTGACTTCTCAAACAGTCAAAGCTGGACAGAAGAAAAGCATGTTCACAGGAATGCTGGCAGATATACTTCCAGTTCTAGCCAGAAAACAGTCTTTTCTCACATTATTTCAGCATGTCCAGTTCAATCCAGGTCAGAAACCAGTGATGCCAAACATTCGCCTGTGTTTCTGGCCCTTCAGAAATCAGCAAACCCTTGGGTGGCTGAGAATATATTTATTTAAGCATGATCGTTCTTTAAAACCATTTACCCTGCCTGGTAGAAGCTGTGGGAACTATTGATCTCACAGACAATGATTCTGTCATGTAACAATCCACGTTTTTTGTTTTTCTCTGTGTTTTCATGCTTTATTTTATTTTCTGAATTTAGTAAGAATTCCACTATATCATTAACTTTAAAATTTATATTTATTTTAATTATTCGTCAAAACCAAATACAAATACTTAGCTTCTTGATTCAGCTTGATTTAGCTCTTGATTTGGCTTCTTGATCAACATATTGGTGAAAAAGAAGGATACATGTACTTTAAACAAAAATAAAAAACTTTTTAAGTCATGTTAGGTATTTGACTCTCCAAAATAACAACAGAATAAAAGATGCTGTGAATGTTGTGGTTCTAGTTGACAATGAGTTCTTTCTTGTCTTAGAATTAATGAGATTTTTGGCTATATTTATATAGACTAAAAATTAAAAAATTCTTACAGAAAAAATATACCCTTTACACAAAATTTATGCAATGAATGACAATAGGCTTTCTTCTAAAGCTATATCTAGGCCCATATCATAATAGAAAACATGAGGATCCATATATGAAAGTTTCTAAGGGTCTACCCTAGGTTTTAAGGTATATAGTTTCCAGTTTCCTTCATGCTTGTGTAATTCTTCTCTTTCAAATCAAGAAAACTGGTTTTTAGTAATATATATTGTTTATGGAACAGTACTTAGGTGTTTTATAAAGTTTGAACAAAACTTGAATAACCAAGAAGAATGCCAGGGATGTCTGGTTGCATTAGCCGTGATAATTTCAGCCAGGCAAGTGAGCAGTGGTGTTTGCAGGACTGTCCCTCTGGTGTGCCATCATTAATGTGACTCAGAGCCTGTTTTCTCCAGGGCTCTTGGTTCAAGTTCTTGAACAAGAGTATCTGATTGATCACTGGCCTGAGGCAGGAGGAATATGGACTTAGTACTTACTGTATAATTTAACTGCATATGTTAATTTTACTAACGTGTTACAAATCAGATACTCACATCAAGGGAAAAAGAAACCCCAAGAGTATATCAAAATATGATAACAGCAAGACTGGCAATATCCAATAGTATCCAATATCCAATATCCACACACAAAAACGATACTATGCATTAGTTGGATTAATGTTTTACCAATTTGATTCTGCATCCATCAGAAGTAAAAGACATCGCTTTACAGGTGATACCACTATTGTAGTTGAGGGGCTTCCATTCTTATGAGATGACAAATACTTAGTTAATTCATTAGTCCAATGGCATTTAAAAATTACTGTACTAAGAAAATTGGATTATTTTCTATAAGATCTCATATCTTACAAATAGTTCTCAGGAAAAAGACCATGTAAAGATGGAAATACATTGAGTAGGTAGATGAAAAGATAACATCTCTATTGAAAAAGTACATAGATTTGAATTTCTTTCTTTCTTTATTTTTTTTTTTTCCCGAGACGGAGTCTCATCTGTCGCCCAGGCAGGAGTCCATCGGTGTGATCTCCGCTCACTGCAAGACAAGCTCCACCTCCCGGGATCACGCCATTCTCCTGCCTCAGCCTCCCTAGTAGCTGGGACTACAGGTGCCTGCCACCACCCCTGGCTAATTTTTTTGTGTTTTTAGTGTAGACGGGATTTCACCGTGTTAGCCAGGATGGTCTCCATCTCCTGACCTCGTGATCCGCCCGCCTCGGCCTCCCAAAGTGCTGGGATTACAGGCGTGAGTCACCATGCCCGGCCAGATTTGAATTTCTTTTCTCCTTTTCTTCTTTCCTTTTCTTTCACTTCCTTATTTATTTATTCTTTTTCTAAAATTCCTTATGTCTTATAAAGGAGGTAAAAATATTTTAGTTTGGCTTTTTTAAGTAAAGAAAACTCAAACCACTCTATACAATATGCTATATACAACATATTTTAGTAAATACTGACTAGTTCTCAAATATTTTTCTTACAGTACAAACCCTATAGTCCATGTATTATTTTGTAGAGAAAGTATAGAGAACATTTACCAGTACAGACTTTTCCTTCCTTCTTTATTTTTGCTAAATGAGTTGTTACTTTGTAAAGAACCCATATTTTCTTGTTCTTAACTTGAAGACACTGAAAATGATTGTTTTCCTGATAAAAAATTACTTGAGAAAACTGATTTTGGGGGGCGGAGCAAGATGGCCAAATAGGAACAGCTCCAGTCTCCAACTCCCAGCGCGAGCGACACAGAAGACCAGTGATTTCTGCATTTTCAACTGAGGTACTGGGTTCATCTCACTGGGGAGTGCCGGACGATCAGTGCTGGTCAGCTGCTGCAGCCCGACCAGCGAGAGCTGAAGCAGGGCGAGGCATTGCCTCACCTGGGAAGCGCAAGGGGGAAGGGAATCCCTTTTCCTAGCCAGGGGAACTGAGATACACAACACCTGGAAAATCGGGTAACTCCCACCCCAATACTGTGCTTTAAGCAAACAGGCACACCAGGAGATCATATCCCACACCTGGCCGGGAGGGTCCCACACCCACGGAGCCTCCCTCATTGCTAGCACAGCAGTCTGTGATCTACCGGCAAGGCAGCAGCGAGGCTGGGGGAGGGGCGCCCGCCATTGCTGAGGCTTAAGTAGGTAAACAAAGCTGCTGGGAAGCTCGAACTGGGTGGAGCTCACAGCAGCTCAAGGAAACCTGCCTGTCTCTGTAGACTCCACCTCTGGGGACAGGGCAATAACAAACGCAGCCGAAACCTCTGCAGACGCAAACGACTCTGTCTGACAGCTTTGAAGAGAGCAGTGGATCTCCCAACACGGAGGTTGAGATCTGAGAAGGGACAGACTCCCTGCTCAAGTGGGTCCCTGACCCCTGAGTAGCCTAACTGGGAGACATCCCCCACTAGGGGCAGTCTGACACCCCACACCTCACAGGGTGGAGTACACCCCTGAGAGGAAGCTTCCAAAGCAAGAATCAGACAGGTACACTCCCTGTTCAGAAATATTCTATCTTCTGCAGCCTCTGCTGCTGATACCCAGGCAAACAGGGTCTGGAGTGGACCTCAAGCAATCTCCAACAGACCTACAGCTGAGGATCCTGACTGTTAGAAGGAAAACTATCAAACAGGAAGGACACCTACACCAAAACCCCATCAGTACATCACCATCATCAAAGACCAGAGGCAGATAAAACCACAAAGATGGGGAAAAAGCAGGGCAGAAAAGCTGGAAATTCAAAAAATAAGAGCGCATCTCCCCCGGCAAAGGAGCGCAGCTCATCGCCAGCAACGGATCAAAGCTGGACGGAGAATGACTTTGACGAGATGAGAGAAGAAGGCTTCAGTCCATCAAATTTCTCAGAGCTAAAGGAGGAATTACGTACCCAGCGCAAAGAAACTAAAAATCTTGAAAAAAAAGTGGAAGAATTGATGGCTAGAGTAATTAATGCAGAGAAGGTCATAAACGAAATGAAAGAGATGAAAACCATGACACGAGAAATACGTGACAAATGCACAAGCTTCAGTAACCGACTCGATCAACTGGAAGAAAGAGTATCTGCGATTGAGGATCAAATAAATGAAATGAAGCGAGAAGAGAAACCAAAAGAAAAAAGAAGAAAAAGAAATGAACAAAGCCTGCAAGAAGTATGGGATTATGTAAAAAGACCAAATCTACGTCTGATTGGGGTGCTTGAAAGTGAGGGGGAAAATGGAACCAAGTTGGAAAACACTCTTCAGGATATCATCCAGGAGAACTTCCCCAACCTAGTAGGGCAGGCCAACATTCAAATCCAGGAAATACAGAGAACGCCACAAAGATACTCCTCGAGAAGAGCAACTCCAAGACACATAATTGCCAGATTCACCAAAGTTGAAATGAAGGAAAAAATCTTAAGGGCAGCCAGAGAGAAAGGTCGGGTTACCCACAAAGGGAAGCCCATCAGACTAACAGCAGATCTCTCGGCAGAAACTCTCCAAGCCAGAAGAGAGTGGGGGCCAATATTCAACATTCTTAAAGAAAAGAATTTTAAACCCAGAATTTCATATCCAGCCAAACTAAGTTTCATAAGTGAAGGAGAAATAAAATCCTTTACAGATAAGCAAATGCTTAGAGATTTTGTCACCACTAGGCCTGCCTTACAAGAGACCCTGAAGGAAGCACTCAACATGGAAAGGAACAACCGGTACCAGCCATTGCAAAAACATGCCAAAATGTAAAGACCATCGAGGCTAGGAAGAAACTGCATCAACTAACGAGCAAAATAACCAGTTAATATCATAATGGCAGGATCAAGTTCACACATAACAATCTTAACCTTAAATGTAAATGGACTAAATGCTCCAATTAAAAGACACAGACTGGCAAACTGGATAAAGAGTCAAGACCCATCAGTCTGCTGTATTCAGGAGACCCATCTCACACGCAGAGACATACATAGGCTCAAAATAAAGGGATGGAGGAAGATTTACCAAGCAAATGGAGAACAAAAAAAAGCGGGGGTTGCAATACTAGTCTCTGATAAAACAGACTTTAAACCATCAAAGATCAAAAGAGACAAAGAAGGCCATTACATAATGGTAAAGGAATCAATTCAACAGGAAGAGCTAACTATCCTAAATATATATGCACCCAATACAGGAGCAACCAGATTCATCAAGCAAGTCCTTAGAGACTTACAAAGAGACTTAGACTCCCATACAATAATAATGGGAGACTTCAACACTCCACTGTCAACATTAGACAGATCAACGAGACAGAAAGTTAACAAGGATATCCAGGAATTGAACTCATCTCTGCAGCAAGCAGACCTAATAGACATCTATAGAACTCTCCACCCCAAATCAACAGAATATACATTCTTCTCAGCACCACATCGTACTTACTCCAAAATCGACCACGTAATTGGAAGTAAAGCACTCCTCAGCAAATGTACAAGAACAGAAATTATAACAAACTGTCTCTCAGACCACAGTGCAATCAAACTAGAACTCAGGACTAAGAAACTCAATCAAAACCGCTCAACTACATGGAAACTGAACAACCTGCTCCTGAATGACTACTGGGTACATAACGAAATGAAGGCAGAAATAAAGATGTTCTTTGCAACCAATGAGAACAAAGATACAACATACCAGAATCTCTGGGACACATTTAAAGCAGTGTGTAGAGGGAAATTTATAGCACTAAATGCCCACAAAAGAAAGCAGGAAAGATCTAAAATTGACACTCTAACATCGCAATTAAAAGAACTAGAGAAGCAAGAGCAAACACATTCGAAAGCTAGCAGAAGGCTAGAAATAACTAAGATCAGAGCAGAACTGAAGGAGATAGAGACACAAAAAACTCTCCAAAAAATCAATGAATCCAGGAGTTGGTTTTTTGAAAAGATCAACAAAATTGACAGACCACTAGCAAGACTAATAAAGAAGAAAAGAGAGAAGAATCAAATTGACGCAATTAAAAATGATAAAGGGGATATCACCACCGACCCCACAGAAATACAAACTACCATCAGAGAATACTATAAACACCTCTACGCAAATAAACTGGAAAATCTAGAAGAAATGGATAATTTCCTGGACACTTACACTCTTCCAAGACTAAACCAGGAAGAAGTTGAATCCCTGAATAGACCAATAGCAGGCTCTGAAATTGAGGCAATAATTAATAGCCTACCAACCAAAAAAAGTCCAGGACCAGATGGATTCACAGCTGAATTCTACCAGAGGTACAAGGAGGAGTTGGTACCATTCCTTCTGAAACTCTTCCAATCAATAGAAAAAGAGGGAATCCTCCCTAACTCATTTGATGAGGCCAACATCATCCTGATACCAAAGCCTGGCAGAGACACAACAAAAAAAGAGAATTTTAGACCAATATCCCTGATGAACATCGATGCAAAAATCCTCAATAAAATACTGGCAAACCGGATTCAGCAACACATCAAAAACCTTATCCACCATGATCAAGTGGGCTTCATCCCTGGGATGCAAGGCTGGTTCAACATTCGCAAATCAATAAACATAATCCAGCATATAAACAGAACCAAAGACAAGAACCACATGATTATCTCAATAGATGCAGAAAAGGCTTTTGACAAAATTCAACAGCCCTTCATGCTAAAAACGCTCAATAAATTCGGTATTGATGGAACGTACCTCAAAATAATAAGAGCGATTTATGACAAACCCACAGCCAATATCATACTGAATGGGCAAAAACTGGAAAAATTCCCTTTGAAAACTGGCACAAGACAGGGATGCCCTCTCTCACCACTCCTATTCAACATAGTGTTGGAAGTTCTGGCTAGGGCAATTAGGCAAGAGAAAGAAATCAAGGGTATTCAGTTAGGAAAAGAAGAAGTCAAATTGTCCCTGTTTGCAGATGACATGATTGTATATTTAGAAAACCCCATTGTCTCAGCCCAAAATCTCCTTAAGCTAATAAGCAACTTCAGCAAAGTCTCAGGATACAAAATTAATGTGCAAAAATCACAAGCATTCTTATACACCAGTAACAGACAAACAGAGAGCCAAATCAGGAATGAACTTCCATTCACAATTGCTTCAAAGAGAATCAAATACCTAGGAATCCAACTTACAAGGGATGTAAAGGACCTCTTCAAGGAGAACTACAAACCACTGCTCAGTGAAATAAAAGAGGACACAAACATATGGAAGAACATACCATGCTCATGGATAGGAAGAATCAATATCGTGAAAATGGCCATACTGCCCAAGGTAATTTATAGATTCAATGCCATCCCCATCAAGCTACCAATGAGTTTCCTCACAGAATTGGAAAAAACTGCTTTAAAGTTCATATGGAACCAAAAAAGAGCCCGCATCTCCAAGACAATCCTAAGTCAAAAGAACAAAGCTGGAGGCATCACGCTACCTGACTTCAAACTATACTACAAGGCTACAGTAACCAAAACAGCATGGTACTGGTACCAAAACAGAGATATAGACCAATGGAACAGAACAGAGTCCTCAGAAATAATACCACACATCTACAGCCATCTGATCTTTGACAAACCTGAGAGAAACAAGAAATGGGGAAAGGATTCCCTATTTAATAAATGGTGCTGGGAAAATTGGCTAGCCATAAGTAGAAAGCTGAAACTGGATCCTTTCCTTACTCCTTATATGAAAATTAATTCAAGATGGATTAGAGACTTAAATGTTAGACCTAATACCATAAAAATCCTAGAGGAAAACCTAGGTAGTACCATTCAGGACATAGGCATGGGCAAAGACTTCATGTCTAAAACACCAAAAGCAACGGCAGCAAAAGCCAAAATTGACAAATGGGATCTCATTAAACTAAAGAGCTCTGCACAGCAAAAGAAACTACCATCAGAGTGAACAGGCAACCTACAGAATGGGAGAAAATTTTTGCAATCTACTCATCTGACAAAGGGCTAATATCCAGAACCTACAAAGAACTCAAACAAATGTACAAGAAAAAAGCAAACAGCCCCATCAAAAAGTGGGCAAAGGATATGAACAGAAATTTCTCAAAAGAAGACATTCATACAGCCAACAGACACATGAAAAAATGCTCATCATCACTGGCCATCAGAGAAATGCAAATCAAAACCACAATGAGATACCATCTCACACCAGTTAGAATGGCGATCATTAAAACGTCAGGAAACAACAGGTGCTGGAGAGGATGTGGAGAAATAGGAACACTTTTACACTGTTGGTGGGATTGTAAACTAGTTCAACCATTATGGAAAACAGTATGGCGATTCCTCAAGGATCTAGAACTAGATGTACCATATGACCCAGCCATCCCATTACTGGGTATATACCCAAAGGATTATAAATTATGCTGCTACAAAGACACATGCACACGTATGTTTATTGCAGCACTATTCACAATAGCAAAGACTTGGAATCAACCCAAATGTCCATCAGTGACAGATTGGATTAAGAAAATGTGGCACATATACACCATGGAATACTATACAGCCATCAAAAAGGATGAGTTTGTGTCCTTTGTAGGGACATGGATGCAGCTGAAAACCATCATTCTTAGCAAACTATCACAAGAACAGAAAACCAAACACCGCATGTTCTCACTCATAGGTGGGAACTGAACAATGAGATCACTTGGACTCAGGAAGGGGAACATCACACACCGGGGCCTATCATGGGAAGGGGGGAGGGGGGAGGGATTGCATTGGGAGTTATACCTGATGTAAATGACGAGTTGATGGGTGCAGCACACCAACATGGCACAAGTATACATATGTAACAAACCTGCACGTTATGCACATGTACCCTACAACTTAAAGTATAATAATAATAAATAAATTAAAAAAAAAAACTGATTTTGCTGCATCCTGTAAATTTTGATGTGTTGTTTTTTCCATTTCATTTGTATAAAGATGTATTTTTAAATTTCCCTTTTGATTTCTTCTGTGACTTTCTTGGTTATTCAAAAGTGCACTGTTTAATTTCTACATGTCTGCAAATTTTGAAATTTTCCTTCCGTTCTTGGTTTTTATTTTAATACCATTGTGTTCAGAAAATAAATTTGTTATGATTTCAAAAAAAAAATTACTTGAAAATTTCAGGCACAGATGAATTAAATAATGGTTTCAAGTCTATTTTAGATACTAGCACACTAATCTTTTTCTTTACACATATGTGAGGTTTTGCTTTCTTGGACAACTTAATTCTGAAATAATGTAGTGTAGAAGAAAATCAGTCATGTCAGCATTAGTCTACACATGTAGCAGCTACTTTAGTAAATTGTGAAATATCTCAGGAATTTTATTCTGTACTACATTCTGTTTTAAATGGTAATGTTAATGACTTAAAATTGGTCAAGAATCTATTATGATAATAATGGCTAACAAGCTCATTATACAGTGGTAAAGGAGTCTAATTGAATTTGGTATTTTGAATTTACAAGGTTGCAAAGCAACTGTATTCATTTGTTGACATCTTACATCATAAAACTATTTTCTCATTTGCCTACGTGAAGGAAAAGAGGAACATTGTATTTATACATATTTCTAATTTCTTAGTTCATAATTCTTCATTCTGTAGAACATTATCTCATTTTTTCTTAGTGGAGTTAGAGGTAGCGGAGACAGTGGGCAAATTTACTGGCAGTACTACCTGATTTCATCATTGTTTTAATTTAATTCACATATGTCTGACAAATTTAAAAAGCAACCTTTTACCAATAAAAGGACTTTTTATTGGTAATCCCTAAGGATTTAACTAGTTCCAGCTGAATCATCAGAAACTATCAGAAACTGCATTTTCTTTCCCTTCTCTTTCCCTGCCTCCTTTTTTGCTCAGGTCTCTTATATTGTGCCAAACACATTGATTTAAAAACTTTCTCAGAACACATCTAAAAGATGTGACTGATTTTGAATATGATCTTAGGCACTGTTAACAAATGATATTTCAATGAATCTAGCTGTCTGAAATAATCAAAATGGACTACTAAGGCTTTTCATATAAACGGACCCATCATAAATTTTTAAAGCTATCTAACACCCCAATCATCTTTAATAATGACTGCAATTCATTCCTAAAATTTATTTGTTACATTTAAATGTCTCTGTATTATACTGACTTTGTTAATCATGGCGCTTATTTGCTCATGCAAATGGATTGTTAAGAGGTCATGTTTGTCAGCTTGCTAGCGGACTTCGACTGACTGATATTGGCTCTCTTTTTTCCTATTACTTCATTTATTGCATTATTAAATCAATACTTACTTTAGAAGCCAAGAAAATGTTTTATACTGCAATATGGTTGCCTCCCTAGAGTTCATTAGCTCATTTTCCTTCCATTAACTCTGTGTGCACTGCACTCCTTTGCTAACTTTTCTGATTCTGAAATCCTAGTTCACATGTAAGTAGAAAACCTTGAATTTTCCTAGAATGTTAAGACTGAAAATAACCTTACAGATGATCTATTCTAGATTTCTGCTTTTGTGTCAGTGTTGTTTCCAGATCTCCTTGTGGCAAGATCATGTCATGTAAGCCTGAAGCTCAATATATGCTTGATTAACTCTGGAAAATACTTGGATTTATGGAGAAATTTAGTCTTCCCTTTCAATGACCTATTCATTATGTTATTGTATTTTTAGTGCTTTCAAAGAGCTTCAATATGAAAAGAGGGGTTTTTCTCTTTATTCCCAGTTACACAGTCAGTTTATGGTGTTTTTAAAAATAGATTGTTCTGACTGCTACTCAAGTATTATTTCAATTACATCAAGGTACATAAACATCCAAGTTATATATTCATATATGCTCACGTTAGCACAAATTTGGCTCAACATTGAGAGCCAATGAAAACCCCTTGACAAAATACACTGAGTTTTCTACCCAGCTTAACACCTACCTATTTCTTTCCAGTAGATTTAATTTAGATAATGTTTTTAAAATTTGAATTAAAAATGCAGACTGCCTAATACTTTAAAATCTATTTTTCCCTAAAGGTCATCACTACTGTCTCTGACTTTTAGTGTTAATTGTCTAGTAAAGGTACTTCATGGGAGAGCTGACTTCAATGAAAACCCCACATTTTTAATAAAGAAACTTTATTTAAATTATCATTTTAGAAAATATACCTTTGATTAATTGGCATTTTGCCTTGGTCAAGGCAAAAATCATATTACTGATTTATGTTTGTGGAAGCAATGGCTAGTGAACTCATTAATTTTAGGTCTATTATATTTTGTAGATAGTGTTCTGTGTTGAGCAATAGGAATGTTTTCACTGCCTTTTTCCAGGAATTCTATTCCCCCTGAATATTAGAGATTTGTCTTAATTTTTTAAAAGTTCATAGCTTTATTTTCTAAAACAAGGAAGAACAGAAGACAGTTACTTATAATCAAATAGAGATTCTCATGGCTACTGCTGACTTGGTTACAAAAGTTGCATTTGCTTTCCTAGCCAAATTAGCATTTTGCTCTTTCCCATGTTTCTCTATCTAAAAGGGAGCCTGCATATGCTACACTGTCAGCTTTTCCAGCAACACTCACAAATATTTTCCTTATGCTGCAAACTAAGCCCTTGACTCAGTGTCTCACCCAGTAGACATTATTCATTTTGAAACAACACAGCTGTATTTCAGATTTTACATCTGATACCTTTCCTCCATGAGTTAAGTTGCGAAAGTAAGCAAAAATATGGGGAGAAGTGCCTTTAATAAATTTCACTGAGAGAGAGAGAGAGAGAGAGAGAAAGAGAGAGAAAGAATCTGTCAATGCAATCAACATTCAAAGGCTAAAAGCAGGGTGTGACTGTTGTTAAGAGGTGAACCAGAACTTTTGGAATAGATATGGAACATTGGGATATTTATTTTTAAAAAATGTTGCCAATTCAATTGGTTTATTTACCATTGAACATCATTCCTTTGATAAAATGTGTATACAAATAATTAAATTAATTAATTTTTATCTTTTTTCTTTACTCTGCCTTTCAACAGTAAATGGTGAGTAGTTATGTCTTGTGACATGGAAGTTTATCTTTAAAAGTTCATGAAGCTAATAGCATCATAAAAGAGAGATCTGGATGTGGAAATATACCCAGTTCACAAAAGAGGTGGAAGGTGTGGATGTGCCATATAGCTAACTGTAGGAATGGAAGAAAGTAAATTAGGAGGAGAAGGTGGCATCCAGAAAGTGGGATGAAAGGTGGTGATTTGATTAGAAATCAGTATCAAAGAGGTTCAAAAGTGGCACTGAGATTTCCATGAGGCAAATAAAACACAGTAACCAGGGTTTCTGTAGTATTTTCTATATGTTATTTTACATATAGAGATAAAAGATTTTTTTTTTAAACAAACAACAACAACAGCAACAACAAAAAAACCATGACATTGGTCATGGGGTTTGAGGAACAGAAAAGGGGAACTGGAAAAGGAAGACAGTGCTACCATGCTAGAGAATTTTTTCTGGCTTTCTAGACATGGTCTTTTACATAGGAAGGGAAAAAAATGACTTGACTAAAGCCAGACTAATAGCAACATTAACTTTATGCTGTTCTAGATTTTATAAAATATACTTTAAATTTGGGTCAGAATTGATTCTAGGACTTTGGGAGGCCGAGACGGGCGGATCACGAGGTCAGGAGATCGAGACCATCCTGGCGAACACGGTGAAACCCCGTCTCTACTAAAAAATACAAAAAAAAACTAGCCGGGCGAGGTGGCGGGCGCCTGTAGTCCCAGCTACTCCGGAGGCTGAGGCAGGAGAATGGCGTAAACCCGGGAGGCGGAGCTTGCAGTGAGCTGAGATCCGGCCACTGCACTCCAGCCTGGGCGACAGAGCCAGACTCCATCTCAAAAAAAAAAAAAAAAAAAAGATGGTGGAAAGAACAAATAGAAGAAAAGGAAATTAAACAGGAAAACATAGCAGTGCAATAGCAGTGCAATGAAAGGCCTAGAAAATCTCTAAGAGACTCTCTGTTTCTGATACTGGTGGAATAGATTATTCAGATCAATCATCCTCCTGAAAGCAATTTAAAACGTCAGTAAAATATTTGAAAAATAAAATTTCTTCTTTAAAACAGTAAGAAAATGAAAATACTTTAACTAATTACCAATGGTAAAATAGGGCAATAGCTGAAACCAAAGAAGCAAGCAAGCATATATGCTATCTTTGTCCTGTAGGTATTTGTTGACTTAGGAAATAAAAGAAACTTCCTTATGATAAAGAGTATAGGACTCAAAGATGGGAGCACACATAGGCAGGGAGTGTAACAGGAGACTCTCACATTATCTGAAACTCTAAGGGCTACACTTTCTGGGTGAACATAAACCAGAGGAGAACTATTTCTTACATGCAATTACAACACAGGTTTTTACTCCTTGAGTGGTCCAAATAATTTAAACTTTTGGCATAGTTTAAGGTGCAGACAGATGGGTAGTGCTCCCAGTTATCTCATAAGAGAACACGAATCTTGTCCCCCCAAAAAGGAACTTTTTCCATAGTTTAACATTTCTAAAATATAACCAGTAATAAAAAATAACCTATCACAGAGGAAATAAATGTAAACCAGAAGAAACAAGAGAATAAAAAACCAACTGTAAAGATTTTAAATTACAAAGTAATTAGATGCAGATGAAAAATATAGTATCCTCACTACAGTTAAGGGGAAAAACACAAGATTGAAGATATATATAGGGAGTAAGAAATCTATTAAAGTGATATAACCATATTTGAAAAGGAACCAAATTGAAATTATGAAGAAGGCACAATAGACATTTGAAAAAGAAAATTTAAAAAGTTAAAGATAGAGTTCATGATATGGAATATAAGTTAGAAGAAATTATCTAAATTACAGCATAAAATAATCAAAAGATGAAAAAATGCTATTTCTGACTAAAAGAGTAAATTGTGAAGAGGTTTAACATATGTATAAGTGCAAGAGAGAGAGGAATAAAAGGAAAAAAAGACATAGTGGTTCTGAATTTTCCAGAAATGACAAAAGATATTGCATTACTCAGAAATTTGCATCAATAATACTACATAACAAACAACCCTCATATTTCAGTAGCTTACAATAAAACAAATGTATTTTCATGCTCACAATTCATCAGACTGGTTGAGGGTCAAGTTCAGTCACTGTTCTATATGACTCTCATTTTGGTACTTGCAGCTGATTTAAACATGCTCTTCTCATGGTCTTTGTTGTTAGCACAAGAGGGAAAAATAAAAACATCTGGTATCCCATAGGGTCTTGGCTAGGTACTGACATATTCTCACTTCTGCATTCCACTGACCAAAGCACATTCTGTAGCTCATTACCAGTGAGGTGGAGACATATACTCTGTCCATTGTCAGCTAAGCTATGGTGAAGTAGGGGAGGAAGAATATAAAAACATGACTCAGATACCTATCCACAATTTCAAGAAATTCAATAAATCCCAAAAAACAAATATGTAAACAATAGAAACCAAAGGCAAAGATAAAGTTTAAGTGTGGCGAAAAGATGTATTCCTTTCCAACTAGTGACAACCAGGCATTCAGCTGACTTTTCAAGCAATAGCAACAAGAGTAAATATTTTTACTGTGAGTGAACTAAAAATGTTCACATTAAAATACGATTGTCAGACTAGGTGAAAAACAAAATCTAACTATGAACTACTTACAAGAGAAACATCCATAATAAAAGATGCAGAAATATTAAAATTTGGAAGATGAAAAAATATATATGATTAAAAACAGTAGGTAAAAGAAAGCTATGCAGTTTGACATCTCTCTTTGTAAGACAGATTTTCATAAATGGTGATGAGCACATATAGAGGTTGGTGTGAAAGTCCAATGGAACATCTTATGTAGTTAGAATTTTTGTGCATTTTGAATAAAAATAAATGTCATTGGTATTATCCCTCTTTTCCCCCATCCTTAATTTAGATATCTTCTATTTTAGACATGTAAGAATAGCTTTCATGTCTAATCTTTTTTCTTAATTATGTGTTTTCTTCTTCCTTGGAGATGTTCTCTTCATTTAATAATTATTGCGTATTTTCTCCAATTACATTTACCATTAAATGCCCATTGAACAGTAAGAAAAGTCCTCTTTTTCTTGAACTATGAAGGCAAAAATATAATTTCTTACAACCAGAAAAAATGCATCTCATGCATCGCTACTGAATAATAGCTACTACTAATAGAAAACAGCAATGTATCTTGTATTTTTATATATCCAAATACAACTGAATGTTCTTTGAGTCATTATTAATTGATATTGATATTGTTACTATATTTCATTTGCTTTGTTCATTTTGACAAGTCTAAAATGCAGACAAATTTCTCTGTCTTCCCTTTTCTTTTCCCTTACTTCCTTACTTATCATCTTTTTCCTTACTTTTAGACAAACTGAAATCTTTTTTTTTTTTTTTTTTTTTTACTAAAAGCATTTCAAAGATACTAATCCTAGATTTTAACCATATGTTAGCAAGCACAAATATTATAAACAAACAGAGCCGGAGAGATTAGACTGGATTGCATGAGCTGAAATGTTTACAATCTCAGAAGTTGGTGGCCATTTTTTTTTAAAGAAGATTTTGTGCTTACTTGTTCTGGATGGATCAAAAACATAGAACTGGGTGTGTGTAAAATTGTAATGCTTGAAAAGTTGCTACTGTAATTGTAGTGGGAAGAGAAATGGACAGGTAGGAAGAAGACTTGGATTCCAGGCCTGATTCTTCCACTTAATGTGATGTGATCTTGGAAAAGTCACTTTACCACTTGGAATCTGGGGTTTTGACTGAGTAAAGCAGAGATAATAACACATCTTGAGGTTGGTGTGAGAGTCCAGTGGAACATCATATGTGATTACAATCTTTGTGTGTTTAAAATAAAAATAAATGTTATTGGTATTATCCTACTCTTCCCCTGCAGTCAATTTAGGTTTCTTCTCTTTTCTTTTCTTTTTTCTTTTCTTTTCTTTTCTCTTCTCTTCTCTTCTTTCTTTCCTTTTCTCTTTTCATTTTTCTTTTTTAAACAGAATCTTGCTCTGTTACCCAGGCTTGAGGGCAGTGGTGTGATCTCGGGTCACTGTAACCTCCATCTCCTGGGTTTAAGTGTTTCTCCTCTTCTCCTGCCTCAGTCTCCCGAGTAGCTGGGACTACACGTGTGCACCAGCATGGCCAACTAATTTTTGCATTTTTAGAGACGGGGGTTTTGTCTCGTTGGCCAGGCTGGTCTCAAAATGCTGACCTCAAGTTATCTGCCTGCCTGGACCTCCTAAACTGCTGGGATTACAGGTGTGAGTTACCACGCCTGGCCAAATGTAGGTATATTCCGTGTTTTGAAGTTTCTCCCCATTTGAATCTCCTGTGCTTCAACTGAATGCTCTTATCTCAATGTTCCACCTATATCCACTATTCCACGCATCAGATCTCCCTTCTTCTACCTCTGACAAAACTTTTCTACAAACTGTGCCTTCTAAATTTGATCTTGAACTAAACCAAATACCAAATAATCAACATATGCTAAATTGCCGATAGCCACTAATTGCATCTCTCTTGCTAAGAGTTTTTCCACGAAAGTCATCAGTTATTAAAGATTTTTTTAGATGTTTTGTAATTCAAAAAATATGTGTGTGCTTGAGGACAGGATAGTTGTAGGACAGCAAGAGATCTGACTTCACCGAATTTGCATCTTCTTTTCAAATGAAGGATAAACCTTGCAAAAATAGTTCTACTGAGTGATGAGAAACACAAACAAATGAAGCATAATTGGTTGTTTGAAAAATTACTCACATTATACTCAGTTGTGCAGAAAAACATAGAATTTCCTCATTGTCTAAAGTTACCATGATCTGTCTAGTCATTCTCATCCACTGAGTAGTTGTAGGGCAAAGGCTTGGAAGAATTAAATAGGGATCAATTTAGTTTAAAACTTAGAGTACATGATAATTTGAAGGGTCTCTTTAGATTCAATTCACTCACTTTGGAATAATAGCTTAGAACTTTCAGATTTCTTTCTCTGTCCCTCCGGCTCTTGGGTAAGACACTTGAGGTTTGAGGGATAGACACGTATGACCGTGTGGTGATGGAAAAAGAAGTTCTCTGGTTCTACACTGAAGGTTGTGTGTGTGCCAGAGCTCTCCCTTGAGATAAGGCTGACCTTTCCTGCCCCAATTCATTCTATGTGGATTGCTGATGCCCACCTGATTAAGTTGTGGCCTATTTCTTCTTTGTTTGCTCAAACCTGGGGTGGACTTTTTTGCTGATGTATCCTTCCTTGGATTCGTGGCAGTACTGTATACCTCTCAGTCCTTTCCACGCCATGCCAGGCTCCACGACAAATCTACTGGCTCTAAATTGGCATCCATGATTCTTATAAAATGAGAACTAGAATTTTCCCCTGTTTGATCACACCATGTATCCCTCATAGATATGCTGGCAAGGCTCTTTGTTGGCATAAAATCACCTTGCAGATCAGTTACTTCACCAAAGCCTCATTCCTTTGGCCTTCTCTTCCATTTGTCTAATGCATTTGTCACATTCTAGACCAATGTCCAGAGAGGGGAGGGTGGGATCCACATAGCTCACCCACTGGCTATCCCTCTACTCTTGCTTTGTTTTGTTTGTTTCTTACCACAGTTCCTGAGTTGGGAAGCGTTGGCTGTGCTCCCATGGCTTTCTCTGATTCCCTGAGTTGACATCTCCTCTATACACTACCCTGAAACTTAAATATCAGATCGAGTATAGAGAGAGAGAAAAACTCACTTCCAGTAAAGCAATGGAAATTGGGGATTATTTATTAAAATACCACTCTTGTTACACAGAGAAGAAAAGTAAAATATATCTTCGTGAAATCTAGTGAGCATACCTCATGAATATCTTTTATTCCTTCTTTTCTGTGACACCACTCTTTTCTATTCTTCTCCTATGACCTCTCCTTTCCTGTCTTTTTTGGGAATAATCCTCTATTAGTCCACTAAATGCTGGTGTCACCTGGTTTTTGTCCTTATGGTTATCCTTGTCCTATTCTCAATCTCTCCCTAGATTATCTGAACCACTTCCGTAGCTTCACATAACACATATTGTCCTATGGTTCACTGTTACAAGAGATATGTTTCATTTTTCTATTCCTATTTTGCTAATACAGTTACTAGCAGATAATGGGCACTCAATGAATAATTGTCAGTGGAATAAGTACATGTTCCCCCATAGCTGAGAAATCTCTGAGACTATTGTGTTTGCCTCAAGTATAGGTAGAAATAAAATGCAAACAAAATGCAACCCATACATATATTCAGTGGTTATGGGAAGCTTTTTTTTTTTGCCAATATAGAGAATTTCCATCTAATAACAGGGCTTTTAGATGAAAACTTAAACTTTTCATTTCAGAAATTTGAATTTGACTTTTTTTTTACATTTATAAAAACGCATGATTCCTAGCTATACACACATAGACCACGTGTGGTTCTAAGTCATACAAAAAAAAAAATGAATCCATTCATTTCACATTTTATCTGCTTACCTGGAGGAGAGAAAAATTCAAGCAACTAAATATTTAAAATAATTGATTTTTCATTTTAAGAGCTCTTTAATCTGAGAACTATTAAAGACCTCATTTTGAAAGAGTAAAATAATACACCACTACCACCTGTGGCACCAATACAATCCTAAAAACGAAGGGAGGGAGAGAGAAAAAGAGACAGAGAGGGAGAGAAAGAGAGAGAGAAGCAAATTGCAATGGATGTTTCAAAAGTAATTTAGAATCTACTTGTATGTCACAGATTCTTTTACAGTAAAGTGTGTAAGACCCTCCTACCTCCTTCTTGTTGACAAAGGAATGAATCGACTGACTAAATTATTTTAAAAGCTTAAAGTCAAAATTTCTTAAATTCAAAGAAATGACTTTGAAATTAACTACAAATCACAATGTCCTTTTGCATGGTAAAACAAATAAAACATTAATAGATGATGAAAGGGTTGAAAGTTGATGGACTCCCCTGCGCCCCCGCCCCACTTGTAGGTTGTTTTTTTTTTTTTTTTTTTTTGAGATAGAGTCTTACTCTGTCGCCCAGGCTGGAGTGCAGTGGCACAATCGCGGCTCACTGCAACCTCCACCTCCCAGGTTCAAGCAATTCTCCTGCCTCAGCCCCCAAATAGCTGGGATTACCGGCGTGCACTGCCACGCCCAGCTAATTTTTGTATTTTTAGTAGAGATGGGGTTTTGCCATGTTGGCCAGGCTGGTGTCGAATTGCTGAGCTCAGGTGATCTACCTGCCTCGGCCTCCAAAAGTGCTGGGATTACAGGGGTGAACCACTGTGTTGGGCCAGTATTCATCTTTTTAAAATAAAATAGATAGCTAATTTTCTGAACTTTTAAATAGAAATTAAATATTTTAAGTAATCTCAGCACAGAAATGAGTTACCCATGGGCCAATAACTGTGGTTTGAGTCTTATTATTTTAGCTCCTGTCTTAGCATTAGCCCTCATCTATACACACCTATGAGTATGGTTATACTATACATACACGGAAAAAATGGCAAGAAAAATAAGTAAACTGACTAAACTAAAATGCTTACAATGCTTTTTCTAATTTTAAGATTTCAGCATCCTATTTTTTTTTCAGATACATCTGATAATGAAAGAAGGTGCTTTTTATATTTTTTTAAAAATATGAAAATATTAACCTTGTAATAAAAATAATACTTCAAACACTTCCAAGTATGGAATTTGATGTATAATCCCAAAATTACACTAATAATTTCCCTTCAAAAGTTATTTGAATTAATTGAAATTATTATAAACAGAGAAATACCACATATCCTCTATAGACTTCCTCAATCACAGATCATGTGAAAGAGGGCATTGTTTTAGAGATTTACTCCCTTACAGATTGATTTTTCTTTATTAACTAGCAAGATAGCATTAAATTGATTTTTAATGGTTTTTATGTTTAGATAACTAATACATTTTGTAAGATTTTAAATAACGTGATCTATGTGAAACAAAATCTTATCTTTGTCTTTTAGAGGTATACAGTCAATATTCTATAATAAAAAAGTCAGTGGGAAGACTTTCACAACATATCCCCCAAATTTTCAGTTACATTTTCTCCAGACAAGCTTCAGTGTCATAATACTGTGACTCCTTTTGAATAAACATGTAGGTTCTATGTGGGCCTCTGCCACTCTCTGTTACATTCTATCATATTAAAATATCGTATAGTTTAAAAATATTAGGATAAAACACATATTAAAAACTGTGATCAAGAACTTTGTAAAATGGGATTTTGGTTTACTTGACATTAAATTGCAGATTATTAATGCTGCAAAGACAATTTTTAGGTGGATTCTTTGTGTATATATTTGTTTGGGTCATGGGAGTGGAGGAGAATGGTAAAATAATCAGTCTAATATCTTCAGCTTTCTCCATTTTATGAAGCAGTGTATTCCATGTGTTTATAGTTGGATCTAACAAAAAGCTTTCTTTTTTCACTTGATTTGGGCATTTGTTTGTTTATCTTTTCTCAGGCTGCTTCTACAAACACAAAGTTGCAATGACCTAACATATTACAGAACTAGCCTGTGTTTACTTTCCCCCCATTTGACCACCCACAAGTTGAGTCAGAGTTGTACTTTACATTTTCCTAAACCAAAACCACATGGAGGAAATACACTTCCTTGGGTCTCTTTAAAATCATGAAATTAAGCCTTTCTTGGATTCTATCTCCAACAAGTAACAGATAATCTTCTGCCTGTGAATACCTCTAAGTTAATAAGCAGGGAGTGTTATTGCAGCTGGTCTAGAAATGGAGGCCCAGAAACAGTCACAGAACTTAGAACTGAAAAGAGTAACATAAATCAATTAAATTCAAGTGCTTCTTATAGGTGGGGAAACTGTGGCTTAGAGAGGGTGAACTCTTGTCCATGGTTATTATGAAAACCAAGATGAGACTTGGTGACTGGGTTTCTAGCCAGAGTCTACTCTAATTAACCACTGTATTCCCACTGAACCCATTGCTAAAATGTTTAACTAAGCAAGGGATCCATTTGCTGATTTGTACAATTGCATCTTTTCTCATTTCATATCATCTGCTGAATGTGCTAAGTAAAATTAGAATTAAATTTAATTATTTAATATTAGCATAAATGTAAAAATATTTTTGACCCTTTATATCTTTCTCTGACCCTTTTTCCTCTCTGAGGAAATGGTATTCTTGCAAGTTATTTGTGTCTTGAGCCCATTTATTTCCTCATCCTCTGGTCTGAAATGGCTACTGGGATGTTGCCTTGTCCTGGCAATAAAGCAACTTCACACTGACCTATTTTGTTAGATGCAATATTGTTCTTCTAGGCTTCACAAAAGCTTCTTAGTCCTTAACAATACATGAATGAATCCTCTGGACACAAATATATATTTCACTTATTTCTACATAATGTCTCTGAATAATAATTGTGAGTTTTAATATACAGTCAATATTATTATGGAAAATCCTTAACAGGTAATGGCATTGAGAATTTTCAGGCTTTCTGAAATTTAAAGCTGCAACACTTTAAATTTGGCTTTCCTAAAACAATCCAAAGTCTGGCTCAGATTTTAGCATCCTATCTAGAGCACTCCAAACTATGTATGTAAAATTTTCTTCTTCCAAGAGGAAAATAATTGTTCTTCTTTATTATTTTAATCCTTAGCATGCAATTAAATAATTGATTTGAGATCACATAGGGAATTTCTGAAGGGTCTCAGAAGTTAGAGAGAAAATTATAGTCACATTAGCTCGACTACATCATTCATTCAAAGGATCTCAGCATATCAAGCCAAAGTATGACTTTTTCGTTTTGAGGAGTAACATTGAGAGCCATTTTAAAACCCAATGTTTCACTAAGAAACAATGCAAATTGAGTGAATTCTCTTCTACCTCCTGCCTTTTGGTAAATCTTCCTCAATTACTACATTCTTTTCATCCAGCAAGTTACACTGCCTGTGGGTAGTAACTTTTCATTTTATTTTTCTTCTCTCATATAATATCTTGAGAAAGGGATTCTGTCCTAAAGATATCACCTAATGGGCTTTCAAGTAATTAACTGGTACACTTTTACTTACTATTTCCCAGAAGACTAAGACACACTAAATTATTCTACCTTGCACTACTACTGCTTATTTAGATCACACTAAATCCTATTTTAACTGATACAAGTTAGGTTTAGATTACAGCTGATAGATAGTCATCTTGACAAGCCAGATGTGGTATTATGATCCATGGTCAGAATACTTCTCTTATGAGGCTCCTCTACTGTGTGCAAATACAACCTCCAGCTCTTTCCTTCATGTCCTTCTTTATCCAGCCTAAAGCCCATAAAACACAGTTTTCTGCCAATATTCTCAAACTCCCTTGCCCTGCTCTTTCTTGGTGTTAACAGTCTATCTGGTAAAACTCGATCTAATGGTATTCAAATATCTACTTTCTCTGCTTCTGTTTCCAAATGGCTAAGCACTGCTGGAATATTCACATGATAGAACAATCTGGGTCTATGACAAATTCATAATCCCAGCCTTGAAAGGACATTCAACGCTGCTAGACAATTCAACTACAGCATCTCTGGACTACTTTCCTACTCTCGGCATTTCCTTCTTTAACCCTCTCTACCTACATCAAACCCACTCCCATTCACTCTCACTATAAGTAGGTTATCTGACCTCTCGTTCAGAGAGAAATAATATTAATTTTATATATATATATATATGCTTACCAAATGTCTGGCACTAGTTTTTAAAATTTACATATATCAACTACCCTAGGAAAATAGTGCTATTTCTATCACCATTTTATAGAGGGACAGATAATTTAAATACTTTGCCCACAGTCACACAGCTAGCAAGTGACAGTCAGGTTTCACTCAGATAGTCAGGATTCTAATTTGAGTCTATGCCTTTGACCACTATACATATTGCCTCCTCCTGAAACCACATGTGCAAACTGCCTACATCTCATAATGAAGCTCCGCCTCTTACCTGGGGCCAATCCTTTCCCTTACCTGTGACTACAGTTTTATGTTTTTATTCTCAGCAACCCCACATGATTTATTAAACTTCTTCTTTTGTGTATAGATTTACCCTCTTCTCATTCAGTCAACCATCTCCTCCTCTCTGCCCATCCACACATACATTTTTTGGAAAAGATGACTGTTCTCCCTTTTTACATGTTATCACCTTTTACTATCTACTCAGAACATTCTTCAGTCTTGACCCTCTACCCGTCCAGCTTTTACCTAGCTTACAACTGACCTCCATGACACCAATTCCAACACAAATTTTTCACCCCTCATTTCACTTGAGCTCTCACCACTGTTCCATTCTGTGGACTACTGCCTCATCTCTGAAACCCTGTCTTCCCTTGGCTTATGTGAAACAATTGTCTATCTATCTATCTATCTATCTATCTATCGATCAATCAATCAGTCATCCATCTAATCTATCTCCCGTTAGTTCTGTTTCTCTGGAGAACACTCAGTAATGCATCTATCTCTACCTCAGATCTCTGTTTTGAACAACAGACCCACATATTACATGGGATATATGCTCCATGAAGTCAGTGACTGCGCTTTGACTCTATTCTATCCTGGTGTCTAGAAGTGTCTAGTAATAGTGGGCGAACAATAAATATTTTTAATTAAAGAAAAAATGATCTGTCTAACCTTGATCCTCTTTTAGTATTTCCTATTAGAGCAAGGCATCACTATTGATCCAGTTAAACTAAACAGCTTAGCAAAAATCGTTGATATTTCTATTTCCCGCATTTTCTCAGAGTTGACAGTTGTGTTAGTTGGCTAGGACTTTTATAACAAAATACCACAGAATGGACAGCTTACACATCAGGAATTTATTTTGTCACAGTTATGGAGGCTAGAAGTCAGGTCTCAAGGTGTCTCAGTTTGGTTTCTTCTGAGCCCTCTCTCCTTGGTTTGCAGATGGTCAACATCTCATTGTGTCCTCACAAGATCTTTCCTGTCTATACACACAGTTCTGGTGTTTCTTTGTGTGTCTGAATTTCCTCTTTTTATAAGGACATCAATTAGAGTAGATTAGATCCCACCCTAACAGCTTCAAATAATTTAATCATCCTTTTAAAAGTCTTATCACCAAATACAGTCACATTCTGAGGTACTGGGGGTTAAGACTTTAACATAGGAATTTTTTGGGGGGAATACAATTTATCCCACAATCATCTACCAACAAATTAATTTGGTTTTTTTCTAAATATATACATCTTGAATCCAGATACTTTTTGGTATCTCTTCATAATCCAAGGTACCATTATCTTTTAAGATCTTCAAAGAGTCTCTGACTTCTAGTATTCAAATACTTGTATAATCTCCTACTTTCTAGTGCCATCTGGACCTAAATGCTAATAAACAGAATGTGGTCAAAGTGGTGGAATGGCGTTTTTGAGATTAGGTTACAAAAAGACTTGGGTCACTGCCGTGCTCTCATTCCCTTGCTCTCTCCTTGCTTGTTCTGACAAAAGTCGGCAGTCACATTGTGAGCCTTTGGAGAGGCTCAAGTGGCAAGGAGCTGAGGGAGACCTCTGGCCATGGCCCACAAGGAAACAGAGGCTTTCATCCAAGAACCCATGAGGAACTGAATGCTGCCAACTACCACTTGAGTGAGCATGGAAGTAGATCCTCCTCCCGTCAAGCCTTGAGATAACAGCAGCTCTGGATGACACCTTGATTGTAAACTTGCGAGAGAGTTACAAACAGAGAACCCAATTAAGCCATGTCCAGAGTCATGACCCACACAATCTGTGACAAAATAAGTGTTTATTGTTTTAAGTCATTAAGTTTTGGGGTCATTTGGTATGCAGACATAAATAACTAACACACGTACTTACTACAGAAGTATACTAGCTTGTCTACTTACATTTATTCTGGCCTCCTTCAAATCAGTTCTTCATATGGCAGTCAGAGTGGTCTTTTCATAACACAAATCAGTTTATTTACTGCCTAAACTCTGCAGTAGCTTCCCATCTATTGCAGACCAGCTGTCTAACATAGCAAACAAAGTGTTGCATAGCCTGGCTTCTCTCCACATCCCAGGCCTCATCTCACACTCAGCTCTGCTCTCTGTCCAGCCATAATGAAATTCTTTGGTCCCTTCATACTCACTATGCTGCACCCCACTACAGGCCCTTCATGTATGCTGTTTGCTCTGCTTAACATGTTCACCTCTTGTTTCTTCACTTTGTTAACACCTATTCTTCCTTTCAGAATTCAAAACTTCATTTTCTTAAGGAGTTCACTTCCCTCCAGGTCAAATCTCCATAGCATTTGCTAGATAATGTTTTTACATATGATTCTGTAAAGGCTTTCCCTTCCACTCAAGAGCAAGCTGCCTGAGAGCAAGGATAATGTCTAGTTGTTTTGTGTTTTTTAAAATATGGTATGTACCATGCCTGGCCCAGTGTCTAGCACAGAGTAAGTACACAGTAAATATTTATTAAACAAATAAATACATAAAACATCAGCAAAATGCCATGTATTATTCCTTTTGCCTTTTTCTGAGTGTTCCAATCAACAATTTTGCCTCTTAAAAACTATGCAAGCTCAAGTATACTATGCTACTATTTCCTGTAACTGGACTTTTCTGCCAAGTATTTATGAGATTATGGTTTTACAACAACTATTAGAGAAATACTGTAAAACAACATTTCTTATTATATGATGGCATCTAACCCTTCTGGATTCATGGTAAAACCATGACAGACTGAAAGGATAAGACTTGGCATCTGATAATGGAATTTGTCAGACTCAAAACTTTTGTCCAAAAAATTAATGATAAGCTTTTTTATTTGAAAATATCATCTCTTATTTTTAGCTTTTTAGCAAATCTGGATTACACAGCTGGGTGACAGATGTATATAGTCATAACCTTATAGTGGAGAAAGCGTGTTGGCTCTCTGATCACATTTTTTTGTGTGGAAAGATTTCCATCTTTTAGATCGTGTCGTGTATACATCTGGATGTTGTGGCAAAAACACTGCCTATGTGTCACAATTTTTTGTATAAATCATGCCATGTCCTTGATACATTTGCCTCACCATTTACATGAATGTTAATTTGGGCATAGCTTTTTCTCTGACAGACTGAAAATCATAGATAAATCTCTGTTCAGGACTAAAGAGAGATTCTCACCACATTCATTAACGTAATGGTAAATAAGTGAAAACCTCATTTAAATTTGTTTAGGTTTTCAACTCTGGGTTCCTCTTCCACATTTGTTTTAATATTTAGGTGTTTTCACATGCATATAAATGAGGCTATGCATGTAACTTAAATAAGCTAATTAGACTGGGTATTAAATCACTAGTATATGCTAGTGATTTAATGGCATAATATTCAGTATTTGGATACAATAATAGACATTCATACACATTAATAATAATGTTATAGGGAATGGTGAAGATTCATGCAAATGGGATAGTATATGCCTATTTTGCCAGAGGCAGCCACAACTTATTTTTAACTCACTAATTGTCGGTTCAGAGTTGCTAGGTAGGTATTGCAACTTTTTCTAGAGAAGTTGGAAATCTGGATTTTATATAAAATATCCCAATGATAAAATAATATTTTATAAGTTTGCAAGACAGTTCAAATAAGTCTTTGGGTTTCATGTGAGATAATGGCCCTTTCTGGTATAGCAACAATATTGTATATTGGCAAACACATAGGTTTTGGAGAGAGACAGACCAGGGCTTGAATTCTGGTTCAGATAGTTTCTTGTATGGCTGGACAATTTCTTCTGAAACTTTGTGTCTTACAGAATGAAGATACTATTTTGTTTTTTAATGTCAATAATATAAGTGGGTAATTAATAAATAGCAGCTTTTATTACTGTGACTTACCATAACTAACATTTCTTTCCACTTCCAAAGAGTCTCCGTTCATAATTATTTTTATCCAAGTTTCCTTCAATAACCTTAAAGCCATATGATCATACAATCATAATTATTCACTTCATTCTGTTTATCCCAGCAAACATATTCTACATTTTGACAATGGAAAAATAAGTTCTGAGTTGAAAACTGAAGCAGATCTTCTACACAGTTCATCTGGAAGATGATATCCTGAAAGGGAGCATCTTCAAGTACTTCCGTTATTTTTATAAGAAGGATGGTGACCAAATGTGCTTCATCACCACTAAGGAATGATTAAGAGGAATGAACAAACTGTGTCTCTAAGGAATAAGGGTGGATATGAATGTATATAGAAGTAAGACACTATAAATTATGGAATAACAAATAGAATTATAGCAGCATCGGTATTAATTCTTCTAAGGATTCCAAAATCCATATCAAAGCTCCTGTAGGGAGGGTTGTCTCATCTTCAAGTTCAAGATACGCTATTCATAGGACCATTCAACAAGATGGACCTTTCTGTAAACGAAGTTCACCAAGCTTCTAATATTTTATTCAAATTTCAATCAACTCTTGAGAAGTTAGAAAATAGTTGCAAATCCAACACAAATATTGGACATAAGTACCTGACTTACATAACGAAATGCTTATTGGAAACTAGATACGATCAGTTCTACTAATATATTTATTGGCTGGTCCTACACAGTGGTGCTTAAAATGTCAGGTCAAATCAGTTCAAGGTCCGATTCTTCCAGATGTTTGGTGTTTTGAAGACAAAACATCTGGATGATGGGCTAAATGTTTTTATTATTAAATCAGTTTAATATTTGGCATCATGTAGACACAGCCTAAAGTAATTATGTTCTATGTAAAATGTAAATAGCAAGCTCAACAAGCCTAGTCAAGAATTCTCGATATGGAGCAAATTTTAGAAACTTTCTAGTTTAATCTCTTTATTTTCTGGGTAAGGAAACTGAGTCCTAGAAAAATGACATGATTTAGCCAACATCAAATTACTTTTTGGAATCTCCAACTCTTAATTTTAATATTCTTTATGTCTTAGTTGTGCATGTAACATTGACAGAAGAAGGCAAAGGATTAGTGAAGAAAAATAGCCTTCCCCAAAAGAAACTGATTAAATGATCTGACAAGGATAAGATAAACATGGAGAGAATAAAGATCAAAATGAATGAGTTGAAAGAATGGAGAAAATGAGAAAGAAAATGCCGTGGTAAGTGGAACAACAACAACAACAAAAACAAACAAACAAACAAAAAAACAGGCTACCTGAAGTTAATCATTATATTAAGAGTCTCCACTTCATAACTTAAATGGATGTCCTCAGTTAAAACATGGAATGATAAAAAGGGTAACAAAGGCACTGGAATTCCAACAGAGGAATTTCTAACTCATTTAATTTAAGTAAGTTCAATATTTCTTTAATGTCACGTAGAAACAACCCAAAATCTATTTGCCATGTTGGAATGTGGACATGAGCAACTGAGTAAAAAATTGTTTTATTTTTCCAGACATTTCTCTACTTGGTGCCAAGCAACACATTGCCCACAAATTTAGATAAAAGTGAACAGTGTAATAAAATCCTCGAGTCTCATAGTCAGTTATTTAAAAAGCAAGCTTTGGAGTCAGAATGCCTGGGTGGAAATCCTGGCTCTACAACTTTCACAAATGATAGAACCATTCTCTGTGTTATTTATTTATTTATTTTTTCAATAATAAAGATGGTCATAATAACAGTACCCTAACCAGATTATTGTGAAGAATAAATGAAAATAACATGCAGTTAATTTGGGACCATCTTTAAAAAGTGATGTTAGCCATGTGTTATTATTAGTAATTATTATTTTATTTCATGTATGGATAAAGAATTAACAAATGTTGTGCAGCAGTAGATCCAAATTTAGTTAAAGTCATATTGTACATTTCCCTAAATTAACATATTGAGGACATAATTTATACACAATACCACTCAGATACACAGAGCACCTTTAGCATTTTTCTTTGGCAAAAAGTAGATATTTTCTTCCTCATGTGTTGGCAAGGAAGAGATAAACAAAACTATCTAATTTTTAGTTCTGTTGGCAAACTCAGTCCCATTAGTTATTTTAAATGGTTTCCTTCATACCGTCATCCCTAACTCTGCTCTTCTTTAAGACAAAATTTTGATATGGGAGCAAGAGACTTATGTAAACTTTTGGCATTGACAGGGAGGGGTCCTTAGATCTTCATTGTGTCCTCTGGATCTTCTGGATTCTAAATGGCTCTGGCTTGCCTGACATTTGCTTGAACAAGTCAACGTCTGCTGTGAATTGTGTTTTGATCTCTCTTGTCTTAATCAGGGACACATAGTCCTCCCGAGCTGAGTAAGCTTTACTTCAGCTCTTCCAGCCTGCAGAACTTGTTAAGCCTGGCTGTGACTCCCATTTGACTTTGATTCAGATGACCCCCTTCTTGACTTCTGTCCCTCACTCTGCTGAAGGTCTCCTCTTGCGATCTGCCCTTCGAGACTATCATCTGCTTCTTGCTCCCATTCATTCCATTCAGGAAGGCTAAATATCAGAGACTTTTCTGTCTGACCACACAACTCACTACTAAGTTTAGTTTTTGACCTGGCTTCAGCTGTGCAGGAAGCCATTTTACTCTGAAGCAGGAGCCCAGCAAAAGCCTTCTACCTCACCAAGAAAGGAGAAACAAAATAAGAACTTCACATCTACTCTCTTCTTGTTCCCTTTCGTTTCCCAGATTTCCTTAGGGCTGAGAGAAAATATATTTCCCTCATTTCTCTTACTTTCTGAACCTTCCTTATATATAATTCTATGAGATAATCAAAGAAGTCTTACTCTTGAGAGGTATGAGGTCGGGGAGGCATAGATGAAGGAGGAATTTAGAAAATCTTTTCTCTGCCAACAATGCTTTACTGCAAAATTCTTTTCATGTAAGAAACGACACTATCTTAGAGCATTCTTGCTCTAAGAATCTTATCTGTTTCAAGGGATAAGGTTAGGTACAATCAATATATAAAAGAGAAGAACATTAATATTTTTAAAAATGTCCTCCCTTGCATTGGAAAACTTACATGTGGAAATTTGTCAGTTTATCCATACTTGAATCTCACAGAGTCGTTTACTCATTTCTAGGAACATAGAATTCTGGAAAACAGCTGCTTGCATTTAGGGTCAGTTCCATTTCCAAGATGAACTCTATTCTTTGTATTTCTGAATAGAATATATCTACATTTAATGATACTCACCTTGAGGCCAGCTGCTCTAATAATAAAATGTATTAAATCTTGGAAACAGATGAATAAAAATTACATATAAGTATTATATTATATTATTTATTTACTAGTTTTATTTATTTATTTTTTTGCGATGGAGTCTCACTCTGTCACCCAGGCTCCCGAGTAGCTGGGATTACAGGTGTGCACCACCACACCCAGATAATTTTTTATGTTTTTGGTAGAGGCGAGGTTTCACCATGTTGGCCAGGCTGGTCTAGAACTCCTGACCTCAAATAATCCGCCCACCTTGGCCTCCCAAAATGCTGGGATTATAGGCGTGAGCCACCATGTCAGGCCATTATTATATAGTTTTTTAAATGGCATGAAAAAGCAAGTGGGGAAAAGTGAGTCTCATTCAATTAAGAACCCAGTGAAAAGACTGGTTGCAGAGCACTACACATGTGGTTATGCTTAATGAATTTGTGCTAGTTGATGGAATGAATAAGCCATTGATATTTATTTTTTTACTATATGGTGTTTCTTTTATATAGCTGAATGCTTCATGAAATACTTGTCTAATTCACAACTGGAAATACTGTAATTTAAATGATTAATTGTGAATTTATTTTAGAGGTAAAACAAATTTGTAAAATGAAAAAAATTAAAAAGTGTATTTTAGATAATTGTTTTGCCCAGTATGCATCCATATTAATTACAGAATGGTTTCTTTTATATATATATATATATGTATATATGCATGTGTACATATACATATATACATGCATATATATACATATATACGTGCATATATATATATAGGTATAATGTATACATAGATGAAGTGGGGGAGAAGATATTCTAAAATTTGTTGTATATATTTATATTCATTATTTGAAATATATATACATAACACAAATTTGAACTCAAACTCTAAATAAATATTTCATAACTATTTATAAATATTTATTTAATTTCAAAGTAGAAGGAACTTTACATGTGCTGAGGGGAAGCAGAGTAAAAGCATACTATGAATTGAAGAGGGTAGCAGAGCTAGGAAGTTTCCTATAGTAGTGGGTTTTGAAACTTGTGCCGAAAGAGATGACGAGCATGAGTTAGCAGAAAAGTGAGATAAGAGGTTTTTGAAGGAAGAAATATAATTAGCAATTAATGATAACTAACTTTCAGATGGAGCTCCTTAACTTAAATATAAGTAACCACACACAATGAGACCCTGAATAGGAATCATGCCCTCTTTGGGGGGTAGACAGCCTGTGGCTTGTGCAGTGCAGAAAAGATATGAGTTAATATAATTCTGTGAGTATTTATTGAACACCTATGAAATGGTGGTCACTAAGTCCTGTAAGTGAATTGGAAAAATGTGAACACGATTTCATTAAGCTTAATAGGCAGTGGTCATAGCTACTACTTACAGAATTATACATTTTTAGACATTGCTAATAAAGGAAAATAAATAGAGTTCACTAATAGAGAATAAATGGGGTGTGGGCAACACATCTACCTAAACATAATGATGACAGCAGGCTAGTTTGAGAAGGCATGGTTAAGCTACATGCTAAAAGGATGAGATGTCAAATGTTACACAGTATCTCTCAGATGACAAATGCAGTCTTATTCCCGGGCCCCAAAATGTATAAGGAAAGGGTCTTGCCATCAAACATTTCCATCTACTGTGGGGGAATATAGAAGTAAAACATATGGTAAAATTTTCTTATCTAATGTGATCATAACTTGCAGTTAGTTGCTCAATTGAAGCAAGTGAGTTAAGGCAGAAAAATCACAAATAATGCTGTTAGTGTACATTAAACAATGCATATTGATGTAAAGCATGTGAACCCACAGTAATTATTTAGTCTTTTCACCTAAGGGTAAGACATTTTATTTGATTACAGATACTTGATTTTGAACTCTGCCGTATCTCTCTTATATAGATCACATCCATAATACAATATTTATGATTTCTAGTTTGATTTTTTAATTAAGTACAAATATAAAAACTAATCTAAAGAAATCTAAGTGTAGAATTCCTCTAAATTTTTATGTTATTTTCTCAGAATTTGCATGTTTCATCACACTTTATAACACAGATGTATTTTTGTATCCATCATAAAATAGTGAACATAATTTTTAGAGAAATAATTTTTACAATCATATTTTACCAGTTTTTGTAACATTTGCTAAAGTAAATAAGTACAACATCAAGTACAACTATCATATATTCTTTTGGAACAAATATATACAATTTATGTTCAGCCTACAAGTGAGCTTTGAAAGCAAAGCCATCTGGCCATAGTGAAGATTGACCTACTAGTCTCAAGCTCTTCACTTTTATGGAGGGCTCGAAGGCCAGGCTCATTCATGCAGCACATTAAGTGGAGGTTGGACAAGGCTGTTTCTATGCTATTTCAACGTAACATGAAAATGCCAAAATTGAGATGAGTTGAACAAACAAACAAACAAGGTAGCAGAGTATAAGAAAACGAGGGAGTTAGTAGGAAAATATAATACCTACTTTGGAGTGATTTTGATATGACATAAAGCATATTACTGTGTATTTACGTTCTTAAAGTTAGATTATTCTAGAAGCCAGGTATAAACTTAATTAGATAAGACAGAATGGGAATAGTCTTATCAGAAAACAGACATTCATTGGGAGATGATGAATTTTAAATTGATAGCTTTTAGCAAATTTTTACTGTTATGGTACCTCAGGTAGAATTTAGTCTTTTTTAAACCACCCTTTCACTGTAATTGCTAATTACTTTATTGTTGATTGGCACATACTTTGTTTTAAAGGGAATGTGCACATATGGTCGTTGTTTTTCTTCTTCCTTTTATCTTGTTTTGTCTTATCACAGTCCTTTAATTTCAAATATACATCAAATGAAATATAAATTAGTTTATTCTTTTTGAACCATCACTCAGAGTTATCACTTGTCTCATGCTTTTCTCTCCAAAGTTTTTCTTTTTTTTTTTTTTTTTCTCTGCCTCACTTGCATTGCACCCATGTCAGTCCCAACCCAAAGAAGTTCAGATTTTTCAACGCACAAATGATTGGGTGTAGGAGCATTCTGGCAGTTAGAATCTATCTTTGGATAAGTCCTGATTTGGGGAAGTGTTTCTTCCTGATAAGCATAGTTCAGGTTGATCCAATATTAGTTATCATTGAAGTAGGTCTCAACATGTGCTTTATGGATATAACCTACTGTTGGAAAGATTTGCGTAGTTCACAGCACTCTTCTAATATTTGAAAGACACATTGGTAAAAAGGAAAAAGCAGTATTGAATAATCTACATGTATTTTCAGAGAATGAGGATGAGAAACTTAAAGATTTGCAGTTATTTGGCTTTTTTCCCACGTTACTTTGGTTGTCTGTATTTCATGGACATCTTCCTTTTAACTTAAGAATATAAGTAAAGTTGATGTGGAAGAGAAAGAAAGGAGTGAATTTTTCATAATATAAGTGAACAGTTTAAAAATGGTTCTATTTAGTACATTGTCAGAATATCCACCCCATTTTCATTAGCATCATCATAATAAACAATGTCAAATAATAATAATAATTAGTAGAATTAGTGACTACATTGCAATTGAATAGTAACATGATTCCATTCTCTTCCTGTGAGCTGTAGACGTAACAAATCATTACCTGTGGCTTCAGCAAGTTCCTTGACCACTTTGTCTCCATTTGCTCGTCTATAAAATGGAGATAACAATAGTACATAGCTCAAAGGGGACTTTTTTTTTTTTAACAAAGCTTAAAGAATTAAACAGTGCCTGGAACATACTAAATATAACTTAAGCATTTATTATTATTGTTGTTATTAATTAGTCATTGATTTATATGAACATTGACTCCTTGGACACTGTTTATGATTGTTTTCACTTTGGTTTACTAATGATCCGAGAAATAAGCTGAACAACCTACACTTGAGACATACACCATATCAAGCATACAAGTAGGTACCTCGGCTGCTTGTTTCATCTTTCATCTTTTGTGGTTCATAGAGGAACACCTAACATTTATTGATTTTAAATGTTAAACCATGAGATGCGAGAAATCTTCCACATGAGAGGACTCTAGTCTACTGGATTGTATATTTTATGAGTGATGTAGAAAGGGCCATGTGGCAATTTCTCCTTGTAGCATACAGGGAATTTCCTGCTCAATGAAAGTTACATACTTTCATGATGTATTTCTTATTTCATCATTGGGCCTGGACATTTTCTACCACAATAACCAAGAGATGTGACTCAATCCCCACTTTACTGAGCACTTCCTGGCAGAGGTAATTCATTTGTGTATGGCCTGAATAGATGTAACAAGACTGTAGAGAACCAAGTGAGTTGACTCCTACACTTTTGACAGCCTCCTTTGGCGTGGCTATATCTCTCTGTATAACTTGCTCTGATATATGAAGGTAAGTATTATGCTTGAATTATGAAAATCTGTTGGAGAGATAGAAGTACCAGAGACGAGAAAATCCAAGGTCTACATACTTTCTTGCTTGCTTGTTTTCTTGGGCATTCAGAGACTATCTATAGGAATTAAAGCTTGGAAAATTCTCAGTATATGCTCAAAAACCTTTCTGTAACCTACTTTTCACCTCTCAAATTCTAGTAGTTGTCTTACTTCCAGTTCAGATGTTGGAAGCTACAAAATTTCATCATTCCACCTTTTCAACCAAAATATTGGAAAAGCTACATACTTATAGATTGAAAAAAAAAAAAAAAAAACATCTATCAGGGAGCAAAGAATGCAAAGCAACCTAAATAAACTAAAATCCAGCAAGTGACAAGCTCTTCCTAAGAAAGAAGGGCCAAGGAGACCTCTTATAACTGACATTAAAGGAGAAGGAGCAATCGTCCATAGGTGGGGGCAGGGGAAACCAGCCCAATCTAATGTTTCTAATGACTGCGTGTGGGCTGGCATGACACGTCAAATTCCACTGGAGCCCCAGACACAGAACAAAACTGTGCTACTGCCACTTCTTTCCCTCTGATCTTTACTGAGTGCTGAAAATAGAGATGGGAAAAAATTGCGAGAAACTTCCAGAAGTTACAGAACATTGGAGGAGGGGTAAGAGAACTGAGAGAACCACACTCTTCTCCTGGCACTCCATGCTTAACTCAGAAGTCAAGATGAGGTGGAAGAACTGAGCGAAATCACTCCAAGACAATCTCTGCCTTCAGAGTGGAGAGAATTTTTGGCTGACTTCTAAAGGACAAGGGCAAGGCAGAAGAACAAAGAGAGATTTCCTAAGATGAGAGACAGCACTGGAGAGCAAAGAGAATTCTTCAATAACACAAAAGTTCGGCTGTGGGAGTAAAGCAAGGAGAATCTCTCACAGTTTAGAAAGCTGGCTATTTAGCTATGAGGAGTAAGCAGAACTTTGGAATCTCATCAATGATTGAAGACCTTAGTAAAGACCAACTCCCAGTACTGCCCTCAAAACATTTGGATCCATAGTGAACTTACTAAAACGAAAGTTGCAGCTAAACCCGCACCCAGCTCAACTGAAAGCATATTGACTCATCTTTCACACTAGAGGCCTGACAAGAGGGGCAGGCTCCTTTATGGAGATGAATGTAAATTTACTTCATTTTCTATTGTATTTTCTAACAGGTTTATTGAGATTTAATTTATATACCATACAAATAACCCATTTAAAGTGTTATAGTTCAATGGTTTTTAACTTATTAATAGAACTATACAACCATCATCACAATCAGTTTTAGAACATTTTTATCACATTAAAAAGAAACCCAATACTACTTGTTTATCATCCTCTTCCCCCACCCCACATTACCTTAAGCAAACACTAATAATACTTTCTGTCTCTATTGATTTTCCTACTATAGATATTTAATATGACTGAAATCATAATATATCTTTTGTGACTGGCTTCTTTTTCTTAGAATCATGTTTTCTAAGGTTCATTCCTATTGTAGGGTGCAGCAGTACTTTCTTACTTTTCATAATACTGGTGAATAATACCCCATTGTGTGGATATCCCTCATTTATTTATCCATTTATCCATTGATGTAAATTTGAGTTGTTTGGCTATTAGGAATAATGCCTCTATTAGCATATATGTGCAGGTTTTGGTTTGGACATATATTTTCATTTCTTTGGGTATTTACCTAGAAGAAAAATTTCTATGTCATATGGTAACTCTCTGTTTAATCATTTGAGGAACTGCCAAACTATTTTCCAAAATGATGTCACCATTTTACAATCCCTCCAGTAGTGTATAGATATATAATTTCTCAACATCCTCTCTAACATTTGCTACTATCTTTCTTTTTTTTCTTATTTTTTTTTATTTTTAAAAACAATTTGCTTTAAGTTCTGTGATACATGTGCAGAACCTGCAGGCTTGTAACATAGGTATACACGTGCCATAGTGGTTTCCTGCACCTATTGACCTATTCTCTAAGTACCCTCCCCTCACCCCAGCCCCTCAACGGGCCCTTTTGTGTGTGTTGTTCCCCTCCCTGTGTCCACGTGTTCTCTTTGTTCAACTCCCACTTCTGAGTGAGAACATGTGGTGTTTGGTTTTCTATTCCTTTGTTAGTTTGCTGAGGATGATGGCTTCCAGCTTCATCCATGTCCCTGCAAAGGACATTATCTCATTCCTTTTTACGGCTGCATAGCATTCTATGGTATATATGTACCACATTTTCTTTATCCAGTCTATCATTGATGGGCATTTAGGTTGGTTCTATGTCTTTGCTATTGTAAATAGCGCTGCAGTAAATATACGTGTGCAAGTGTCTTTATAGTAGAATGATATATATTCCTTTGGTATATATCTATTAACGGGATTGCTGGGTCAAATTGTATTTCTGGTTCTAAATCCTTGATGAATCGCCATATTGTCTTCCACCATGGTTGAACTAATTTACATTCCCACTAACAGTGTAAAAGCATTCCTATCTGTCCACAGTCTCTCCAGCATCTATTCTTCTTAATAATTGCCAGTCTGACTGGTGTGAGATGGTATCTCATTGTGGTTTTGATTTGCATTTCTCTAATGATAAGTGATGTTGAACTTTTAATCATATGTTTCTTAGCTGCATAAATGTCTTCTTTTGAGAAGTGTCTGTTCATATCCTTTACTCACTTTTTGATGGTTTTTTTTTTTTCTTGTAAATTTGTTTAAGTTCCTTTTAGATTCTGGATATTAGCCCTTTGTCAGATGGATAGATTGCAAAAATTTCCTCCCATTCTGTAGGTTGCCTGTTTACTCTGATGATAGTTACTTTTGCCGTGCAGAAACTAACTTTGCATTTGCTTTGTAAATTTTCCCTCTATCCATTTATTTTGAGCCTATTTGTGTCTTTGCACATGGGATGGGTCTCCTGAATACAGCACACCAATGGGCTGGGCAGTGGGCTATATAATAGGGAGAATGAACAGGTATAGAAGGACAGAGTTGCTATCTCAGTAAAGGAAAGTGGGAAAACAAAAACGATGCAGGCTACAAAGAGTGAGGGTCTGAGACTGACAAAAAAGAAATCAGGATTCAGGAAAGATATTTTCTTTCACAGAAAGATATCAAAAGTATCACAAGGGGAACTCATTTCTGAACCAGCACTGAAAGTAGCCCTACTTGTATTCATTCTGCCCTGGGTCCGGGTGGTAGAAAAGTGTGGGTGAGCTTAGGTGAAACAGTGGGGAGGAAAATGGCTGAACAAGACAATTCAGGGCTGGGTAGATTAAGGAACAATAGGAGGAGGAAATATTATGTATTTTACATGTATTTAGAAACTCTGTCAACTTAAAAAGCCTCTCCAAATATCATCTACCTCTAGTATATTTTGGAAAAGGGTGTGCTGTAGTATCGACTCTTAATTTAGTTCCATGCTACGTTTCCTAATATGTCTGTCTGTGTCTTACCTTAAGCCTCCCCTCTCTTTGATAACAACACCATGAAATCTCCCAAATCATCAATTCAGTGTTTGTACTAAAATTTAATGATGGTTTGTACATAAATAAAGGTACTATGCTGCAAAGCAACCTAGAAATTCCCTGAAATTTAAATAGATCTAAGTACTTGGACAAAGGAGTTTACCTCCTGCGGCCTCAGTGACTTCATTGTAAAGTGAGATTAAATGTAATGGTCTCAAGTTCCTCTGCATCACTAAGACTTATCTGAATATTTATTATATATCCATTTCACTTTAACAAATGCACAAAGGAAGATCATCTGAAATTTCTAAGAAGTTCCCAGGCTCGAGATATACAACATTTAAAAGAATTATGCTGCAAAAACAAGGCTTTTCAAAAAATACTAACTATATCCTGACATTTGTAAACTTGGTCTGAACAATCAAGGAACTGACAGGTTTACAGAAAAAAATGTCAAACACTAGACTGTGTATTAAATCTCTCTTTATCATTCAAAATCACAGTCCATAAATCAGAGTTCTCTTACAATGAGAAAAATATTGGTACCATAAACATACCACAAATACTTATTTTTATTTAGAAGTACAGCAAAAGCAATGCTAGAAGTTACAAAATATTTAAATATTCATAGATTGACTTAAAAACTAGACAATTGTTTGTCCTCTTACATCTCTGTATGGTCTATTGACCAAAAGAGAGAATTGTGCTCTCCAAAAAAAAAAAAAAGAACAAAAATAACAAAATTTCTTTCTGTTAAATGCAAGGTTTACTAAATATTTTCCCTTTACAGAAAACCTTTGTTACCTCTTCTATACATGTGTTTTTTTCATTTTCTATCCTGAGGGTTGCACACTTAAATGCCTACAGCACCCAGGCAGACAACTGAGATGAGTTCAGCAGGCTGGGTGCATATTGTGGTGAAAGAGGCACCACACACTCTGATTAAAAGAGTAGAGGCTACTCACCTCCAGCCTGCTGTCTTGTGGCAGGCATTGGCTAATTGTTCACAAGCCAGTTCTTTTCCTCCCAAATAACAGCTACAACATATTTCCCAGACTTCAGTGCCATTGAGTGAGGCATATGATTGATTTCTGGTTCACAGAACTGACAAACACCCTATCTAGGCCTGAACCATAAAACCTGCCCATGCATAATTCTCTGTTCTCTTTCTTCTTTACCCTGCTGAATGGAGATGTCCAAGGTCCCAGAGGAAGATGCAATGATAAGATAAAATGAGCTTGTGCCTGTCATACATCATTTGGTAGAGAGCCCATATGGAAAAGGTACCAGATGAAGAAGACTTTGGTTGAACCTGATGTGGTTTGGCTGCGTCCCCACCCAAATCTCACCTTGAATTGTAATAATCCCCAAGTGTCAAGGGCAGGGCCAAGGGAAAAAAATGAGTTAAGGGGGTGGTTTCCCCCATATTGTTCTCATGGTAGTGAATAAGTATCATGAGATCTAATGGTTTTACAAATGGGTGTTCCCCTACACAAGCTTTCTTACCTACCACCATGTAAGATGTCGCTTTGCTCTTCCTTCATCTTCCACCATGATTGTAAGGCCTCCCCAGCCATGTGGAACCATGAGTCCATTAAACCATTTTCCTTTATAAATTACTCAGTCTTGGCTATGTCTTTATTAGTTGCATGAGAATGAACTAATATGGAACCATTGCTTTGGAAAATTAATGTATGTAAATATATTTAAATATATGTATATGTATTTAAATATATGTATATTTGATAAGTTGACTGAGTGTCAACTTAATTGGATGGAAGGGTACAAACTATTGATCCTGGGTGTGCCTGTGTGGGTGTTGCCAAAAGAGACGTGAACATTTAAGTCAGTGGGCTGTGGAAGGTAGAGCCACCCTTAATCTGGTGAGCACAATCTTAATCAGCTGCCAGTGCATATAAAGCAGGCAGAAAAAACATGAAAAAGTGAGAACAGCCTAGCCTCCCAGCCTCCATCTTTCTCTCGTGCTGGATGCTTCCTCTCCTCGAACATCCAAATCCTTCAGTTTTGGGACTTGGGCTGTCTCTCCTTACTCCTCAGCTTGCTGACGACTATTGTGAGACTCTGTGATTGTGTAAGTTAATACTTAATAAACTCCCTAATAACTCCTTAATAAACTGTCTCTCTAGAGGACCCTGACTAATATATTTTTTTATATATATATATATATATATACGTATGTATTTTGTGTGTGTGTGTGTGTGTGTGTGTGTATAGTGTCAAGCCACTGAAAATTTGAAGCTGCTTATTATAGAATTTAGCCTAGTCCAATTAATTTATATTGCTATGCAGAAAAAAAAGGCTCACGGTTTCCATCTTAGTTTTTCAAGACAAATCAAGAATCTGAAAGCTGATGTGAAATTTCCCAGATATTAAATATTAACAAATAATTTAAATATTTTAAAACACTACTTAGTCTTAGCAAACATATTGTAAATTAGAACTGATCTTTAAGCTGTACATAAACCTGCTTTAGTCATAAAGGATCACTCACCATTTCCTGGACATTTCCTACATTTTCCGGCCTCATATTTTGTTCACATTGTTCCCTAAGCCTGAAATGTCCTTCTCCTTCTGTTTCTTCAGGAAAAACATCTTGATCCTGTAGTTAGTAAGAATAGTTAAGACTTTACTTGGTATATAAATTATATTTATTGCTATATTATTAAACTTACTTATAAAGAGATTCACTTATGTAAGTAAACTTTCAGCAAGGGAAGATACTTACAACTTGGGAAGTGTGTGAACAGTAAAAAGATAAAGTAGAGGAAGGTTGATATGAGAGATTAGGAAAGATAGAGTAAATAAAATTTGAAAATAAGATGTGGCTTTTCAGATTAAAATTAACACTTATCTCTTTGTATTTTTTTCCCTCAAATTAAAGTCAGACAGATATATGAAACCTTATATTTTACAGTCATTTGGCAGGAGGGAACCCTAACTTTAAAGACATTTTGCAGTCAAGATTTATCATCTTTTTAGACCTGGTTTGCACTGAAAGAAGGCAACGACTTCTAGATTTATTGTATTTAATGGTCTTGTGTGGGAGATACCAGGCAGGGAAATATTAGAGCAATAAAGTGTGTTTTAACTATGGTTAGAAAGAAAATATATTTTGTGTATTAAAGCCTGTTTTGAGCAATTTTGCCTATGAAGATAGTTAATGTGTTAGCCTTAATCTAAGGATTTCATAAGCACCTGTCTGAACCAACGTGAACTGCAGAAGTAGAGCAGAAGATAACACACAATATATGACTAAAAAAGAAGGACTTAGAACAATACATTCAAGTCTTTGTTGTTCTTGATTGAGGGTTTCATCAATGATATAGAGAAAGATGATTGGTAGTTCAAGATAGAACCACACTTTTATTTGTCTAACCTAAATATAAATGATTGATTAACACAAGTGATTGTCTACAAATTAGTAACCAACAATTGCTCCCACACTTAAATGCATATTGCCCTTCTTCCTTCAAAATATAACGTCTGTATGCCATCCTCAAATCTGGGTGGTCTTATGACTTGCTTTGATCAATACAGAGGAAGTAACCCTTGCCGGTCCCAAGTCTAGAACTTAGTAGACCTAGTAATGCCTGCTTTCACTCACTTGGAAGTTAACTACCACGAAAAGAAGTCTAGATTATTCACATGGAAAGAGTGGGGCCACCTGCAGGACAATCAAGGTCCCACACAGATAAATATGTGAGCCCATACTCAGAACCCATCACTAGAATAGAAAGGCCCAGCCATCCCAATGAGGCCTCAGGGATTCTACCACCTCAGCTGAGGTGCCAGGCACATGAAGAAAGCCATCTTAGAATGTTTAGCCCCAACTAGATCCCACCTCTCCCACCCCAACACCAACTACCAACAATAACACTACATGGAGGACAGAAAAAACAATACCCAATGAACGTTGACCCATTCCCATGATCAGAAGCAGATGAATGATCATTGTTTTAGTATACAGAGCTTCAGAGTGGTGTGTTATGCGGCAATAGGGAACTGTTACCAGAAGTTTATGAACTCAGTATTCTTAGCAAAAACAAATAAAACAAAATCAAAATAAAATATTACTATGTTCTATGTTGATAGGTATTTTAGACATATGCATCTAAATGAGACAGTTAGAAATTTGTAAATACATTCTTTTTCAATGAGCTTTTATGGATGTACCATATAAATGAGATAGTTGGCAAAGTAACAAATTTTAATTTTTAAATTTGGCTGTAAGTCTGTAGAGCCGATCTTAGTCCACTTAGGCTGCAGCTTTGTGATGAGATTAGAAACAATGATTTGAGAGAGTTGGTGGGAGAGGAGAGTCTGAGGTTAGTGCTGATTCAATTGATTTCCTTTTTATGTTGAGGTAGCATGTTCCATGGAAGAACAACTTCAGATAAAAAGGGGCGAGATAGGGTCTAAAGAGATAAGGAATTAGAAATAGGTCCCCCTAAAAACCCTCAAAAAGGCAAAAGTTACATTCATTTTGTTCCTCAGCAAATAATAGTTTCAACAGAGTTTTAATGGTCTGTTAACATTCTTGTTAGAGGATAATATATTTTATATGATACAGTAAGTTAATGAAAATAATATTGGAATATACTAATGAAATCACAGGTTCAAATTGGGCTCAGCTACTGCCACACCATGTGCTTTGGACAAGTCATGTAACTTCTATGAATCATAATTTCCTCTATATCAAGTGGTGCATTTAAATTAAGTGATCACTGCCCATCCTTTGAGCTGAAAAGTTTTGATCCACAATTAGGGCTTAAAATAAATACTTTATCTAGATATTAAATTTAAGCTGCTGTGGCAGTTGTTTTCATGGAAGTTTTATATATTTAGTTCAACAAAAATTATTGCATCTATAATTCTGATAGTTTCAGGCAAAAAAATATTAGGAAAATGGCAGGCCCTTCTAGAAGGCATATAGTTTTGGTAAAGGCATTTTAGAGGTTTAATAAAGATATGAAAATTACATTTTAATTGCATATTTTAGAAATACATAAAACTTTTGAAAGACTATGTTTAATCCTGGTATTTCTTGCAACATTAAAATTTGTCTGTTCTACTTGACAAAGATATTTACATGCCTTAGAGTAGTCAGTCATTCTGTTAGGAAATCCTCAACCGGCCATATGTGTGCTATTAAGCATTTTCATTTGGCTCTTCTCTGCAATTAGCATTCCAAAGGTTATGCTGACTGGTTGTGGATACCATATGTTTGGCATCAGTCCTTAAAGTTCTGCCACATGTTCGCTTTGATAGCACAAGCACTATGGTGAAGGGAAACAAAAGCTTACCAAACATTTCAAATCAGCATCCGAGCCCTACATTTAAAAATCAAGTATAAATACTATGTCCCTATTGTGTTCAATGTTCATGTTCCAAAATATATATTTAAAACAAATGACAGTTGGAATACAAAAACCTACCTCACATTGTCTAATTTGTTGGGAAAAACTAAAGGTCAAGGTTTTAACTTTATCTAGAATTGAAAGATTGCACGATAACCACTAGGGTCTTTAAGCCTCTTCTATCATGTCTTTTCAGAAAGTGTGTGTACGAACATTACTTTGTAGGTATACAATAAGCAGCAGCTTCTAAATTGGGAAATCAAGTGAGAGTTTGGTTTAGTCTGCTTCCAATAAAGGAAAGGAAGATTGCCATCAAATGGCTCTTCAGTGCCTAATAAGATGGCTCAAAGGATTTGCTGTCCTTTTATTTGCCATTTTTTTAGTCATTTCCTGTTTGGCAAGAAAGTGGACTCAGTTGATTGCCTTAGTAGAGTTGAGTAATCAGAAATAATGTAAAATTCTTAATAGGCACAGTGGGACCTAAAAGAAGCACAGGTGTTGGTAATCTCTCTAGAAATGGTAAAATGAGAATTTAAAAAAATGCTTCATTCCTTATATTTGCAGCTATTTATTGCCAGCCTGTAAGAGCAATGGGAATGGTATTTCTAGATCTCGGTCTTTGCATCTGTAGGAAAAAAATAGTGAATTTACCTCACTTTATAATGGTTGAACTGAATGAGCACAGAGAATACCACCCACGTCTTAGGGCTAGATTCTATGGCTATTTGGCTTATAGCTGGCAGGTGGTCCATCAAAGGTACAAAATACAGACCCCCCTCTGCAAAGTCTCTGATTCTGTAATAGCTTGAAGATTGGGAGAATTAATACGCCATGAAAACTTTGTCAACTGAAGCAAGAATCAGAGAGTTTATCTTTTACACCTGGTCAACTAGTGGACATAGATTTCCTGAATTTGCTCCAGGTTTCATGAGAATTACAGGTGTTAGGTTTATGAGGAATTGTGTGCCAAAGAGATGTTGATGTATTCATTCTTCACTTACACAAAATATTTTGGAGCTACTACTAAGTGCCAGCTAATCTATTAGAAAAGGAAAATTCAGGAGAGTTCAAGACAAACACAGTGTCTGCTCTCCTGAAGCTTATAATCCAGAAGGGAAGCCATTAGACCTAAACAACAGTTATACAAATTGGTATGTAATAAGAATGATAAAAAGTGATGTGAACCTCAGGTGCTAGTAACTATGTGAATATATTACTGGAGAATCTAAACTAGTTCCAGGATTTAGGGGAGATTCCCCTAAGGAATGAACGTTTATTTCACTTAAGGTCTGAACGATGAATAAAAATCGGCAAGACAAGGAGAGTGAGAGTGGGAAGCTGGAATGTGTTTGGCTGAAGCACTGACTTTGGTAGTAGGAGAAGTTATTTTTCTCAGATTATCTCATTTAAATAAAAATTTTGAAGGCCAAAATGCTGTTTAGAAAAAGTACAATTTGGAAACCCACCTGTAGTAGCACAAACATATATGAAGGAATATAGTATGAAATAACCAGAAAAATGTTAAAATTGGAACAAGAAAAATATTGAAAACATTTTGAGGCATTCTAAAATTAAAATATGGATATTACATGAAATATTCAGTAGTCAAATAACACTATGTGCTGATTAAAGTGAGCAACCTGACAGATTTTTGGGTTTTTCCACCAGTGAACTAATGGAAATTGATGTTAATGTAGAAAAACTGCTGCTAAGACAAATGTGGGGAATTGGAAGCATCCCTTAGAGATCCCTGGCTGTAGTACTGTTAAGCTGTTTCTCTGTTAGCTCAGTATATTATCACACCCTCCTGAGAAGGCAAGGGAAAATCATGCCCAATATGTTACTAGTGATATTCTGGGCAATCGTTCTGCATCCCTCCATTCTCTTTATTGCCAATACTCCACAGTCAATATTCACCACTACTCTCTGAATACAGGAATCACCTGATACTAGCATTGGACATATAATTTAGAATTGTATGGAATCTACCATAATAATAAATTCATGATATGTAAATAATTTTTTAAAGAGGCCAGTGTGTCCCATTTTGCAATGTAATCCTCCTGACTGGCATAGGAAATCCTCAAGTAGAAAAACTGAGCCAAACAATTGTCCTGCCACACGAAGCCGCATGTGATTCAGGATGCTTCTACCATCATTCAGAAGGCAGATTATTTCTGAACTGTGATTGTGGACTAGACCAACTTGCAGGGAAGTATAGACTGCAGCTTCTTTGATAATGATGCTGGCAACTGGTCAGGGAGATCTCAAGGTACATAGAAAACGCTCTGAGTAGTCCAAATGGTCAGTGTGACCCGGGACAGATGTGTCAGCCCACTTTAAACATTTAGGAGCCTTCCCATAAAATTTTCTTTTTCCTCGTGTCTCCAAGTCCAAGAGATGGAAAAAATGGTTTGACACATTCAAAAGCAGCCACTGGGGGAAGGATCAGGCTGTGTTTGCCTTTTGGAAACCTCAAAGCTTTGGCAGTTAGAGGCAAATGAAGAGGGGTGGGGAACACCACTACAGTCTGGAAAAGGGACAGCCTGGAAGAGTGGTGCCCACTAGCAATGGGAGCCAAATTGTACGGTCATAGGGAAAAAGAATTGGAAGTTACTTAAGGGTAACTGTACTAGAGCCAATGTCTTTCCACAAAAGGCCTTGAGTGGCCCCTTGGTAGCACATTTGCCAGGGCTAGACCCTCTGCTCTAATCTAGTACATTTAAATACCTAGAGATGATTGGCAATTTCAACTGTAGGAAATGCCTCCTCTGCCTTCTTGTTTGTTTGTTTCCCTTAAATTTTATGACTATGTAAAACAAATAATTTGGTAGCATTTGCACATCATTTATACAACATAAGGCAGATGCTTGAGTTTCTAGAGCTTTAAATTTTCCCTGCAGGTTACAAAATTGGATAGATTCTAGACATTTTCAAGTTCAATAGAAAATAAATTCAGTGTAAGTCAAGTAACTGAGTCAAACACAGATGTACCATCTTTGAAATGTAGTCCCAATAATTCTTTTAAAAATAGTAATAGTATTAGTAACACCTGACATTTATGTAATAGGTTTTTACAGGGCTTTCTGATTTACCGCACTTGTTCAAAACAACCAGTGAGGTAAGTGGAACAAGAGTTGTTATCCACATTTTACAAATGAGGAAACTGAGACTCAGAAAGGCTGATGTGCCCAAAAAAAATGCTGAGGGGGTAATGCCAGGTCTAGAAGCCAGGATCCAGATTCCAAGGTTAGTCTTTTTTCCATTACTCAACACTGCCTCTTTTTTCATTTTACAGGAATCATCCAGACTTATTTTTAATTTGAAAGGAGGAGAAGATAGATATTTGAGAAATGACTTTATGGCTGTAAATAAATTTTTGAAAAAGCAAAACTAGTGCAAACCATTATATAATGAGTAGTGCTGGCTTATCAATATGTATACTATCTAATCCCTGGGAATGATTGAATAAAAGACACCTTTATACAGTTTACACCCAAGAGACTTCCATAATCCACTTTTTTTTTTCTGAAAATAGCCATATATATTCTGATGCTCCAAATCTATGAGACATTTCTCATAATCAGCTTTCACATCCCCTAATCATAAACACAGCTTTCACTTCTCATTTGAGTTTCAAAATACAAGATAAAAGACTGGTGATTTTCAGATCATTTAGTTTTTATTAAGGTCATTTTTTTTTTTTAAATGGATCAGTTTGTTTCAAAATTAATTTAAAATATTCTTGTTAGAATTCAAAATCTGAACTTAGATTCAAATGACAACGTATTAATGCAGGAATGCAATTTGTTGTGTGGCCACCTAAATAAAATGTTTTATTTTATTTTATTTTATTAATTTTTGAGACAGCTGGAGTGCAGTGGCACAACCTCGGCTCACTGCAAGCTTGGCCTCCCGGGTTCATGCCATTCTCCTGTCTCAGCCTCCCAAATAAAATGTTTTAATTATAATAAATTAGTAAACTCGCCTCTTTAGTTGCTTTACCATGAAAAATCAGTCACATCTATCAAATTGCAACTTTACTGAAAATTCTATACTTTCCAATTTGCTTTGTAGACAGGAAAAAAAAAGAACACCTTTACCTTAAGGTTAAAAACTAATCAAGCTGTATTAATGGATTAAGGAGAATGAAGTACACCAGTAGGCAGAAACATACACTGAAAGGCTAAGCCAGCCGCTCTGAGAGCTATGGTCCTGAGCTTACAATCAAATATGAATCCAAGGACAGAAATTGCTCCTTTTCCTGACTTTGGAGGGAACATCAATAACCCTGAAAAGAAACTGAAAACCTAAAAAGAATTTTACAGAAGAATATTTTCCTAATACTGTAGAGGACATAGACAGGTCATTTATTATTGAAACAAGGAACTGTCCTCTATCAGACAGGAAATTACATAATTCCTTGGAATGCAAGTCAAATTTTCAAAATGAATAACTTTATTTTTTCCTCCTAAAAAGTAAGAGTTTGTTAAAACAGGCCTTTCAATATTTTTCAACTTTTGTTTTCTTTTTAATTGACAATAATTGCACATATTTATGGGATTCACTGTGATGTTTTGATGCATGTAAAATTGTGAAATAATCAAATCAAGGTAATTAGCATATCCATCACCTTAAATATTTATCCTTTCTTTGTGGTGAGAACATTTAAAATCCTCTCTTTTAGTTATTTTGAGATATACAATACGTTATTATTAACTATACTCACCTTGCTGTGCAATAAAATACCAGAACTTATTTCTCCTATGTAACTGTAACTTTGTATCCACTAACCAACCTCTCCCCTTTCCCAGTCCACCTCCCCTAAGACCTCCAGTCTCTGGTAACCACCATTCTACTCTCTACTTGTATGAGCAACATTTTAGATTCCACATATAAATAAAATCATACAGTATTTGTTTCTCTGTGCCTGGAAGCTCTTTAAATATTTTAAGACCATATTAATGTCTTAGATGCAGAGATTAAAAGTGCATGGGTGGTATGAAGTCATAGGCCCTGGAACAAGAAGGACTATATTCCATGGCATGGAATTTGGTGTTTTATCTTCAATTTTGTAAATAAACATTTTTACTGAAGTGAAGCCTGCTTATGGAAAAGTACATAAAACCACAGTGTACAGGTTGGTGAACTGTCACACGAAAGCATAATCATGTAACCACCACAAGAGTCAAGAAGTAAAACATCACCAGCATCTCACAAATTCCCTTTTGCACCCACTCCTGTCACTATCCATTCTTCCACCCTACAGATAACCAGTATTCTGACTTCTAACACCAATGTTTACATTTGCTTCTTTCTGAATTGTTCATAAACGGACTCATAATCACACAATACAGGTTAGATTAATTGGGGATCAGATCTTTCATGCAGGTTTCTGAATGTGAGATTCAATCATGTTGTTGCAAGTAACACGTTTGTTCATTTTCTATGCTAATTGTGTCCATTGTATTATTATGCCACAATTCACTTATGCTTTCTACTATCGGTGAGTGTTTAGATTCTCTTGGTTTATGCATTATGAACGATGCTGTGAACATTCTTGTACTTTTTTTGGTGGCTTGTTATATTCCTGGGAGAATATGTCTTGGGTCATAGCGAATGCATATGTTCAGATGCTGTCAGTTTTCCAGTTATTTTACAGGTTTACACTCTTATTTAATTGCCCACATCCTTTTCACCACCTAGAATTGCCACTTTTAAAATGTCATGCTTTTTAATTTACATTTCTCTGATTTCTGATTATATTAAGCAGTTTTTCACATATTTACAAGCTATGTGGAAATCTTTTCTCATGAACTCTCTGGACTTTTCCCTCACTTCATTAAATTTATCTTTCATTTTATTTATTTATAGGGGTTCATTTTTTAAAGAAATAGATCTTATTTTATTTTTAAATAAGTTGTATTGTGTGTATTCAAGATATACAGCATATTATGGCATACATATAGTTAGTAAAAAATTACAATAATGAAGTAAATTAACACAATTGTCATCACATATAGTTACAGATATTTTTGTTTGTTTTGAAGGCAAGAGCAGCTAAAATCTGATTATTTAGCATAAATCTTACATATAGTACAATTATATTACCTGTAGTCCTCATGTTGTACATTAGACCCTAAACTTGTTATTCCTACATATCTGCTGCTTTGCATACTCTGAACTGAACCTCCCACTTCCTCCCCACCCCTACTCCTGGTAACCACTGTTTTGTTCTCTATCTGTATATATGAAATAACTGATATCATGCAAAATTTTCATTTCAGCGTCTGATTTATCTCATTTAGCATAGTGTTCTCCAGGCTTTTCCATATTGTGGCAAATGGCAAGATCTCATTCTTTTTCAGAGCTGAGTAATATTCTATTGTATATATGTATCACAGTTTCTTTATCCATTTATCCAACAACAAACATTTAGATTGTTTTCATATCTTGGCTATTGTGAATAATGCTGCAAAGAAATAGGAGTGCAGGTATCTTTACAAGATGGTGATTTTATTTCCTTTGGGTATATACCTAGAAGAGGGACTGCTGGGTCATATGGTCTTTCTATTTTTGATTTTTTAGCGACTGCCATACTATTTTCAAAATGGCTATACAAATCTACATTCCCACCTACAGTGTATAAGAGTTCCCTTTTCTTCACACCCTCACCAACATTTATTATCTTTTGACTTTTTGATAATAGTCATTATAACAGTTGTATTGTGCTAAGGATGGTCTTTCATAATGGTATTGATTTTCATTTCCCTGATGATTAAGGATGTTCAACACCTTTTCATATACCAGATGGCCATTTTTATATCTTCTTTGGGAAAATTTCTATTCAAGTCTTTTGGCTATTTTTGAATCAGGTTATTTGTTTTTCCACTATTGAGTAGTCTGAGTTCTTTATAAATTTTGGGTATTAACCTGTTATCATATAAATGGCTTGCAGTTATTTTTTCACAGCCCGTAAACTGGTATTTCTTTTTTTCAGAGTTATCTCTCTTTTTTATTATTTAATTAATTTAAATTGACATAAAATTGTGTGTACTTACTGTGTACAAAATGGTGCTTAAAGTATATATACGTTGTTGAATAACTAAATCTACCTAATAAATATATGCGTTAACTCACATGGTTGTCTTTTTGTGGTGACGGTGGTAATGTTTACTCTTTTAGCATGTTTCAAGAATACAATATATTATTAACTATAGTCACTATGTTGCACAATGTATCTCTTAAACTTATTTCTCCTGTCTATGTAAAATGCTGTATTCTTTAACCTACACCTTCCCGACCTCCTCCTGCTCCCAATCTATGATAACCACCATTCTACTCTACTTTTATGAAATAAAGATTTTAGATTCCACATATGAGTGAGATCATTTAGTATTTGTCTTTATGTGCCTAGTTTATTTCACTTCACATAATATCCTACAGGTTCATCCATGCTGTTGAAAATGACAGAATTTTCTTCTTTTTATGGCTGAATAATATTTCATTGTGTGTATGCCCCACAATTTTTTATCTGTTCTTCCACTGATGGACGCTTGGGTGGATTTCATACCTTGGCTATTCTGAATAATTCTATAATAACCATGGGGGATGTAGATATCTTTCTGACACACTGATTTCATTTTCTTTGGCTATATATACAGTATACTGTTTTCCATAATGGTTACACTAATTTACATGTCTACCAACAGTGTATAAGAGTTCTCCTTTCTCCACATTCTTGCCAGCATTGGTTATTTCTATCTCTTCTTGGGAGAAATGTGTATTGAGGCCTTCTGACCATTTTTTTAATGAGGTTACTTGTTTTTCCACTATTGAGTGGTAAGAGTTCTTTACAAATATTGAATATTAACCCTTTATCAGTTATGTGATTTGTGACTGTTTATCATATTTTGTAAGCTATCATTTCATTTTGTTGATTGTTTCCTTTGCTGTAAAAAATGTTTTCAGTTTGATATAGTCCTGCTTACTCATTTTTTCTTTTGTGTCCTGAACTTCTGACGTGATATTCAAAAAAATCATTACGAAGGCCAATGTCTAGGAGCTTTTAATATGTTGCTTTCTAGGAGATTTTTTTAGTTTTTCGTCTTATATTTAGGTCTCTTAACCATTTTTATTTGATTTTTTAAAATGTAAGCTAAGGGCCCAATTTCATTTCTTTGCATGTGGAAATCCAATTTTCCTGGAACCATTTAGTGAAGATGCTGTTCTTTCCCCTTGTGTCCTCTTGACTCTCTTCTCAAAAATTACTTGACTGTAAATGCTTGCATTTATTTCTGGGCTCTCTATTCTGTTCCACTGGTCTGTATATCTGTATTTATGTCAGGATCATACTGTTTTCATTACCATAGCTTTGTAAAATCATTTTAAAACAGAAAGTGTGATGTCTCTAACTTTGTTCTTTCTCAGAATTGGTTTGGTTGTTTGGGGTCTTTTATGGCTCTATATGTATTTTAGGATATATTTTTCTGTTTATGTGAAGAATGCTACTGGGATTTTTATGGGGATTGTGTTGGATCTGTATATTGCTTTGGGTATTATGGACATTTTAACAATATTAAGTCTTCTCATTCATAAGTATGAGATATCTTTCTAATTGTATCATCTTCAGTTTCTTTCATCAGTGTTTTGTGGATTTTCTTGTAGAGGTCTCTCACCTTCTTAGTTAAATTTATTCCTAGGTTTTTTTTTTAAAAACTATCGTGAAAGGGAATGCTTTCCTTGATTTCGTTTTCAGCTAGATTATTGTTTGTATATAGAAACACTACTTATTTTTGTATGTTGATTTTGTATCCTGCAACTTTACTGAATTCATTTATTCAGAGTTTTTGTGGAATCTTTGGGTGTGTGTTTGTGTGTGTGTGTATGTGTGTTTTAAATATGGCACAATGCTACATGCAAATAGACATATGCTTCTTCCTTTTGGGTTTGGATGCCTTTCATTTCTTTTTCTTGTCTGAGTGTTCTTCCTAGTACTTCCAGTACTATGTTAAATACAAGTGGTGAGAGTGGGCATCCTTGCTTTGTACTGGAATCTTAGTGGAAAACTTTCAGGTTTTTCCCATTGATTATAATGGGAAATGATATCTGTGAACTTTTCACAAGTGGTCTTTATTACTTTGAGGGAATTTTCTTCCATACCTGACTTTTGATGGTTTGTAACAAGAAAGAATGTTGAACTTTGTCCCATGTTTTTTCTATGTCAATTAAGGTGATAAGATGATCATGTGTTTTTTACCTTTCATTCTGTTAATGTGATGAATCACATTGATTGATTTGGATGGTTAAACCAGTCTTTAATGCCAAAAATAAATCACACATGACTGTGATCTATAATCTTTTCTGATGTGTCGTTTGATTTGATTTGCTGTTATTTTATTGGGGATTTCTATATAAATTTTCATCAGAAAAATTGGCCTCTATTTTGTTGGTTTCTTATGATGTCTTTGGCTTAGGTATCAAAGCAATATTAGACTTATAAAACGTGTTTGGAAGTATTCCTTCTATCTCTATTTCTTGAAATAGTTTAAGATGCATTGATAATTTTACTGAATGCTTGGTGGAATTCAGCTCTAAAGCTGTAAAGCTATCCAGTTCTGGTCTTTTCTCAGGAGTTTTTTGACTACTTATTCAATCTATTTATTAATATTTGTTATTGGTCTATTTAGACTTTCTATTTATTCTTAACTTGATCTTGGTAGGTTGCATTTTTCTAGGAATTTATCTCTTTCCTCTACATTTTTCAATTTGTTGGCATACAATTGTTCATAATAGTCTCTTATGATTCTTTTTATTTCTGAGGCATCTACTGCAATGTCTTTACTTTCATTTTGTATTTTATTTGTAGAGGACTACGTGCTCACAAACAGGGTGTTCCCGATAAGTCCTGCTCTCGCAAATGAAGCAGGGCGTTCCCCATAAGTCCTGCTCTTGCAAACGAAGCAGGGCGTTCCCCGTAAGTCCTGCTCTTGCAAACGAAGTCAGGGAAAGGTCAGAAAAACAACAATGTGTCTTGTGACTTGGTAACATTCCACAAACGACTGTATAAAATAAAGCAGAGCGCGCCATTCGGGGCGGCCGCCATGTTTGTCTTGTCTTGTGTTGTCTTGTGTGTTCATTCCTTTGTTTAGGAAACACGCGGACCCCAACATTATTTACTTAAATCTATGTCTTGTTTCTTAGGCTAGTTAAGAGTTTGTCAATATTTTTTTAAAAACTATTAGTTTTATTAATTCTTTCTATGGTTTTTCTGTTCTTTATTTGACATAATTATCTCATTTTTTTTATCATTTATTTTCTTTTTCTGATTTTGGGTTTAGTTTATTTTTCTTATTATAGTTCCTTGAGGTTTAATGTTAGACTATTTAGTTGAGATCGGTCTTCATTTTTTTTCTTCACTGCTTCAAGTTGCAGATTACAAACCTATTGTTGGAACCGAACTGTCGATTCCTTCCTGGGCAGGGGTCGCCGCGAAGGATCACCGACACGAGATTCACAGCAGAGAGTTATTTATTACTAGCGCGCTAGGGTCCCAAGTTCTAAGTTGGCCCTGGGACCCCGACTGCTTGTTACAGGCTGTTTATATAGGCAAATACAAGTTCAAACACAGCTTAGGGCGCGAAATTCAAACAAAGCTTTAGGCGCGTGGTAATTGGGTCTGTCTATGGCCTGAGCAAGGTGTCTTATGCTAATTGGTTAGAGCAGGACCTTATGAGGTTTTTTCTTGGAGTTGCTGATTCCGGGAACTTCGAGGCAGGGTGGGACCCCCGGAATTGGCAGGGTGGGACCCCATGAGGTTGTTTCCCGGAATTGGCAGGGTGGGACCCCATGAGGTTGTTTCCCGGAATTGGCAGGGTGGGACCCTATCAGGGTGGGACCTTATTGAGGCAGGGTGGGACCCTATCCAGAGCCACCTGTTGTTAATTTTTTTTTATATGAGGCCTATTTTCTAAATTTTATGAGGCCTAGTTTCACTATCTTCTCACTTATGGGTGATTTTCTTGGTATAGTTTTGTTTTCAGCTATTTACTAGTCTAAATTTGTCTGTTAAACAGAGACAGCACAGTTTCAACTCAAATCATAAACCAAGGGGTAATTTTCTTTTTTCCCTTTTTTTTTTTAATTTTTGAGACAGTCTTGCTCTGTCACCCAGGCTAGAGTACAGTGGTACGATCTTGGCTCACTGCAGTCTTTGCCTCCTGGGTTCAAGTGATTCCCCTGCCCCAGTCTCCTGAGTAGCTGGGATTACAGACATGTACCACCACAACCAGCTAATTTTTGTATTTTTAGTAGAGACAGGGTTTCATCATATTGGTCAGGCTGGTCTTAAACTCCTGACCTCATGTGATCCCCCCCCACTCGGCCTCCAAAGTGCTGGAATTACAGATGTGAGCCACGGCGCCTGGCTGATAATGTTCTTAATACATATAGAGCTTTTCCAAATCCATGAGAAAAAGAATAACAGCTATTTAGAAAAATGAGCAAAGAATGTGAACAGATAGGTCACAGATAAGGAACTACAAATGACTCTTGTAAATGTGAAGAGACACTCACCCTCAATTATTACTGGAGAAACACATATTGAAGTTATTATACAACATTTTTCTATGACAAAGATGGTTATTTGTCTATATTCACTTCTTTTTTTTTTTTTTTGTAATTATACTTTAAGTTCTGGGATACATGTGCAGAACGGGCAGGTTTGTTACATAAGTATATAAGTGCCATAATGGTTTGCTCCACCCATCAAACCGTCATCTACATTAGGCATTTCTCCTAATGCTACCCCTCCCCTAGACCCCATCCCCCAACAGGCCTTGGTGTGTGATGTTCCCTTCCTTGTGTCCATATGTTCTCACTGTTCAACTCCCACTTATGAGTGACAACATGTGGTGTTTAGTTTTCTGTTCCTGTGTTAGTGTGCTGCGAATGATGGCTTCCAGCTTTATGCATGTCCCTGCAAAGGACATGAACGCATCCTGTTTTATGGCTGCATAGTATTCCATGGCGTATATGTGCCACATTTTCTTTATCCAGTCTATCATTGATGGGCATTTGGGTTGGTTCTAACTCTGCTATTTTGAACAGTGCTGCAATAAACATACATGTGCATGTGTCTTTATAACAGAATAATGTATAATCCTACTTCTGTCAATTTGTCAAACTCATTCTCCACTCAGTTTTGTTCCCTTGCTGGCAAGGAGTCGTGATTCTTTGGAGGAGAAGAGACGTTTCGGTTTTTAGAATTTTTAGCCTTTTTGTCCTGTTTTTTTACTCATCTTCATGGATTTATCTACCTTTGGTCTTTGATGTTGGTGACCTTCAGATGGGGGTTTTGAGTGGATGTCCTTTTTATTGATGTTGATGCTATTCCCTTCTGCTTGTTAGTTTTCCTTCTAACAGTCAGGCCCCTCTGCTGCAGTTCTGCTGGAGTTTGTTGCGGGTCCGCTCCAGTACAGATGGGGTTTCACCATGTTGATCAGGCTGATCTTAAACTTCTGACCTCAGGTGATCCACTCTCCTCGGCCTCCCAAAGTGCTGGGATTACAGGCATGAGTCACTGCACCTGGCCTGTTGTTATAAACTTTCTTTTTAGATCTGTTTTTGAAACACATGGTGGGTTTTGGTATGTTGTGTTTCCACTGCCATTTGTCTCAAGACATTTGGCTCAATTTCCTCTTTGAGCCATTGGTTGCATAGAAGCATGTTGTTTAATTTTCAAATATTTGTAATTTTCTAAGGTTCCTACTGATATTGATTTCCAGTTTTATACCATTGTGTTCTGAAATGATACTAGACATTATTTTAATCTTCTTAAATATTCGTGGTCTAACATATGGTCTATACTGGAGAATATTTCACATGTGCTAGAGAAAAATATGTATTCTGCTGCTGTTGGATGAAAAGTCCTGTGTATGTCTGTGTTATGGATTAAATATGTTCCACCAAAGTTTTTAAGTTTTTGTGTTGGAAATCTAATTCCCAATGTAACAGTGTTGAGAGGTAAGACCTTTAAGTGATGATTAAGTCACAAAGGCTTTCCCCTCATGAATGAATTAAGTTGTAATCAGGGGAGTCAGAGGCTTATTGTGGGATTGGGCTCCTGATGAAAGAATGAGTTCAGCCCCTTTCTTCTCTAATGTATGCTCTTGTTTTCTTGCATTCTGCCTTTTGCCATGGAATGATGTAGCAAGAAGGCTCTCATCAGATGCACGCCCATCAGCCTTGTACTTTCCAGCCTCTAGAACTGTAACAAATAGATCTCTGTTCTTTCTAAGTTACCCAGTCTCAGGAATTCAGTTATAGGAGCAAAAAAATGGACTAGGACATTCTGCTGGGTCCATTTGCTCAAAAGGGCAATTCAAAATTAGAATTTTCTTATTAATTTTTTGTCTTGTTGACTTATTTATTTTTAAAAGTGGGGTACTGAAACCCACTACTATTACTTTATTTCTATTTCTCCCTTCCATTAATATTTGTTTTATGTATTTAGGTGCTTCTCTGCTGGGTGCATAGATATTTATAATGGTTATTTCCTATTGACGAATTGACTCCTTTATCATTAAATAATGACATTATTTGTCTCTTGAAATTTTTGACTTGAAGTCTTTTTATCAGATATAAGTATAGCCACCCCTGTTCTCTTTTGGTTACCATTTTCATGGAATATCTTCTTCCATCATTTTCCCTTCAGCTTATGTGTAACCTTAAAACTTAAGTGGGTCTCTTGTAGATAGCATATAGTTAGATCTTTGTTTTTTTAATTCACTTAACCATTCTGTCTTTTGATTGGGGAATTTAATTCATTTCAACTCAAGGTTACCTTTGATAGGTGAGGACTTACTACTGCCATTTTATTATTTGTTTTCCAGTTGTTTTGTAGATCCTTTTTCCTTTCTTTTTTTCTTGTTGTGTATGTTTGTGATGTGATAATTTTGTGTGGTGCTAACCTCTTATTCCTTCCTCTTTATTACTAGCTGTTGTAGGTTTTTGTTGTTGTTTTGTGATTAGCATGAAACTTCTGTAATGCCTCATGATTATAATCTACTATTTTAAGCCAATAACAACTTAACACCTATTGCATACAAAATCTCTAGGCTTTTACCTTACCCTTCCACAATGTATGATTTGATGTCACAATTTACATCTTTTTATATTATGTATTCCTTAACAAGTAATTGTAGCTTTAGTAATTTTTGGCCATTTTGACTCTACTACGAGTCAAAACATATCTTCATACTAGAGACATATATGATATATTCACCAACATTACAATATTTAAGTATTCTGGATTTGATTAAATGTTTACTGGTATTAGTGAGTTTCATACTTTGTGATTAAACTCATACATGTGTTTAAGATTTAATTATGTATAATTCACATGTATTTATGTGTATTTGTGATTATTATCCTTCTATTTCTACTTGAAGAATTCCCTTAAGCACTTCTTGTAAGGTAAGTCTAGTGGAAATGAATTTCCTCAGTTTTTGCTTGTCTGTGAAAGGCTTTATTTCTCCTTCATTTTGGATAGCTAATTTTGCTGGACGTGGTATTCTTAGCTGATAATTTTTTCTAACAGCACTTTGAATATTTGTCTAATTCTCTCTTGACCTGTAAGGTTTCTGTTGAGAAATCTGTTGATGGTCCAATTGAAATTTCCTTATATGTGGAAAGGAAAAGCATTACTACTTAATTATTTTCCCTTGCTATTTTTAAAGCTGTTTTTGTCTTTGACTTTTGAAAATTTGAAAAAAATGGGCCTTGGAAATTGCATCTTTAGGTTGAATCTATTTAGAAACTTCTGAGCTTCATGGACCTAAATATTCATATCTCTTCCAAGACTTGGAAAGTTTTCATCTTTTTATGTTAAATAAGATTTCTGAATATTTATCTATCTCTTCTCCTTCCATAATTTTCATAATGTGAATATCTGTTTGCTCAATGGTGTCTCATAAGTCCTCTAGGATTTCTTCACTCTTTATCATTCTTTTTCTTTTCATCCCTCTGACCAAGTCGTTTCAAAAGACCTACCTTAAAGTTCACAATTTTTCCTTGCTTGATCTAGTCTGCTCTTGAAGCTCTCAATTGTATATTTGTTCTATTAATTAAATTATTCAGCTCCAAAATTTCTGCTTTTTTTAATGATATGTGTCTCTTTGTTGAGTTTCTTATTCAGAAGATGAGTTATTTTCCTGGTTTTAATGAATTATCTATTTATATCCTTTTATATCTCACTGAGTTTCCTTATGATTATTAATTTGAACTTTTCTCAGGCAATTCATAAATTTCTATTTTGGGGAAGCATATTATTAAAGAATTATGTGTTTCTTTGGTGGTATCAGGTTTCTTTGCTTTTTTATATTTCTTACATCCCTTTGTTGATGTTTGCACACCTGATGGTGCAGTCACCACCTCCTTTACATAGTGACTTTCACTGGACAAGACTTTTACCTGTAGTTGACCCTGAAGGTGCCAGTTGGGCAAGGTATGGTTGCTCTGGTTCCATGTGGACACAGTAGTATGTCTCCGTGTAGTTTCTTCCATTAAGATCAATGTTAACAATGCACACAGGTGCTTCAGTGACCTAGACTTCAGGAGTTTGTGGCAGTGGCAGTGGCTGGATAGGTTATAAGGTCAGGGGCTTTAGGGATACTCCTGTTCTTGTTGTCCTAACAGTGTGGAGTCTTAGCTGAGGGGGTCTTTCTTGGTATTGGATCTGTCACAGCCTATAGGCAGCCATAATGGCACTGGGATCCAAGGCACAGGTGCTCAAAGCAGCTGTGGAGTGGGTTCCTGGGCTCAGTGTGTTGAAAATTACTATAACACCTGTGACTTGAGGCACATGTGTACTCTTTAAGGCACGAGGGGATGCAGTTTTCCCACTAAGCTAGGGTTCTATTGTTCTGAGGCACACTTCAGCAGCTCAGGCCCAGAGGGGCTGGAATGTAGCTGTGGTTCTGACCTGCAGTGGGAGGCAGAGCACTGGCACAGTTCTGGGGAAGAAGGAGTACACTGGAGGCTGGGTCCCTGGGAGCAGGGTACAACTGCAATTTTGGATCCAGAGCCATCAGAACATAGTGCAGCTCAGGCTCTGGGGGATGAGTGTTGACTTTGGATCCTGGGATGGTGGGACATGACAGTAGACATGCTACTGGTGGGACCAGGTCCAGGAGCAGCAAGAACCCAGGAATGACAAAATGCTACTGTGGCTTATGCCCTGAGACTGAGGAGCAGCACAGCAATGGCTCCACTCCCTAAAAAGGCAGAGTTCTTCAGCAGCTTGGCCTGTGAGGTACTAGTCTAGTTTTAGGTAGGCGGGGCACTGTGGCTATTCAGCCTGAGCTGAGTGGCATAGCTCAGCCTAGGCTCATGATTTTCTGAGGCATAAAGCACAGTGTCTTCTCAGTCACCAGAAAGCACATCTACGTAAGTCAGTAGAGCTTCTGGATCCCGGGAAGTGGGGCAACTGTAGTACTGGGAGGTGCAATTGCTCCAGTGTGCCAGAGGCTCAGAGCTCCTGAGGGGGAGGTGCTGCCTCACCTACGGTGTGGGAAGGTGTGACTACTCTGGTGTGCCAGAGGCCTGAGGTCTTTCAGGGGTGGAGCACTACATCTCTTTTAACCTAGGGGGAGGGTGTACCAGTGCCTGGAAGGATGGGCTGGCTCTGCAGTATCTTGGCCCGAGGATGTGGGTGATAGCAGCAGCTATGCTTAGGGATAGCAGGCTACCAGGTGCATGTGGTGCAGTGGCGCTGAGCCTCACGGATGGAGTGGTGCAAGCCTACTTGACCTGGAGCAGGACGCACTCTAACGGTGACTTCAGTTCCAAGATGGTGCAGAGCAGTAGCAGCATGGGCCACAGCAGGGTGCGAGGGGTGGGGGTGGTGAGGCAAGTCACAGTATCAGCTCCTTCTCTGGGGCTAACTGAATGTGGACTCTGGAGATCTCCCTCAAGTGGGCCTCAGAACCTGTGAGGACTGCAAGTGTCTCCAGTAGCAAACACTATAAGTGTCCATGGTGGTGACTGGGGCTGGTGGGGTCTTCTTGCTTACCAGAAAGTCCCTCCTTGTTCTGAACTAATTCCAACTGGGAGAATGAGGTGGTGGAGGCAAGGTGTGTCATTTCTTCTCTGTGGAACCACTGTGGGTTTCTGTGCTCTACAGGATTTCTGCTGCTTTTTGCTATTCTCTGGTACTCTCCTTTAGTTCTTTTGGTAAAATGTAGTTTATTTGTTGTTTGTGTTTTTTCATGGGAAGAAAGAGTGCGAAAAAGTTCTAGTCAGCCATCTGGCTATTGTCACTCCTATGGGCCTTTTTAAATTTCTCTGGAGATTTCTTTGACCCTTGGGTTATTTACAAGTATGTTGTTTGACTTCCAAGCATTTAGGATTTTTCCCAGTTACTGTCATTGATTTCTAGTTTAATTCCATTGTGGTCAGGGAAAATAATTTGTATGATTTCTAGTCTTTTATTTCTTCAGATGTGTTTTATTCTCTACGTGCAAGGAAGTTCTATGTGAGCTTGATGAAGAATATGTATCCTGCTATTGTTGGATGAAGTGTTTTGTAAATGTCAAGTACATCAGTTGATTAATGGTGCTATTCAGGTCACCTACATCTTACTCATTTTCTGCCTGCTGGTCTATCAGTTACTGATAGAGGAATGCAGAAGTCTCCATCTATAGTAGTACCTTTGTCTATTTCTCTTTTCAGCTCTATCATGTTTTGCCTCATATATTTGGGTCTGTTTTTAGATGTATACACGTTTTATTGATCTTATTTTCAAGATCACTGATTTGTTTACTGAACTTTGTCAAATCTATTGTGGACTGCATCAACGTCATTATTCACTCATAGTTTTGATTTCTGGTACTTACTTTCTTTTTTTTTTGTTCACTATTCCAACTCTCTGCCTACATTATCCATCTATTCTGGCATATTGTCTACTTTTTCCAATCCAAAGGACATTACAACCTTTAACATCCTGTGTCATGCCATTCTTGCATTGCTATAAAGAAATACCAGAGGATTAGTAACTCACAAAGAAAAGAGATTTAATTGTTGACAGTTCTGCCTGCTGTACAAGCATGGCATGGGTATCTACTTGGTTTCTGGTGAGACCTCAGAGATCTTTTCCCTTGGCAGAAGGTGAAGCAGGAGCAGGGACGACACATGGTGAAACCAGAAGCAAGAAAGAGCAAGGGGGAAGGTGTTACATACTTTTAAACAATCAGATCTCATGAGAACAAACTTACTATCATAAGGACAGCACCAAGGGGATGCTGCCAAGCCATTCATATGAATTCCATCCCCATTATCCTATCACCTTCCACTGGGCCCCACTTCCAACATTGGAGATGACAATTCAACATGAAATTTGGGAGGCAAATATCCAAACTATATCACATCCTAATTATAATTATTTAACATTTCCTGTCTCATAATTCTAACAGCTGTGTCATATTGAAGTCTGTTTGGGTAATTGCTTTGTCTCTTCAGTGTGTTTTCTTCTTGCCTTTAGGAATGCCTTGCAAATTTTGTTGAACCTCTCACATGTTTATCAGGTAACAGGAACTGAATAAATAGATCTCTATAGTGACAATTTATATTAATCTAGCTGTAATTTGACTGTGTTTAATGTTTGCTTCAGTTACAGTAGTATCTTATTATTTGCCTTATTTCTTGACTTTAGGTTTCCTTAAGTACTTCCCCTCAGAGAGTCTACGTTTTGCAGCTTTTACAGTACTAATCACCGTGATTATACTAGAGCTCTGTTGGCATGGTGGTAAGGTAAGGGTGAAGAAAACATTCTATAATCTTCCAATTAAATCTCAATCAAGATAGGCACATGACTTTCATAAATTATTTCTCCAGTGACATACCTTTTCCTTTCTATTTTATCTTATTTTTTAACTGCCTCCCTTAGCTGCAGCATTCTTGACCTCTTTACTCAAACCACTAACACCTGTGACTGTGACTATGTTTGGGTCACCATCATTACCACCCCAACCCCCCCCACCCCACCTGCCCAGAGAGGCATAAATGCTAGAGGGAGATAGCGCAGAAGGAATTTTCTTCCCTCAGTTAGTATAAGACTCTGGCAAAGTACTTTTCCCTATAAAATAGGCCTTTGTTGTAGAGAAGGCTCAGTGCATTTCATAATTATTACTCTTCATCTTCTCCTTCCAGAGCCAAGAGAGGATCTTTCTCAGATGTTCACAGTGTTCACGAAAGTGGGCTTCCTGGAGGTAAAGCCCACAAAATAGTGGAGACTGGCAGAAATTTCTCACTCTAATGCTATTCTTCACTCAGCCTCCAACAATTTACCAAATTTGCCATTGAAGTGTTCAACCAGTTTATGGCTCCTGTGGCTTCTACTCCAAGTAATCAGACCTTGGCCCTGATGCTCTGGCTTTGCCTGTGTTTTCGGATTGTGACATAGTGGTTTTTCTTGCAACCCCAAATCTCTGAGGAGACAAAGAAAGGCCACTGGTTGTCAATTTCTCCAGTTTTTTCTTATAAGGATGGAAGTTACAATTTATAAGCTCTTTAGATGTCAGAGCTGAAACTAGAAATCTAATGTGTGTTTTTTATATAGACTAGATATATATCATTTGTTGATTACATATGTATAGATATATTCTTTAATTATAGCTAAACATTTTATTTTTTAATATACTTGGAATAAAGAGAACTTTCTAATTTTAGTATCATATAATTAGTCTTTCCTTTATTAGTATTTTGTGCAATTTCTTTCTTTTCTTTTTCTTTTTTTGAGATGGAGTTTTACTCTTGGCGCCCAGGCTGGAGTGCAATGGCGCAATCTCGGCTCACCACAAACTCCGCCTCCCGGGTTCAAGCGATTCTCCTACCTCAGCCTTCCAAGTAGCTGGGATTATAGGCATGCACCACCACACCAGGCTAATTTTGTGTTTTTAGTAGAGATGGGGTTTCTCCATGTTGGTTAGGCTGGTCTCAAACTCCTGACCTCAGGTGCTTCACCCACCTCAGCCTCCCAAAGTGCTGGGATTGCAGATGTGAGTCACTGAGCCCAGCCTGTGCCCTTTCTAATATGGCTAAATATCATGAAGATATTCTTCCGTGATCTCATCTACGAGCTTTATTGTTTAGCATTTCATATTTAAATTTACAATGCCCCCAAGATCAATATTAGTATATGGCATGAGATAGGGTCAAGACTATTAATTTTTCCATAGGCTATGTAGTTGACTTGGCACCTTCATTGAAAGCACAGTGCTGTCCCCGCTGGTCTGGTCTTAACTTAATTGTCCATATAAGTGAGAGTGTCTTTCTGAACTCTATAATCTGTGATACTGATTTGTTTATTTGTGTTTGTCTAGCATGTTATTTTAACTACTCTTATAATAAAGATAGTTAACTGCTTAGCTACTTTATAGTGTATTGATATTCAGTAGTATAGGTGTCCCCTAATTTTGTTCTCCTTTAAGATTGTCTAGGTCCAGAGTTGCTGAAGCTTTTCTGTAAAGGGACAAATAATAAATAAATGTGATATTGTGGGACACACAGTATAGCTATTCCATCATAGTTATTCAACTCTGCCATTGTAGCTCAAAAGCAGCCATAGACAATAAGCAAAAGATGGGTGTGATAGATTTACAAAATAAACAGCAGGTCCAAATTTGGCTCACAGACTGTGGTCTGCATAACGCTGGTCTAGACCTTTTTCAATTCTCTTGCTATTTTAAATGGGATTGTAATGAAGCCATTTAAAAAATGTTAGGAGAGGGTTGAATATTCCAATCCAAGAATATGGAATATCTCCAATTATTTATATATTTTTAAATTTAAATTTGCCATAATAATATTTTATGGTTTTTCTGTCTAGATATTTTGCATATCTTTTATTGGATTTTTTTTGCTAGGGATTTGAATAGGTACAAATAATTTTCTGTATCTCTTGAGATTACTATAATTTTTCTCTTAATGTATCAGACTATAATGACTAATTTAAGAAATGAGTTACCAATGGTGTTTGGAAATTTCTTTGAGGGAGATTTTTTAATTACAGAATCAATTTCTTTAACACCATATTAGTATATTTTCATGCTACTGATAAAGACACACCTGAGACTGGGCAATTTATACAGGCAAAAGGGTTTAGTGGACTTACAGTTCCACATGACTGAGGACACCTCACAATCATGGCAGAAAGAAAGGAGGAGCAAGTCACATCTTACATGGATGGCAGCAGGCAAAGAGCTTGTGCAGGGAAACTCCCATTTTTAAAACCATCAGATTTCATGAGACTTAATCACTATCATGAGAACAGCACAGGAAAAATGCACCCCCATGATTCAATTACCTCCCACTGGGTTCCTCCCATGAAACATGGTAGTTGTCAGAGTTACCGTTCAAGACGAGATTTGGGTGGGGACACAGTCAAACCGTATCATTCTGCCCCTGGCTCCTCCAAAATCTCATGCCCTCACATTTCAAAATCAATCATGCCTTTCCAACAGTCCCCAACATGAGTCCCCAACTCATTTCAACATGAACTGAAAAGTCCACACAATCCAAAGTCTCATCTTAGACAAGGCAAGTCCCTTCTGCCTATAAGACTGTAAAATTAAAAGCAAGTTAGTTACTAGCTAGATACAAGAAGGGAGGTGGGTACAGGTATTGGGTAAATATAGCCATTCCAAATCGGAGAAATTGGCCAAAAAAAAGAGGCTATAGGCCCCAAGAAAGTCTGAAATTTAGCAGGGCAGTCAAATGTTAAAGCTCCAAAATGATCTCCTTTGACTCCTTGTGTCACATCCAGATCACACTGATGCAAGAGGTAGGCTCCTGCAGCCTTGGGAAGCTCATCCCTGTGGCTTTGCAGGGTATAACCCCCCTCCTGGCTGCTTTCATGGTCTGGTGTTCAGTGTCTGTGGCTTTTCCAGGAGCATGGTGCAAGCTGTTGGTGGATCTACCATTCTGGGGTCTGGAGGGTGGTCACCCTCTTCTCACAGCTCCAGTAGGTGATGCCCCAGTAGGGACTCTATGTGGGAGCTCTGACTTCCCTTCTGCACTGTTATAGCAGAGGTTCTCCATGAGGGCCCTGCCCCTGTAGCAAACATCTACCTGGACATCCAAGTGTTTCCATACATCCTCTGAAATCTAGGCAGAGGTTCCCAAATTCCAGTTCTTGACTTCTGTGCACTAGCAGGCTTAACACCATGTGGAAGCTGCCAAGGCTTGAGGCTTGCATCCTTTGAGGCCATGGCCCAAGTTCTATGTTGTTTCCTTTCAGCCACAGCAGGAATGGCGAGGATGCAGGGCACCAAGTCGCTAGGCTGCACACAGATCAGGGACGCTGGGCCTGGCCCACAAAACCACTTTTTCCTCCTAGGCCTCCAGGCCTGTAATGGGAGAAACTGCTTTGAAAACCTCTGGCATGCCCTGGAGATATTTTCCTCATCGTCTTGGTGATTAACATTCGGCTCCTTGTTACTTATGCAAATTTCTGCAGCCTGCTTGTATTTCCCCTCAGAACATGACATGTTCTTTTCTATTGCATGGTCAGCTGCAAATTTTCCAAACTTTTATGCTCTGTTTCCCTTTTAAAACTGAATGTTTTAACAGCACCCAAGTTACCTCTTGAATGCTTTGCTTCTTAGAAATTTCTTCTGCCAGGTACTCTAAATCATCTCTCTCAAGTTCAAAGTTCCACAAATCTCTAGGGCAGGGGAAAAAGTGCTGCCAGTCTCTTTGCTAAAATATAACAAGAGTCACCTTTGCTCCAGCTCCCAACAAGTTCCTCATCTCCATCTGAGACCACCTCAGATTGGATTTCATTGTCCATATCATTATCAGCATTTTGGTCAAAGAAATTCACCAAGTCTCTAGGAAGTTCCAAACTTTCCAACATTTTCCTGTTGTCTTCTGAGCCCTCCAAACTGTTCCAACCTCTGCCTGTTACCCAGTTCCAAAGTCACTTCCACATTTTTGGGTATCTTTTCAGCAGTGTCCTGCTTTAATAGTACCAATTTAAATACTTATAAGGCTATTCAAATTTTTTATTCCATCTTGTGTGCTATTTTTTTTTTGTTCTAGAAATGTATACATTTCATCAAAATCTTCTCTGTCCAATATGAAAGTATTAACTATTTAAATACAAATTACTTAATAATTTAGAAATTGTGATTTTAGTCATGTTAGTCACATTTCAAGTGCTCATTAGCTAGCTACAGGTGGGAAGTGGCTACCATATTGAACGGTGTAAATTATATTTCTTCATTGTGGAAGTTTATATTGGTTACTATTGATTTAAATGTTCAAATTCAATGACATTTAAAAAAAACCTTCATCTTTTTTGGTGATATGAGTCAGTTTAATTGAAAACTACTTTGGAGAACAATTTTTCTTTTGTATTTTCAAATTTCTATTGCTGGACCTTGTTAGGAAATTTCTGCAGAATGCAAGATATATCATTATAGATATCACTGACTTTAAAATAGATAAGCGAGATATCCTCTTCTAAAATGTCAGTGGCATCTATGATGATATATCTTATATACTATTGATATTACTAATTTATTCATTGTCATTAGTATCAGGGTTGTTGTGTATTCTAAGCAATCAACTCTCAGCTTTTTTTTCTATCTCATGTATGTTTGTTTTCCTTAATCCTATTAACTTATCTTTATAATTATTGATCTCTCTATTTCTTTTGGGTTTCATTAGTGTTTGCTTCCTAACTTCTTGAGGGTCAACAATTAGATCATTATTTTTCAGCCTTTGTTATTTTCTAATATATGGATTTTAAGTTACACTTTTTCCTCTAAAAACAGCCATATTCCACAAGTTATAACATACTGTATTTTTTTCATGAGCACTTAGTTCTAAATATTTCCAATTTTTGTTGTGATTTGGTTTGTTATTTAGTACTGTACTGTTTAATTTAAATATTTGTGTATCTTCTAGATTTTTTTCTAATATTGATTTCTAGATTAATCCAACAATGGTCAGAGGACATACTCTGTGTGATATGAGGCCTTTAAAATTTGTTGAGGCTTGCTTTCTAGAAAAGATAAAAGTCATTTTGACAGATGTTTCATATGTATTTAAAAGAGAGTATTTATTTTGCAATTTTTGGATACAGATTTCTATATTTTCATTAAGTCAATTCTATTAAATATTGTAATTTGTATATAAACCAACATTTTCAAGAACATTGACATATTGATTCACATTAGTATGTCAGAAACAAATAGGAAATGGACCACAGCATTATCCCTCTTCTTTCCTGAAATCTTATATTTTCAGACTTACCACTTTTAGACTACATCTTAACTCAAAAAGTAAGTCTAATGATGGGAATTTCAGACACAGTCTTGTCAGTGAAATGATCATTTTAGACTTATAATAGCTAAAATAGCTAATAATTGTGGCTGAAAGGAAATTCTGGGCATTTTTTAATTTTAAAAAAATGGTTGTATTTCTAAAACCTATTTTGTGGTTGATATAATACATATATTACATATATTTGTGCTGTTAAATGCTGGAAAATGCTTCATAGTAATGCATTCTTGCTTATATTCTGATTAAAATCAAGGTATTCCGTGAGTAAGATTTTATTACTTGACTGATATTAATAATTCCATAAATACTAGTCAGTTCATTAAAAATATGTTTTTCCCCTTTCTAAATTATTGATGAGGTTTGGATTTGTGTTTTCCAGAGGAGTCTTTTTATTTAATCCTAAGATAATCTAAAATTTGAATTATCACAAATTTTCTTATGCTTGATTCCAATTATCTACAGTTTTATAAAATAGGTTTCCAGACATTACCACTCAATGATTGGATAAGCTCTAACCATGATTATCCAAAAGTTTAGTTATCCTGGATCCTCATTTGTTGTCTCAAATACCTGTTACTTTAAAACATTCAGAGCTGAAATTAGGTCATTCTTTACTTTTAATGTTATTTTGTGACTTCTGCTGAAAGATTGGTACAGATGGGATTTATATCACTACCTGACTTTATTGATTTCTCAGGAAAGCAAACAGTAGCCTAGGGGCCGATTTGATCTACCAAGACTAGACATACTGAAAATATGTTCTCTGGTAAAAATACAGCAGAAATTGATATCATGACTGCTACTTTGAGAAGGAAAATATACTTTGGCTTTCCTACAAAACACATACCAAACAGCCAATCTCTCTCTAGCCAACAGATGTATTGTCCTGGAGATAATCACTTAAATCAAGCAGCTGGGGAAAGCAGAAATGCTTCTAGGCATAAGAATATGTTGTAATTTTCTTGCTAATATAAATGTGAAACCGATAAACACTTTGTTCATGGAATCAGCAGGTGAGTTGTCACTTTCTTACTTTCTTTGTAGATTTTATCACGAAACTCATTCTGCCAATTGATCCTTAGAGAAAAAAATAACAAATGCAGCTAGGTTTATCTTGTTAATGGTTTATATTGTGAAAGAGTTTTTAGAGAAACAGTATAGTCATTTTATATATATATACACACATATATATATAGTGTGTATATATAGTGTGTATATATAGTGTGTATATATACAGCATTTGTGTGTGTATATATATATGATTTATAATGGACCTGAACACTCATTAATTATAATAGCTATGCCATGTTTTGTGTACTTTCTCAAGGTGAATTTTCTCTATATGATGTCTAATTATGTAATAGAAAGAGAAAAATAAATTCAGGCACCCAGATACAGGAACGTGATAAACTTTTATTTTATTGGAGTCTGTTATATAAACTAAGACTGACTTGTGTACATTCACACATTTTGTTAATCCAAATATATGGCCAATATTCTTAATTGGAATGGAAAAAAAAGGGTATATGTCTACTTCTTTATTCCAAAATTGTAATGAGTTATCATAAGCAAGTCTTTTGGTAAATGATTCAATATGGAAGAAAATCTTACACAGAAATCCCACTATATGCTTTGATACCAGTTCTGCTCCTAGATCGTTATTAGTCTACTCTTGTGAAAAACTTTTTGTTTGGAGATCCACTAAATCTAGAAATATCACACATTTCCTTTACTCATATGTGCCATTGTATGACCACCTGGGTACTCCCAACCATTACTGATGATCTTGGCAATGAACTTATTCTCCTTTTTCTCAAGTCTCTCCATTATCTTGTGGGACTTCAACATCTATGCATCCAATATTTTAGTTTTGCTACATTTCCAACATAAACACTCTTCTCCACTTGAATGACCTGTTTCCATACCCATATATTGGATTTTCTCATTCCTTGGAACTACTTTGCTTTGAAATTTTAAAATCAACGCAAATCTTATATAAAGATCTCACTTCCACTTCAAATATCCTATCTGATATTCTCTCTCATTCCAATTACCTGGCTCATCAATCTGATTAAGTTTATTCCATTGAACTTTCTGCTCCGTATCTCTCAACCTCCTCTCATTCATAAAATGAAAATTTTACAATTTTCTCATATTGCAAATGGGAATAATATTCTATGTACCTCACCAAATTGGTGAGTACACTGAACATAATTCACATTTATAATAACAGAATACAGAAAAAATAAATACTGATTTCAATAGAGACAGCAAAATGGTTTGACAAAAATCAACAGTAATTTATTATTTTTAAAATGTCAGTAAATTAGGAATAGGTGGGCATTTACTCAATTTAAGAAAAAGAACACTTATGGAAAATCTAGAGCTAACATATCATTTAATTATGAAAGACTGAACACTTTTCTTCTAAGATCAGCAGCAAGGCAAGGAGATTTATATCATTTTTATTTAGTGTTACATTAGAGGCACTTGCCAATGCAATAAAGCAAGAAAGTAGAAGTAAAATACATGTATTTTTAAAAGTATAACTATCTCTATTAGAAGGTGGTGTAATCATTTACATGGAAAATACTAAGGAATTTATAAAACAACTATTAGAACTACAAATAAATTTGCAGGGTGGTAGGGTTCATGGGTTGGAAGACTCAATTTTGTTAATATGTTAGTTACCTTTAAAATGATTTATTGATTGAATATGATCATAGTAACACTAATGGTATTTTAAATAAAATAGGTAAACTGACTCTAAAATTTATGTAGAAATACAAAGAACCTATAATACTCAAAGTAACCTGAAAAAAGAAAAAAGTTGGAGGACTTTAATTGGCTTCAATAATTATTGCAAGGCTAAAATAATCAATATAGTGTGGAATAGGTATAAAGACAAGAAATAAATAAATAGATTGAGAAAAGGGAATACAGAGCCCAGATTCCAGAATATAAAGTCCAGTCATTTATGTGACTTATATGTCTTATATAATTATCTAATTTTTTGAAAAACACAACAGCAATATTTTAAAATACGTATACCTATATAGTTTAATATGTGCAAAAATTAAAGGAGTTTCAAACAGTGGTATTACAGCAAGTAAATATTCACATTAAAAATAAAGAAATTCTATCACTACCTCAAAAAATTCAAAGTAAGATGCATCAGAGACCTAAATACAAAAACTAAAACTCTAGAGGTTCATAGAAGTAAATATAAAAATAGTTTTGATTTTTAAAACCTCTAATAGCATTAAACTACAAAGCAGTAAACAGAAGTAAAATTAATAAATTCAACTACATCAAAATTAAAATTTCTGCTCATCAAAAAATACCATTAAGAAAATGAATAAGCAAGTTACAGACTGGGAGAAAATACTATTTCTCCCTCTCTTTTTCTTTACATATATATGTATGTATATATGTATATATAGAATTTCAGTTGTATGTATATGTATTATGAAGATACCTATAAATGTAGTTTATATAGAATATGAGTATTTTATAAATAATGAACACATGCACACACACACATTCATGCATATATTTCAAAAGAATTGGCTTTTTGGATAAATAAAGGATGCCTAGAATTCAATAATTCAAAGAAAAACTGGTAAAAATGGATAAACTATTTGAACCAACATTTTGCAAATCATCAGGAAAATGCAAAAGAAACCCACAGTAAGATATACACTCACCAGAAGGACTAAAATTAAATATAAAGCAACCCTGAAATCTTAAAAAAATACACTTTTTAAGTAGTATTACCATATTGGGAAAAAAAGGTCTAGCAATTTATTGAAAAGATTGCAAATATTTTATAAAGTGTCCTTTATAATAGTAATGATGAAAACCTTTTCACTCATTATTATGTTTTTTTTTTTTTTTTTTTTTTTTTTTTTTTTTTTTGAGATGGAGTCTCGCTCTGTCGCCCAGGCTGGAGTGCGGTGGCCTGATCTCAGCTCACTGCAAGCTCCGCCTCCTGGGTTCACGCCATTCTCCTGCCTCAGCCTCCTGAGTAGCTGGGACTACAGGCGCCCGCTACCACGCCCGGCTAATTTTTTGTATTTTTAGTAGAGACGGGGTTTCACTGCGGTCTCGATCTCCTGACCTTGTGATCCGCCCGCCTCGGCCTCCCAAAGTGCTGGGATTACAGGCGTGAGCCACCGCGCCCGGCCTCATTATTATGTTTTAAGCAAATATTTTCTCAAGAGCATGGCGAACTAGAAATGTTGGAAATCTCTAAGTAATTACCAAGTTATTTTGTGGCAGATGAATGAAACTTAAGGTCAATATTAAACATTTTAGGCAATGCAGAAAAAGTAAAATAAAATTGTTATCATTTGTCCTTGAAGTATGAAATAAAAATTATTTATATTCTCATTGGGTTATAATTGAGCATCTGTCAAATTATGTATGCTTCAATCTTTCCACTTAACATAGTCTGAATGAGTGCTGGGTCAGAAGTGTCTGATTTCATATCCTTCCTTATTTAGAAGAAAGTTAGGAATATTGTTGCCATGATATTAACACGATGATATTCAGGCATTGCCTTTAACTGTGTGTGTGTTGGGGGTGGAGGTAGAAATTACTCTTAGATACAGAGGTGTCATAATGATCTGGGGTCTACTCAACCATACTGCCTTCAGTATTGGATCCAAGGATCCACTCCTTCCTGTGTTTTTCCCCCGTAATTTGAATTACCCATGTGCCCTTTGTAACAACACACAAAGCTCATTCCACAAACTTCAAATTGCCTCTAAGCGTTAAGTCAAATTCCACCATAATTTCCAGCACCTACTGTTCAAAGCCTATGAATGTGGAAATAAGAGAAGTTAAGGCTTATGAAACTTATTAAAAAGAGTCCAAGGGTGCAGAGGACTTAGATGAAAGACAAACAAAATGATTCTCAGAAAGGAAAAGTCCAACACTAAGTTGTAACATGCTGGGCACAGGCTGGGACTTGATAGTGTGTGGAAGGGGCTCAAAAGTAAGTGGGGACTTATAGGTTACAGGTTTTAGGAAGTATTGCTGGAAAAGATTCATATTACAAGGACAAGTGGAGATATGCCTTTGTGATGTTTCTATACAGAGAAAGAAAAAAGAAAAAATGATAAACCAACAAGAACAATTGAGAAACAAGGCATGCAACCTTTCTGCCTGCAACACTATCTTTTCCGGAAACTGTGTAAAAGATGACAGAACTACAGAACTAACAGATAAGGCTTTTTTCAAGTGAGAAGAGAAAATCACTTTTATCTGAGGAATGCAAGTTCTTTTAACTATCAGGCCCGGAGAGACAGCCCTCCTTCCTGCCTGCTTTGAGCTGTGTACTCGTCTCTTAAAACTGCCTTCTGTTGCCACAAGTAGTCATAAATTAACATAATAATGCCACACTGGACACTATAAACCATGCTGGATAACTTAACAATATACAGCTAACGACCAATCATTGTTATTTCCGTAAGGCAATGAGAATTCCTGACAAAAAACTTTGTTATCAGCTCACTCCCTGCCCCCCTCTTTTTTTGCCTTTAAAAATCCACTTGTAATTGCTGCTAATGAGATTGTATATTCAGAGCAGTTTAAATCTATGTTCCTGGGTTGCTATCCTTAAGCTTGGCCTAAGTAAGTTCCTTACTTGTTTTATTTTTGCCTCAGTTTCTTCTAATTAGGTAGACATGAGTTAGGAAAAGTCTTCCCCTCATAAAACAACATGAAGCAGGAGAAAACTGAACCACTATATCCCATAATGAATTAAATAGCTCCTGAACAAGCTTTTAGGAATATGAGAAAATTCCTTGGCTCAGAAATATCCAATATTTTCATGTTTGAATTCTGTGAGTTGTTTTCTCTCCTTGTTGATTATTTTCTTTTTTGGGGGAGTGGGGATGGGAGGGGGAGCAAAATTTGCTACTTGTCCTTTGGTTTTTAAGTTTTAGATATTATCTATTATCTTTCTACTCTAGAAGATAATTTTGAAGATTAGACATTATCTATCGTCTGCTATTCTGTAAAATGAAGATGTAACACTTTCACAACAAAGCACATCCCTGGGAGGTTCCCCAGGAAGGGTGTGTGCATCTAACAGAATGCTCATAGTAAGATCAAATAAATACCTACTTTCATACTTGGATTCTTTGAGCATGTTTTTTCACTTTTGTTGAAATGATCTTTCTGCTCATGTCAACCTGCTTGATATCATTCATTCTTCAAAATCAAGGCTTAATAACATTTTCCACATAAATATTTTCTGAATCTCCCACAAACTATAATTTAATGCTATAATTCGTAGGTTTGTAGCACTTTGTGCACATATCATCACCATATATTTCTTAACATAATTTTTGCCTGACTAGTTCCAAACCCTCTAAAATTTAATTTTGAAAGCATTATTTCCTCCTGAGATCTTTCTCAATGTTCTTTCCTGGCCTCTTCTAGTCCAAGTTATGTTAGCTGTCCCTCCTGAGCTCCCAAAGCACCCTGTGCCTCTCTTAATTATTGTGTTACAAACCTGGTGGCTTTCACTGTCAGTAGATAATAAATTTATGGAACAAAAGCTATTGTTCTTAATATCCAACCGTGGTGCTTAGCCCTGGGCTGGAAATAAAGCTAAGGCTTAATAAATAGATGTTATTCTACTGTGGTCATTATTACTTTTCTTGATTCTGAAAGTAAATGGTACATATATTTAAGTCTGAGATGGGGTCTCATTTTAATTCCAGTGTCAAAAAGACAGCCTATCATGCACCTGATATTTTATAAATATTTCTTGAATGAAATAATGTTATGATACCTGTATCTTGAGTTAATCTGACGATTTCATTTAAAGTTAATTGCAGCTGAAAAGAAAATTAAGCTGCTCTATCTACACCAAATTACCCACTTGTTGCACAAATTAAAGCTTCTGCAACTAAAATCAAAGTCATAACACCTGTGTCCTATAAGGACTGGAAAGCAAACGACCGTGTATCATATTATATTCTTGGCACTGTCTTAAGTTTTCTGAAGTGAACTTCTTAGCAAAATTTGACAGTGTAAAAACCATTAAATGCTACTCCTCTAGAGTTTTGACAACGTTTTTTTCCTATCTTGTGATCTAGAAATTACTACAGTTAGAAAGTGAATAAAGTGAGAATCATATGGCTACTAAAATCAGAATCCACTGACCTGTCTACATCCAGAGGGGTAACTCAGCCAGACAAATAGTCACACACAGTTACATTTGAGAGATGTTATATGTCTTAAGGGTTGAATATTAGCGTTTGGAATAATTTTTGAGTTTCTGTAAGTTGGTTTCTATAGTTTTCAGGGTGCAAGTCATTAAGAATTGTTTGTTGCAATAAATGGCTGTCTGATTGCCTACTTTCGTGGCTACCCACAAAAATGTGGCATCATGTCATTTTATGAATAGTCATCACATATTTCAGTGAATAATCTATGGGAAAATACAAATTTCACAATAACTTGCAAGCACTATACTTCAAAAACTTTCCAAATGTCTGAAAAATTTATTATTTATATAGTATATGTAAAAGTTATATTTATATATGAACAAATAATATGTACTTTACTTCCATATATATGTATACATCTTTATGTCCTAAAATAGTAAATGACAAACCAAAAATTAAAAACTAGAATTTATGCCGGGCGTGGTGGCTCACGCCTGTAATCCCAGCACTTTGGGAGGCCGAGGTGGGCGGATCACGATGTCAGGAGATCGAGACCATCCTGGCTAATAAGGTGAAACCCCGTCTCTACTAAAAATACACAAAAAATTAGATGGGCGTGGTGGCGGGTGCCTGTAGTCCCAGCTGCTCGGGAGGCTGAGGCAGGAGAATGGCGTGAACCCAGGACGCGGAGCTTGCAGTGAGCCGAGATCGCACCACAGCGCTCCAGTCTGGGCGACAGAGAAAGGCTCTGTCTCAAAAAACAAAAACAAAAACAAAAACAAAAACAAACTAGAATTTATATACACATGCAGAATTAAAATATGGAAATAATTTCCATTGTTAATTATGCAAAACAAAATAATCTGAAATATTATTGAGTGAATATTTGTGATTATATAATTAAGGTATGAAAGTCCACTAATGGTTTGGTTCATAATTTGACCATAATTATAAGTTACTCTCATATAATTTATGAAATGTAAGGGACAGTAGAGATCATTTGATCTCATAGTTATTGATTAGAATATGAGAAGATGAAGATTTTTCAAAACATGCCCACTAGGGCACTGTTCCTTCATGTTTGATTTGTAAGGTTTGAGATAGAAATATACATGTGTATTCATGTTGCATGCTCCTGGTTCACACCCATTGACAAGGCAATTTCTTCCTTTTAGAGTCAGATAAATTGACTATTAGAGAGATTAAATAATTTGACAAAGTTATAGGTAGAAATATTAAAAAGTTACATTACAGTATGCTTACATTAGAATGGTGTTTCATTATTAAAAATATGAAATATGAATTGGTGGCTCTAAATTCCCAGAACCTACTAAAATTACATAACTTACTTGAAGATATAAATTCTGGTGGTAAGAAAATTAGTATGCTAAGATGCACAAATGGATTAAGTGCTCTATAAAATTTTATATATTATTAGAATTATTTTCTTTGAGTGACAATGTTTCTTTTCATTTTGAATAGTCAATTTATTTTCCATCTGACTGAGAAGACTCATTAAAATATTAACTTTTTAAAATTGTGGTAAAATTTAAATAATATAAAACTAACCATTTTAAAGTAAACAATCTAATGACATTCAGTGCCTTCACAATGCTGTTTGACCGCCACCTCTAGCTAATTCCAAAACATTTTTACCACCTCCAAAGGAAAAGTCCATACCATTTAGCAGTTATTCACAATTTCCACATCCTCCCAGTCCCTGGCGACCACCATCCGCATTCTCTCTCTATGAATTTACCTATTTTGGATATTTCAAATAAATGAAATGATACTTTATGTCTGGTTTTTTTCACTTAGCATAGTATTTTTGAGGTTTATCCAAATTGTAGCATGTGTCAGTACTTTATTACATTTTATGGATGGACAATATTCCATAGTATCAGTATACCACTGTTTGTTTGTCCATTTATCTGCTGATGGACATTAGACTGTTTTCATCTCTTGGCTATTGGAAATATTGTTACTATGAATATGTGTGCACATGTATTTGAGTACCAGTTTTCAATTTGGGGGGCTATTTATAGAATAACTACCTTTATGGTAATACAAACTTTTAAATGAGTTTTTACAGTTCTAAAATGAAAACCAAGATATTTAAAGACATATTAAAGCAAAGGTTTGTTACACTGGACAGGTCATAAGCGGACAAATACAGTGATGTTGATTGCCTTCTGTCTCTGAGTCCCTCTATGTTTTGATTCCTTTCATCCCACCTCCCTTCACCATTTTACCTTCTATTGTCCCATCTCTATCCCCATGTCACATGTTATTTTATCTAAAGAAATTAATAAAGACAAAATATTAATAATTTATTTCATTTGTCAGGATAACTTTCAAATTTATTTTAGCCTATCAAGACACAATATCTCTCATTTTATGAGACATAGTCTTGTTTATTTTAGCCAGATTACTCACAAACTCCTAGTACAGTGCTTTGCCAAATAAATGAATATATGGATAAGTGCATTTTAAATGTGATAAAAGGCACTGTATTTTATGACCATTTGCAACAATACTAGCTAAGCTTCATCTAAATGCGATATTAAAAGCATGTACCCCTCTTCTTTTAATGAACTTATGTAATAGAAAAATTGAAATGTAGCATGTCAGACACTGCTTTTACTATATTCTGGAGTTGACTTCACTGAATTTGTGGAAACAATTGAAAATACTCTATCAATTTTTTCAGTCTAATTAAGGTATAATTAAGAACCATGGACTAATAATGGTCTCTGTAAGAAATTTTAAATGCTCATAAAAGTAATAATGCTTAAACTATTCTAGGATATGAACATTAAGGAAAGCCAGAGATACTATCTTTCTAAAAACAAAGTAGTATGGAAAACACAACAAATACTTCATATTGTAATGCATTATTCCTTTTAAGTAGAAGAACTAAATGGTTATCTCTTTGCTTCACATTTTCAGCCGGATTCACTCTTCTGACTTATAGACCTTGTTAACATCAAAAGATTTTAATAATTATATAAATAATCACAGTTTGCTTATAACATGTTGTACAGGCATAGTGGCTGACACTTGTAATCCCAACATTTCGAGAGGCCAAGTTGGGATGATTGCTTGTGGCCAGGAGTTTGGGACGAGCCTGAGCAACATATCAAGACCCCTTCTTTAAAAAACGATTTAAAAAATTGTCTTGAAATGGTGGCATGGGCCTGTTTCTCAGCTACTGAGAAAGCTGTTGGAGAATCACTTGAGCCCAGGAGGTGGAGGCTAACGTGAGCCTTGACTGAACCACTGCACTCCAGCCTGGGCAACAGAGTGAGACTCTGTCTCAAAAAAAAAAAAAATAATAATAATAAATAAATAAATAAAATGTGTGTCTGCCTTACTAATCTCATTCACAAAATGTAATATATAATTTTTAGTTGAACATATGTTCATAAACATGAGTAAACTTTTCTACTTTATTACTTCCTTCTTAAGTCATTATCTTAGATTATAGGAAGAGTAAACCTTCATGATTTACATTAGATTTTCTTTTAAAGAAAGAAAAGTTTACCATCAAAGCAGTTTTCCTTCCAAATTTTATCAATATTATGACTCCTGTATAATTTAGTTGATATGGTCTCTGTTCCAAACTGAAGCTCAGCAAGAACTAAAGTGGGGAGAGTTGCCTGTTTTATGAATGGTACCTCTGATGGAAAATGGATTGTTAAAATAAGCATTGCTTAAAGTTAAAGCAAAATATATTTCCCTACACTTAATGATTTCTTTACATTTTTCTTTACATCTATACACTAAGTACTAAATTATAATAAAACATAATGTATCAATTATATGTATTATTTATATTATATAAATAAATTTAAATAGCTCAGTTTAATAGTTTTCAAATTTAAAATACACGAGTCAGGGTCATCTCTTTTCCTTTCTGCATTTTTTCTTCGCCATTTCAATTTCAGTCTGGATTTTATTATAGAAAAATAACTCTTTTTTTCCTAATGTTTCTAGCCTGCCCCATGTGATGAATGGTGCTCCTTTTACTTATGATATCACTGCAGTCTGAAATTGAGAGACATAGCACATGCTGTAGACTTCTGTTTTTCTAATTACCAAAAGCCAGAATACACTAGGTAGTATTTAAACACAACTAAGAAGAGAATTCCTATTAGGTCAGAAGGCAGGAAAGGGAGGCTTAATGTTGAATTTACCAGTTGGAGCTATAAAACCCCAAGTACGTTTTGTGATTTCTGCACGTCTTACCTAGGCCCAAGTAGGTCTGACAGAGAGCCACGGAGCACACATTTCCTGTCTTAAGTCAACGTTGGGCCCAGCCCCAGAAGCTCACAGTATTACACTGACTATTTCCAGACTTTGGCCAGTACTAAGCCTCCTCTCACCGACACATTCCTAGACTGATTCTGTGACTTAGAAATGCTGAAGGTGTCTGGGTTGTTCAACCAATCTAAAATTTACTGCTGAGAGTGAGAAATAAGTTCTCTGTCACCTGGGCCTGAACCACACAGATACATGGTCTAAATGCAGGGAGCATTCAGTTTCAGGCAATCTATGTTTTACATAGGTTTGCAGAAACATTAGTCAAATGTGAAATGTTTCTCTGAGAAAAAATGGTTTCCAAAGTCTTGTTATAAAAATTCAAGCCAAGTAGGAATTTAGTCATTGGGAACCAGGAAGGACATTTCAACATTTAGGAAAATCCTTCACACAAAATTACGATTCCCCACAGAGTTTTGGAAAAACACACGTTGGTTACTTACTTACCATGGTAAGAAGGATCCCAAAGTCAACTTAATGTCTTTGAAGAAATGAGTTAGAAAATGAATAAATAAGAAGACCTTAGTTAAGATAACCACAGTTAGTCATCAAAATATTTTTCTGCTTATGACATATCAATGTGGTTTAAAATTGTCTAGTAACAGCTATATTTTTTATACATATGGTTTTCAATTTTTTTCATTAAACCCGACATCAGACTATTTTAAAAGCTTACTTCATTCATAGAGCCATATCATCTAGTACCAGAGAAATCCATCAAAGAACAAGTGAGAATTCTGCACTCTCTTAAGAAAAACGCCTTGAAAAGTAAAAACATACCAATCATTTTTTATTAAGTAGAAATTTAACATCATTTTAATTTAATTTTCTATTGTAAAGCAAAAAGAGATAAATAATATTGTACCTCATCTGCACTTGCTCCCAATAATCTCCCATGCTCAACGAGAAGTAAATATTGAGATAGTTGCAGTACATTTGATTTATAAACAAGGTAACAGAGGCCCCCTTTTTCCACAGTGAAAGATCCTCAACAGCAGAACTATTGGACCACTAAATACTCTCTATTTCAGCAGGTCTTCATGATGCTTCCATTAGAGCAGGTGTATCTGAAAGGGTCAACCTTCCCTTGGTTTAGCACTGCTTCTCTCATGTGACTGGTTCTTATAGCTTCAGTGTAAGGGCTGCCGAGGGATTCCTTAAGCATCATGGGGAATATCGTGGCCATTATAAAAGAATTATGTTACTAACTTTTCAACATATGTGGATTTTAGTAACTTGGAAAGCAAATAATGCAGTAATATTTCAATTAAATTCTGTGGATGTAAAGCCTTTACTCACTTTTGTTTTGCTTTATTTTATTGAATGAAATTACCAAGTTTATAAAACATCTTTTATACATCTTGGCCTACCTTACACAGCTCAATAAGAACATTCTGCCAACCTGCTGAAGAAGCCACACAATACTGACTAATCTCTGTGTGCTGCCCTTTGTGATCAGGTAAGGGTAAATAGCATGGAAGATAAGCAGTTATAAAGATGGTCTTCAATTCATTATGGCATCATTTGTCTTTTCTTAGTATACTATTTTCATCCTTGCTAATGACCCTTCTTTCCCATCAAAGTGTTTGCTCTTTTCTTGTTTTCTAGCCTGCAGCCCCAATCTAAATAGCAGTGGATCTCTGACCAGTTGTTTGAAATAATTATTGATTTGCTGGTTTATTGTACATCAATATGAATAGGGAAAAATTAAAATAGAGAGGGAGGGTGATTTATTTTCTTTATCACATTAGTCATTGATCCAATTGATATTTTCTGGTCTTTAAATATTCCCTAAATAAGAATTTTCACCTTCTGTTATTCTAAAACTTGTCTTTGTATCTGCTGTTACTTTCCTCCTTTGGTAGCACAATGTTTAATACTTTTTCTATAATTAGAACATACCTTTTAAAATTATTGAAGTTGCACTATAACAGAAAGTTACCTAAGACTAACTTTAAATGTCTTTGAGATATTGCTTTTAAAAACATGGGAAAAAATGAAAAGTAATTACAAGAAAGTTAATGGAGAAAATGAGTTTATCACATGGTTTTCATAGTACCTTGCTTTTAATATTAGCTTCCCTTTTGTAGATATATGGGATCCCAGTGTGTGTACCTGGGCTGAATTAATATTTTTACAAAGCCTGACTAAATAAGGGAAGAAGAAAGAGTTTACTTATGTGAAAAGAATGGAATTAAAGGTGATTCAGGGGCAAAATCAAGTCCAGACATTTTTTCCAACCAACTCAGCAATCAGAAAGAGGCAGAACGGAGAAACTGAGTATGAGACAAATGAAGTAGAACAGGATTTGAGTGGCCTGAAAAGGAGCCACAATTATAAATGTGGCCTCCATATCTCAGTGCTGGAATTAACTGTTAAGAACACAACCATCAGAACATTGTGTAACACCATGACTCATAAAAACTCATTTAATTTTCATACCAACCCACTCTGAATATATTGCTCTCTGGATGCTTCTATCAGACTTAGTACCACTGCTGACTAAAAAGCATCATTTTGGTATTATCACCATGGCCTCTTGCAGAATTATATGTGTGTTCCAGTCTTAGCACCACTAGCTCTTGATTCAAAGTCTGAGGTGTGTACATTTTATTAGTGGACCTAGGTCATGTGTTTGCACCTTAACTCCAAGTAAGACTGGGAAAGCAAGCAGGCATTTTTAGGTTTCATAAAGAAAAGAGGCTTACTCCACTTGCCAACAGTACTCATAAAATCAGGAGTTCCCCCAAAACAGGAAGGAGACTTAGGACATATAGCAATATTTTTTAAAATAAAGAATGGAGGCTCACGTATGTAATCCCAGCATTTTGGGAGGCTGAGGCGGGTGGATCACGAGGTCAGGAGATCGAGACCATCCTGGCTAACATGGTGAAACCCTATTTCTACTAAAAATACAAAAAATTAGCCGGGTGTGGTGGTGGGTGCCTGTAGTCCCAGCTACTCGGGAGACTGAGACAGGAGAAAGGCGTGAACCTGGGAGGAAGAGGTTGCAGTGAGCCGAGATTGCGCCACTGCACTCCAGCCTGGGCGACAGAGCAAGACTCCGTCTCAAAAAAAAAAAAAAAAAAAAAAAAGGCAAATGTCTATTAAATTTCATATATTTGGCTAATAAACATCAACATGTATCCTTTCTCAGGTACAACATAAAGCATTTTTTGCCTATATCAATATGACAGACAAGACAAAGACTTTAGAATTAGTGTTTTCAAATACAAGTCCAAGATGGCTAGGCAAAAATAAAATTTTTAATCTAGTTTGGTAATGATTCTAGTATGTCTTAACTGATACATAAACTGTAAAATTAGCTACTACTACCATATGGTCATGTAATGGCAGAGAAAAAAAGAGAGAAAAGGAGAGTATGAAACTTAATTAGAACACATAAGTGTTTATATTGTCACAGGACGAAAGACTTTAGAGACCTTGTTTCATCAAAAAGTTATGAGGTCGTAGTTGGTATTTATGACTTTCCTCTCCCACTCCATTTCATGATCCTTTTGCCGTCAGCCAGCATCATAGCTGGTTGGGAGATTTTACTAAGGTGGTGACAAAATACTTGGCAGTCTTATCTGTATAGCATTACTCTAATCTTTCTACAGTTTTTATCATGACATATGGTAGTTCTAGGAGAAATTCCCGGGAACACCCTAAGATTTAGTCATTCTTCCTCCTGTTCCTATTGTATTAACAGAAATCTGTTCAATAATCTTAGGATCTAACACCTTGCAAAATTACATCCTCTTTTACTTTCTTTCTTTTTTTTTTTTCTTTGAGACAGTGTCCCACTCTGTCTCCAGGCTGGAGTGCAGTGGCGTGATCTCGGCTCACTGCAGCCTTCGCCTCCTGGGTTCAAGTGATTCTCCTGCCTCAACCCCCTGAGTAGCTGGGACTACAGGCGTGCAGCACCACACCCAGCTGATTTTTGTATTTTTAGTAGAGACGGGATTTCACCATGTTGGCCAGGACGGTCTCCATCTCTTGACCTCGTGATCTGCCCACCTAGGCCTCCCCATCTTTTTCTTTTAACCAGTGTCAGTTGGAGGCAGACGTAGGCTGAAATTGAAATTTCCAATGGAATGACAATATCCCTGTTCTTAATATCTCCAAACTGTTAGAACATACAGTGATGAGAGTAGGAAGTAAAATATTGTGAGAGCAACTGTAATAGTTAGAGATATCCTCATATTCAACCCAGAACCATCCCAGAATTTTGATTAGTGGAGAAACAACAATATTTATTTTTAGTTCAGGATTTTTATCACACCATAAAATTCTACCTCTATCTCCTCAAGCTTTGTCTCCCAGGTGGCACAGTAATTGAGTCTTTTTTGTTGTTGTTGTTGTTATTTCCTTGTCACCCGAGACCAGCTGTTTCTTGGTAATAGTGTGCATGGTAAGTAAAATCCTTGGTTATTAGCCAGATATGTTCTGTGGAATACCACAAAGTTGAGTAATATAACCAGTAAGCACATTGATGGAGGTACTAGAAGAAATCTGCAAATAGGGAAAGAAAAATAAAAAGCAGCCATATATAGTATAAGAATCTATTGTAGTGATAACAAATCACAACCTCTTCCATGACAATGAAATTCTATATGATCTACCAAGTGGCTGATAGACCTTCAGGTTGTGGTACCATCACAGAGGCCAATAATTGTTCATTTCTTACAGAAAGCTGCTAGCCAAGTCAGCCTGGCTATGGAAGATCAGTATGGTTGAAACCATGAATAAAATTGCTTACTACCATGAACACATAGATTTAGGACTAAAGTGAGGGAAAGAGGGCTGGTCAACATGCTTATAACAGTTCTTCATTTCCAATTAGATATTAAGAACATCCTCCACAACGGATGTTTGCATATTGTGAGCCTACTTTGAAAGATCCATAAACTGTCAATGAATACAAATCTTAACCTCAACTCATCTCAGGCAAAATGTAAAAGTATTTTGCAAGGTATTTGATCCTAATATTGAGATATGCCACTCAAAATTTTGCCAAAGGAACAGTTTTCCAGTTCCATTATCCATTAGAACTCACCTACATACAATTTTTTACTACAGAATTAAACTTCCAGCTGCTATATGCATATGGCTTGGAGCCCTAAAACAGATTAAAATATTTTTCCCTTTAGTCAACTGATGGTAAGAAATTCCCTAGGAGGTCATTTGTGATAATAAGTTGAGAGAATGGTAGAACTGGAATAAGAATTGGCCCACTGGGAATGTGAGTCACCAGCTCATGCAAATTATATGTGCTTTCAGGACTGTCTTGGAGTAAGTTTCATCTATTAGACTTCACTAATGTTCATACCAGGCCTTGTGGGTAGATGCACCAGATAATCCATACTTCATGAGCACAGGGAGTTTGACCATCTAATAGTCTCATGGTTAGGCATTCAGTCCTTTAGTTAGTTTGATTTTTAAAATAGACTTTATTTTGTTAGAGCAGTTTTAGGTTCACAGCAAAATTGAGTGGAAGGTACAGTACAGACATTTTCCATATGTTTACTGCCTTATGCATAGCCTCATCCATTATCAATGTCCTCCACCGGAGTGACACATTTATTACAATTAATAAACCTACATTTGTTTTACAAAGACTTTATTTTTTATAATGTTTTTAAGTTCCAGGGTACATGTGCAGGATGTACAGGTTTGTTATATAGGTAAACATGTGCCATGGTGGTTTGCTGCACCTATAAACCCATCACCCAAGTATTAAGCCCAGCATGCATTATCTCTTTTCCTTAATGCTCTTACCCCAACCCTCCCCCGACAGGCCTCCATATGTGTTATTCTCCTCTCTGTGTCCACGTGTTCTCATTGTTCAGCTCTCACTTATAATCATCCACAGTTCATCGTTTACCTTAAGATTCATTCAGTATTGTACATTGCATGAGTTTGGACAAATGTATAAAGACATGTATCCACCATTAAAATAGCATATAGTCTTCTCACTGCCTTAAAAGTCTCGTGTGCTCTGCCTATTCACCCCTCCACAAATCTTTGTTTAGAATGTTTAATTAAGAAACTTTCTATTATATACAAAAGGAAGAGAATGACATAACAACTCCTCATGTACCTAGGTCCCAAGCTATTCATTAATTAACATATAGGCATTCTTGTTTGTCTTTGCCTATCAGTTTCACCACCAACCAGATGTTATCAGTTTAACCATAAATAATTCAATACATATCTCTAGAAGACAAGAAATATTTTTGAAAATTATATAATAACATTATTGTATCTAATAATTCACAATAATTCTTTATATCCAGCAAGATTCAAATTTATCTTACTGCTAAAGATGTACATTTTAAAGTTGGTTCATTAAAATCAGAATCTTAATCAATTCTGCATAGTACATTTGGATATATTCCCTGTGATTTTTCATCCATAATAATCACTTTATTTTCTATCTGTCTTCAATTTGTTGAAGAAACCAAGACTTTTGTCCTGTGGAAGTTCTCATATTCTGGATTTGTCTGCTTGCCCTTGCAGTGTTTCCTATTTGTTTGAGACAGGGTCACATTCTTGCCCAGGCTGGAGTGCAGTGGCATGATTAAGGCTCACTGTAGCCTCCACCCTCAGCCTCCAAATTAGCTGGGGATACAGGAGAACAACCCCCATGGCTGGCTAATTTCTTTTTTTTTTTTTTTTGAGCCCAGGCTGGGGTGCAGTGGCCGGATCTCAGCTCACTGCAAGCTCCGCCTCCCGGGTTTAGACCATTCTCCTGCCTCAGCCTCCCGAGTAGCTGGGACTACAGGCGCCCGCCACCTCGCCCGGCTAGTTTTTTGTATTTTTTAGTAGAGACGGGGTTTCACCGTGTTAGCCAGGATGGTCTCGATCTCCTGACCTCGTGATCCGCCCGTCTCGGCCTCCCAAAGTGCTGGGATTACAGGCTTGAGCCACCGCGCCCGGCCATTTTTTTTTATTTTTATTTTTTTTCTCACTAAGTTGCTCAAACTCCTGACCTCAAGCAATAATTCTGCCTTGGCCCTCCAAAATACTAAGATTACAGGCATAAGCCATCATGACTGGCTGCCTACAATGTTTTTAAATATATTCCTCATTCTCCTGTATTTCCCATATAATGGAAGGTACTCAAATACAAGGATATTCTATAGAAGAAAAAGCAAAACTCTGCTGCACTTTTTAATGTTTTTTTTTTTATTATTATACTTTAAGTTATAGGGTACATGTGCACAACGTGCAGGTTTGTTACACATGTATACATGTGCCATGTTGGTGTGCTGCACCTGTTAAGTCATTACATTTAAAAAATGTTGCTATCATAAAAAAGACAAAAGAAGTCTGAGGAACTGTTACAGATTAAAAGATGCTAAAGACACATGAAAACTAAAAGCAATGCATAATGAGAGATTTCATTTTGCTATAACGGACATTATTGAGACAATTGACAAAATTTGTTAAAGTCCATAAACAGTTCACACTATTATATGACTACATCCTCTTGGTTTTTATCATTGTACTGTGACTTAGTAACAGAATGTACTAACTTTTAGAAAAACACACTGAAATGTTTAGGGGGAAAGTGTCATATCTATAACTTATTAAATGGTTTAAAAAATGCATATATGTGTGAACATATGTAAATATATACATATATGTGTATATAGACACACAGTCACATACCACATAATAATATTATGGTGAATGATGAATGACATATGCAACGGTGGTCCCATAAGATTATAATGGGGCTGAAAAATTCCCATTGCTTATTGACATCATAGTCTTCATAACATCATAGAGAAATATATTACCTTTATTATGTTTAGATGTGTTTAGACACAAAAATACTTAGTGTTGTGGTACAATTGTCTACAGTGTTCAAAACAGTAACACATGGTACAGATATGTAGTCTAGGAGCAATAAACTTTACCATATAGCCAAAGTATGTAGTAGGTGGCACTATCTAGGTTTTTGTAAGTACACTCTATAATGTTCACACAATGATGAAATTACTTGAAGACACATTTCTCAGAACATAGCCTTGTCATTAAGCTATGCATTACTGTACGGATTCATACTTAAAGAGAGAGAGAGAGAATTAAGAGAAGGAGGAGGAAGAACAGGAAGAAGAAGAAAGATAAATATGGCAAAATGTTAATATTTGGGTAAGCTGGATGAGAAGTGTATGGAAATTACTTTTACTATGCTTGCAACTTTTCTGAAAGCCTATTATGTCAAAAATACAAGTTTAAAAACGTGATAGATATGGTACTTTATGAGATTCATGCTCAACAATTTGGCAAATTCATTTCATAGGTAGCTAATTGAGCTTCCTACTGCATCACATCAGGAAGAACCATTATGTCTGGTTGTTTATCTTTTAAAGTGAAGTTAAGGTTGATAGGTAGGGTTAGGTGGTCGGGCTTATCTTCCTGTAAAGATGCCATCAGCTTATTCCCTAATAGTTTAAAGTAGCTATTGATAATTGCCTAGATGCATTAGTTTATTAGGGATTGGAAAACAGTTATATTCTAGTTTCATCATTCTTTCTGCATTTCTAAGCTATGATTCTCCTACAAATAATTTTTATATATCCACTGTTTGCATTAGCTTATAGTAGTGTTCATTTATTAAATATAGCATAGATGCCATCTTTCCTTTTCTATAATAGTTTGAGGAAATGAGATGGTGACAGTGAAATAATATGATGCCACAACAAGTTTCAAAATTAACCAAAGGGGCTTCATTGGTATACCTAGAACGTAACCTATCTAACACATATCGGTGCTTTGCTGTTCACTATTTTTCTTGATATCAAATTATCTCATATCTAACCTATGGAAGGCCTTCAAGTTGATTCCTATGTGCTGTTTAACAAAACCACCATAGTTTTTAAGATTCTTTGCTTTCTAGTATGAAAACATGTTTAGCCTTATCTAGTATATTTCTATATGCAGATCTGAAACCAGTCAATTATTCAAGGATTCTTGGTTCATAAAAACCATTTCGAGTCTATAATAGTTTCCTATTTTTGTGTGACAAATTTTCACAAACTAGTCTCTTAAAACACACACACATGCACACACACGTCCATAATTTCTGTGGGTCAGAAATTTAGGCATGACTTATCTCAGTCTTTTTCTCAGGGTATCACAAGCCTGAACTCAAGCAATTAGCTGTACTAAATTTTTATCTGCATGCTTGACTAGGGGAGAATCTGCTTCCAAATTCATTTAGGTTGGTGTCAGAATTCATTTTCTTGTCACTGTGGGACTAAAGGCACAGCTTATTATTAACTGTCAGCTGGAGGCCACTGTCTAGTCTTGGATGCCGCATGCAATTTCCTGCCACACAACCCTCTGTCCTAGGTAGTTCACATCACAGCAGTTTGCGTCTTCAAGGGCAGCAGGAGAATCTTTGTCACTAAAACCTTGTAATACGGAATTTGTAGTTAATCATGAAAGTAGCATCTCATCATCTTTGTCCATTCTGTTAGCTAGAGGCAAGTTCTGCACACACTCAAGGAGGAGGGGATTATATGAGGGCATGATTCATTGGGGGTCACTTTAGGTTTTATCCATCATGAGGATTCATACCTGGAGACTTGTGGTAATCACTGCTCCTGATTTAGACGTTGCTTTTAGGCCTTTTCAGTAGCATGAGCTGAAAAATACATTTCTTTAAAAGAGAAAAATACATCATAAGCTTATGATATTTACTTAACTTTTTTAGTTTCATATTATCATCTTTTTATTCTTTGAAAATCTTAATTCCTAAATATTTCATTATAATTTACTAATTTTCTATTATATACATATAGGTACACAGGTGTATATATGTATATAAGCACATACATGCATATGAAGTTTAAAATATTCTGTTTAATATCATACTTTATTAGTCAGGGTTTTCTTAGAGGGACAGAACTAATATATATATTCATATATATATTCATATGTATATATTCATATCTATATATATGATATTTTATTAAATATTAACTTACGTGATCAAAAGGTCCCACAGGAGGCTTTCCGCAAGCTGAGGAGCAAGGACAGCCAGTCCAAGTCCCAAAACTGAAGAACATGGAGTCTGGTGTTTGAGGGCAGGAAGCATCCAACAGAGGAGAAAGATGGAGGCTGGGATGTTAGGCCCATTTCACTTTTTCATGTTTTTCTGCCTGCTTTATATTTAATGGAAGATGATTAGATTGTGCCCCTTAGATTAAGGGTGGATCTGCCTTCCCCAGCCCACTGACTCAAATGTTAATCTCTTTTGGCAACACCCTCACAGGCACATCCAGGATCAATACTTTGTATCTCTCAATTCAATCAAGTTGATAGTATTAACCATCACAAGTCCACCTCTTGTCAACTTGAACCCATACACATCTCCTGAGATCACACATAATCTTCAAATAAAGACAGTAATAAGGTCATAATTATAGCTAACATAATACCACTCTCCTTCCTACAACTGGAAATGCACCGATCCCCAACACAAATACTATTACATAAAGGTAACAATACTTAAATACTGATATGAAGTCAATAAATCTTATGCCACGTAATAAAGGAAAAGGAAATAAAACATATTTTCTTAGTACAAGTGTATGCATGTACAGATATGTTTTAAACAAAAGAAGAAGGAAATACTCATGACAATTATAGTCCTCATTTCTGCAGCTGGTCATATAGTCTTAGTAGGTATTGATGACTACTTTCTTCTTCTACTCATTCTGTATTCCCTTTGCCTTCAGTAAGCACCTCAGCAGGTCCTGGTTTTTTCCTGGTGGAGTGACCCAAACCTTCATTCCCGAGGGTCTGGGCCATTTGTAGTCCTGCCTGGATTGGGCTGTTGCAGTTTCCCATTGACCTTAATCCAAGGGCATGCTAATATTGACAGATGCCCTAATGGATGTCTTGTATTCCATGCATACGGTTCCTTACTTCCGTTGCAGGGTAGTAGACTTATTTCATCTTGATAGTCCGGGTCAGTCACCCCAGCCAACACTGTAAGTCTCTTCTTGGTCTGTTGACTTAAAGGTAGGAGGAGCCCCAAATCCAAAATGTTCAAGTGGTATAGGCTTCCTATCAATTTCACTTCTAGGAACACTGTAATTAATTAGTCAATGCCAGAGCTGTACGTGAGTCAGAAAATTCTGAACAGTAGCTATACCCACCTTGCCTTTGACAGTTGAGTGCTGTAATTTGACCCCTGCCACCTCAGGATTCAGTTATTCCCATTGTATTTAAAATCTGTAGTTGAGTGACTGTGGTTCCTATTCTTCGATATGACATACAGAGAAGAGCAATTATAGGGCTTTTCAAAGACGCAGGTGCTGCCTTCACAAATCTGTTTCACAGGCATTGTTCAAGGGTATGTCTTCTGGACCCTCCCAGTTGGGATGAGTAGGTCTCAAGTGACTAATCCACTCCACCATACCAGTCTCCTTAAGTCTTTGGATCCCTCCCTCTACATTAAAGGGAGATCAGGCATTTCCAGCTCACTCACAGTGCGTCATCTTTTAATCCATATTTCAGCTAACCAAGCAAATAAACTATTAGAAGCGTTTTTAACTCCCTGAGCTGGAACATTAAAAGCAGAGTCCCTATTTAGTGGGCCCAAATAATTAAATTTAGCCTGATCCAACAGATCCTTCCACCATTATCCCATACCCTTAATATCCATTCCCATGCCTGTTCCCCAGATTTCTATTTACATAAATTAGAGAACTCAAACAGTTGTTTTTAAGGATTGTGCACCACGTCATGGGTCACACTCTCAACCACACCTCTAGAGGCCCACCGGGACTTCAGTCTAGTTATAGGTCTAGAAGCAAACAGAAGTGTTGAGGGTGTCTCCTGAGGACAATCAACATTATGTTGCCTGGCAACTGCCTCAGGAAAAGTGATCACTATTGCCTCAGGCACCACTGGTTTATCTCCTCAGACAAAGGTGGAAAGGCTAACAGTAGCATGGGTCTGGGAGGGGATGTTGCCCCTATTGGGGATGGGGAAGCTGTTACTGCTGGCAAAAAAAAAAAAAAAAAAGTTCATCAGCGTTTACAAACTTAGTGTCCCAGCTTCACCAGGGTCCTCCCACATGTCCCTATTCCAAGTTGCAGTGTCCCAATTTTTTCCAATCAATACCCTCACTTTAACAGTAAACACCTGGTGAAGCTGTGCATGCATCTTTTGTTGCAAATCAGCTATTCTCATAAGAGCTTGTGTCTGTTTTTCCACAATTTCAGCTCTTTCTCTATAGGAGATAAGATTCTCACAGAGGCCAATCTTAACAGATTTGAGGCTTAGCATCTGCTTTTGAAGCCAGGAGACAGAATCCCTGAGTTAATCATTTTCTTTCATCCTTTTGACCACTGAACTTAGGAGCAACCAATGAACTTCATTATGTTCCTCGGTTCTACACATATGGTCAAAGGTATTATGTATAGAGTCACTAAACTCCTTGCCTCTCATGAGTGTTGAATCAGGAGTGTCAAATGCATTTATTTTGAATAACTTTCTAAACAGTTCATGACAAGGACTATCAGTGTTCTCCATACTATTGGAAGTAGAGTCTTTAGCATTTTTGAGTCTAATCATATTAGGCAGCCAACTCCAGAAACCCCAAAACCAACAGAAGAACTCCATCTTTTATATTCTGTTTCTCTAGAACCAATCCTGGTACAAAAATCTGTATTAATCAGGATTCTCTTAGAGGGACAGAACTAATAGGATATATGTATCTATCCTATTATATGTGATATATATGATACTTATGATATATATGATATATAGAATACATGTAATAGGTAATAGGAGATATATATAGGATATATAATAGGAGATATATATATAATAGGTTATGTAATAGGATATATTATATATATGGGAGTTTATTAAATATTAACTTACACTATCACAAGTTTCCACAGTAGGCTGTGTGCGAGCTGAGGAGTAAGGAAAGCCAGTCTAAGTCCCCAAACTGAAGAATTTGGATGTTCGAGGGCAGGAAGCACCCAACATGGGAGAAAGATGGAGGCTGGGAGGCTAGGTGCCTCTCACTTTTTAAGGTTTTTCTGCCTGCTTTATATTGGCTGGAAGCTGATTAGATTGTGCCCACCAGATTAAGGGTGGATCTGCCTTCCCCAGCCCACTGACTCAAATGTTCATCTCTTTTGGCAACACCCACACAGGCACAACCAGGATTAATACTTGATATCCTTCAATCCAATCAAGTTGACACTCAGTATTAAACATCACAATTACATTGGAAGTGTAATGCAATATATTTAAATATTATATATTATATATAAATATATGAAATGTATTTATGTATATTTATATATGAAATTATATATAAATATATGAATATATTTCATATATTTATAAATAAATATATCATATATTTTATAAAATACATAAATATATAAAAATAAATATATAAAATATATATTTATATAAATATAAATATATAAAATATATTTTATATATTGTTATATATTTTTTCTGTAAACATATTTGCTAGATACCGTTCAGTTTTTCAAACCTTTGAATATTTTCCAGAGTCTAATTCCTGTGTTTTAAAGTCACTAAAATAATTTTTCTTCTCTTTCTGTATTTATGGATGTTTTTGTTTTAACAGTTTTAGATATCTTTTAGTTTTGATTTGATTTTGTTTTATAGTCATGTAGTGCATTACACATGATTTCAAAGTCAAAATTATAAAACAAGGTGCAGAGAATAGTAGTGTTCATTTCTGATCTCGTTTTTATTCAAAATCTCATGTGTAATATTTTCATTAGTCTGGCTGATCCATTCGTTCATCTTTTTTTTAGCTATATAAGCATATGTGTGTGAATCTATCTATCTATCTATGTATCTATCTATCTATCTACCTATCTATCACTCTCTCTCCATCCATCCATCTATCCATCCATTCATCCATCCATCCATCCATCCATCCATCCATCCATCCATCCATTTATGTATCTTCAAACACTCCTGTTTTATTTGTAGAGAATTAGATTGTGTCTAGTTATTTGCTATTACAAGTTTTTGCTCCTTTCCCACACTTGTCAAGGTATCTAGCCAGGAGAGAATTCTACCAATATGGCTTTCCACCCTAAACCGCACTCTTGATCTCTCCCAGGGATTCAGGTTCTTCTACAAACACTGAAAAGGAATTGTTTTAACTTTCCAGGCTTTCTATTGCTCTGTGGTTTGACAGGGGAATAAAAGTTACATAGTCCATGCCTTTCTCTTTGGTTGCACCAAGCACTTCAACCATTGAAATCTAACAGATCCCTCAGCAAAGTGGTGAAATTTCATAGCTGATTGGAACCTAAACAATGACAGGATGTGGCTACAAGACTGATCAGTCAACCGTGCACTCAAATTCTTAAAAGTGATTATTAAAGCAGTCATTGTTTTTTATGTTGACAGTGTGCATCCTTTTATATAATGACGTCAGTATTTTCTTTTGGTGCTAAAATTCTTATGCCATTCCTAATACTAAAACAAGCATCATTTGCCCATATCTCAACTACCATATTTAATATTCACTAAAATTTTCGAGTATACTCATATTTATTTGTAGGCACTCTATACTCAGTCAAAGATGTCCCGTTTACTTGTTTTCTTGTATATTTTAGCTTTATCTTATAATGTTTTTCAAACATTTAGAAAGAATAGGGATTTATATAATTAAATCAATAACCCATCAGTCCAACAATTATCATTATTCCATACACTTATTTCATATATCCCTCACGTTTTTCCAGAGGATTTAAATGCAAATTGCAGATATCATAGAATTTCAGCTGCAAATACTTGAGTATATATTTGTAACATATCTGGATATTTATAAAATATAGCCACAATGTCATTATCACATTCAATAGAATTACAAATAATTTATTAATTTATCTGCAACTCACCATATTTTCCTTAGTTGCATATCTCAACAGGATATACATATGTGCTTTGATTGACATGTCTCTTGTTTTAAATTTGTAACATCGTTTCTTCCATTTTTTGTGCACTTTATAAGTTGAAACTGAGATATGTTTCCAACAGTGCCTCTCATTTGTAATTTGGTTGATTGGATCTTCATGGCATCATTTAGATCCTCTCTCCCTTGTATTTCCTGTAAAGTGCTATCAAAAAGTTGTTTATATTTAGGTGCACACTTTTAGCAAAAGTAACTTTACATGGATGCTGTTTCTTTTTGCTTCACATTAGGAAATGTTTAATGTATGAATATTCACTTTTAGTGATGCTAAGATTTATCTGGGTTCAGGTGTAGTCAGTGTGACTTTTTGAAGAGTTTGCCATGAATTTGTCTCCCAATGGTTTAGCAGTCATTAGGAGTATAGTCCATCATTTATTTTGGTATTTTAAAATGATAATCTTCTAATGCTATCATTTCTTCCAACTCCATTAACGGTGGCTTTTCTATGTAAAAAAAGAAAAAAAAAACTTTCTCACACTAACTGTTTGATTTGTCTGAAATATAATCCACAAAGGAAGATATTTGAGCTTTTTTCTTTATCAGTATTTCTAGCAATGAGTTGCAACCATAACAAACTTTAGAAATTTCCATGTATGAGCTTATAGATTTTGATACTTTTTTCCATCCATTAATAAGATATATTAGGTTAAACTTGTGCATTTTTTTTTGCCCCAGATTTGTGATCTGGCTTTTTCCAAAGAACCCTGGTTTGTTTTAGTAGAAAATTATACTTAAAGAACACAATATAAAAGTTAGTTTCCTTTTGCATGTTGTAATATTAGCTTTTATATATTTTCTTCTGTATAGTGGGTATGTAAAAATAATAAAATTAAGTAGAGATGTGTGTGTATCTATACATACATATATATGTGTGTGCATGTGTATCTATACATACATATGTGTGCATGTATGTATAATTTAAGAAATAGAATGCATTGCTATATTGTTTTACAATATTTCAGTACTGCAACATTTACTCCAAATCTTATAAAAATAAACTTTAGTCAACAAGGAAAAGACATGATATTTATTCTAGTTCATTTATAACACAGAAGCTCAAGGCTTGCATTTTTCTAGACATAGTTTCTCCAACTGTTGCTTATATTACACAGCTGTCTCTAGAATTTTTCATTTTCTATAGTACGCCACGAAGCCAGATATTTCCAACAGTTCCATTGTTCATGGCTCCCTAGTGAATATACAAACATCCTGCAAATGGCGTGACCTAGCATATTGCAAACACATGGATGAAACAACTACCAAGAAGCTGCTATATCCTGACTCATTGTTTATTAATAATTTATTGCCAGTAACAAATGTGGGTCACCACGTGCATGAAAAGTAATAAAATTAAAGATAGATACATCATTTAAATAAAATGCATGGGAGAAGAGCAAACATTTCTGAATATGAATAAAAGTGGTAGTGCTCTACAGTTTAATATTTGAAGGAAATTAGCAACTTTTCAGGGATTACTTGCCACTACTTTCTTTTATTTATTCTTTAAATGTGAGTATATATGGGAATATCTGGAGGATTACATCTTCTAAAGTTAAGTTTTAAATTAAATGTAAGATTAGTCACATATTATATTAGTTAATATGTTTATTTCCATTAATAGTTTGCAGGAATTAAGGGATTAAGGTGTCTGAGATTGAGAAGTGGATGTGGAAGAGATATCTAGGGAATTACCTTGGATAACAATAAAAGGGGAAACGGTATCACAAAAAGTAGCAGTCATAGGGCATATTTTTTGATCACTTAATATGTTTTAGATTTACTACTGAGAAGTTCTTGTGTATTAATTAACTCATATTTTTCTTGTGAAATCCTCTGGGATGGGTATGATTTTATTCATATTTTATAGACAAGGAAAGAGAGTTGCAGAGAATTTGAGCATTTTGCACAACCAACAAGCAACAGAGACAGGATTCTAATTCAGTTATTCAAATTCCACATGTATTCATTATGTTACAGCTATCTTCAAGGGCACCCATGACGAATTATTGGAATAGGGCAGCAGTGTTTTAAAGATATCAAAAGACACAACCTATTTCATGAGTGTTTGTTGGACAAACTTACTATAAAGGAGAACCAGAATATAACTGAAGAGATGTAGGTCTTATTAGTCAAGGAACTCAGCTAATGTCTAGGAATCTCATAAGGCAACACGGAAACTGGTTTTAAAAGTTAAAAACTATCTTTTTCAGGATTTATGTGGTAGGCAATGCCTGAATTTATTAACTAATTGTATATTCATTGAGTATCTTCTGTATGTTAGGCACTGGGGTTGGGATGGTAAATAAGATAGACATTGCTCTTGTCCTCATATGACTTGTAATCTAGTAGATCTTTCCAAACGAGGAAATCAATTGGAATATGTACTGATTTTTAAATTATTCAACAAATATTTATTGAGCCTCTACCTGCATCAGACGATAATATAGGTACCTAGGCCTGAGGAAGACAAATAATAAAATAAGATCAAAACATGCTTGGCAACATTTATGGGCCATGCGTATGAGCACATGTGAGAAGGTAAGTAGATAGGTAGATTAGCTGATAAATAGATGAACAAGAGAATAAATCAAAAGGCTCTTTTTTATTATTTCTGTTTTCTCTGGCACAAATCCAATGTATTCCACAATGTCACTTTTGCCTAAACATGACCTTTGTAGTCAAATAATTTTTCATATGTCACATTTGATACCTAATTAAAGTCTCAATATGTGCTCAAGTCTAGCTATAGTGAATGCAGTATTTTATTTTTTAAAAGTTTGCAGCTTGATTCCTGCTTGTGCATTGTTAGCAGCCATTTCTTTTCACTTACTTGGAAGCATTTTAAATAAAGTTTCCCATTAATTTTTCTCTCACTTTGATGTAAGTCTCTTTTAAAATCCCTCTACTTTTTCATTTTCTCTCATTAGGATTTTGCTTTATTCACAAGTTGCCTGGCATCCAAACTGACAGCATTAGTAGATTAATGTTTCTGTCACTGCCAATTGTTCTCAGAAGTGTTTGGATTTTACTTACTTAATGGTCCTTTTTTCAATGTTATACAGCAGAGATATTTCAAATCTAACACAGTGTATGCAATTCTAAAAAATTTTGAAATACGTAATATTGAATAGTATATACAAGTGGGCTTATGGTAAAAATAGAGTTGTGCAAACAAAATTTGTTTGAATCCAGAGCACCAACAAAAATATAGCTATCTTATTTAAAATATTAGTACAGCTTTAAAGACTTTACATTCTAATAAGTAAAGAAAAGTTATTGTAAATATAAAGTTTTGCCTTTTAAAAAGATGTTCATGGATGGATAAAAGATGGTGTGAAAAATGCGTGAGCCTTTAAGATAAAGGCTTACCTTTAAGATAAAGGTACAATGTAAATAACCAGAGAAAACTATACAATAAGCACTTCAAAACATTAACACATGACCAAACTGAGCCAAGATAAAAAATCAGGAATGAATGGGCTTATGGACAGTAGTGTATTCTTCTGTGGTCTAGTGCATTTAATTCTTCTACTTCACTTTGCTTTCAACTGCTATTGCTTTATAACATAGAGATGGATGCATTAGAAAAAAAATTCCATATGGACCTACCTGAATTCTGTATTTTACTGACATCACTCCCAATTCCCCAACTGCACACAGTTTCATTCATCTTACAGAAACACGTGTCATAGAAGAGCACAGTGAGTCAGTTATCCATATGTATTAGCCATATGGACAGTTTAATGCTTGGTTTCACCTTTTCCTGTAGCAGATTTTTACATGTTGAAGATTTTACACTCCTATGACGCAAATAAATCGGTCTAAGTTCAACTTTTCAATTGTGACAAAATAATTTCCAATCTAGCATGTTCTTATAATAATGAGGTGTGAGTGTGATATTACCTTTGGGTAGTCATTGTGGGAATATAATCTATGTGAATATAATGTCTCTCTAGCCAGTCTAGTAATGAAAATCTTCCAGCGTGCACCTGCCATATGATGAATTGCTTTCTTTGTATTAAATAAACTTTTGTTGAATGGATGAATTACTGAACAGCACACGATAATGAATTACAAGCCCAAAATGTATATTTTTTAAATTATCATGTTCAAGGTGACGTTTCAGTATCATTTTTCATAAAATAGGTGGAACGAGAGCCTTAATTTTTAATCAACAGAAAAAAATACTAAATTTTTATTAAAACGCTAATATGAGTATGTTAAATTTCTTAATGATGGAGCATTAGTTGATATAATTTGGTGGATTTGAAACCACAATAACTACCTGGTGAAATGTATTTCTTCGAAAATGTTCAGAAGCACCACCTCATGAAGAGTACTGCACTCATGAACAAAGTGGATGGACCAGACAAGAACTACAGATAGAAGGAGGGGAGAAAGATCAGAAAGCCAAAAATAATATTTCATTTCCTCAGTGACCTGTGAGTGATGTAGAGGAAGTTGAAACAAGAGGTAGGCTAATGGATACGATTTGACTTTGCAGTACCAATTTTCTGCCTATCTTTTGATAGCAGGTAGTTATGAATATCAATGAACTCTCAATGAGCACAAACAAATGAGAATATTAAAGCTGAAGAGAACATGATTAGGAAGTGGAATTTTTTTGTCTCAAAATATGGCTGGTCATGCCAGTAGTCTCAGCACTTTGAGAGGCTGAGGCGGGCGGATCATCTGAGGTCAGGAGTTTGAGACCAGTCTGTCCAACATGGTGAAACACCATCTCAATTAAAAATACAAAAAATTAGTCGGGTGTGGTGGCATACACCTGCAATTCCAGCTACTCTGGAAGCAGAGGCAGGAGAATTACTTGAACCCGGGAGGTGGAGGTTGCAGTGAGCAGAGATCTGGCCATTGCACTCCAGCCTGGGTGACGAGAGTGAAACTCTGTCTTAAATAAATAAATAAATAAATAGTAGGTATATTAAATGGGTATGCTAGATACTTTGTTTTGTTTTGTTTTTGTCATAAGCTTAGGCAATCTAAACTTAAATATTACTGATACCCTAAAAACAAAGAACCAAGGCTGCAAGCATTTGTTTCTTTGTTTGTTTGTTTATTGTTTGTTTTTTGTTTTTGTCTTTTTAGAGGGAGTCTCACTCTGTCGGCCAAGCTGGAGTACAGTGGTGCGAACTCAGCTCACTGCAACCTCCGCCTCCTGGGTTCAAGCGATTCTCCAGCCTCAGCCTTCCGAGTAGCTGGGACTATAGGCACGCAACACCACGCTAGCCTAATTTTTTTGTATTTTTAGTAGAGACAGTCTGGTCGCGAACTCCTGACCTTGTGATCCACCCACCTCGGCATCCCAAAGTGCTGGGATTACAGGTATGAGCCACCGTGCCCGACCCAAGCATTTGTTAAATGGTATACCTTGATCATTATCACTAAACATGCATATAACAACTTACTTCTTGAAAAATGATTTTAAGAATAAAAGTCATTGTAATGAATGCTAAGGAAGATAAAGCATATTAATTTTTCTTCTCAATTTTCAGGAATCTCTTCTCATTTACTGATATTCCCTTTCAATAACATTAACCAGAAGAAAAATGTATGCAAAAATATATTATTGAATTATATTACATAATAAATTTAATTAAAAGGAAGTAGGAAATATTAAATTTGTTGTTAGTTCTTTTATAAAACCAAGATAATTCTTGTGGTCATTGAACTACCTCCATCTACATCCATCTATCATCTATCTGTCCATCCTCCTCTTCAATAATTATTTAGGATCTTTCAAAATATAAAAATATAACTTCCACAGAAAATAAATAAACACATAGAAATTATACGGATATCCTAACAATTACTCTGATAAAATCAGATGTGTCTTTCCAAATGATGAGATTAAGAAAAATTGAATTGTACTAATCCCTGAATGAATGTGGCATACATGTCTAAGGTGGTTCAAAACCTTCTGCTGGAATACAGAAAGAACATATTGGCTATTCTTATACCATCTCTTATAATGTGCTGGTTCAATTGCTTTATAAATTTTTAATTGTCTGTATTTTTATTATTGAGCTGTATAAATTCTTTATATATTCTGGATTTGAATTGTCCAATATATGTATAGATATTATTTTCTATTGTTGTCTGTCCTTCTTATCCTTTTTCTTAAGTGTATCTTTGATTAACACATGCATTTAATTTTTATGAAGTCTAACCAATCACTTTTTTATTACTAAATCTTATTGTATCCTTTGTAATACATCTTTACCTATCCAAGAAAAAAAAAAAAGATTTTATAATGTTTTCTTCTTTGATTTTCAGTTCCATGTTTAATTCCACTATATAGTCAGAATAAATTTTATAAGGTAAGGTTTGACATTCATTGAGTTTACATATGGATATACAACAGTTATGGCACCATTTGTTGAATGGATTTTTGCCCCAGTCCAGAATGTAAGACCAACACCTTTATTCTTGTGTTTTAAGATTGTTTAATTATTACACTTCCTTTGATTTCACATATAAATATAATCACTCTTTCAACTTCCAGTAGAAAAGCCTTGCTGAAATTCTCGGTAGCGTACACTGAATCTATATTTCAATTTGGGGAGATTTTACATGTTAACAATATAGAACTTTTAAAATCCATGCTCGTGGTGGGCCTCTCAATGTATTTATGTCTTCTTTATTTTCTCTCAGCAAACTTTTGCAGTGTTTAGTGTATAGGCAACATCTCTCAGATTTTTTTATTTTATTTTATTTTTTTGAGACACAGTTTTGCTCTTGTTGCTAGGACTGGAGTGCAATGGCACGATCTCAGCCCACTGCAACCTCCACCTCCCGGGTTCAAGCGATTCTCCTGCCTCAGCCTCCTGAGTAGCTGGGACTGCAGGCATGTGCCACCACGCACAGCTAATTTTGTATTTTTAGTAGAGACAGGGTTTCTCCATGTTGGTCAGGCTGGTCTCGAACTCCCAACCTCAGGTGATCCGCCCACCTCGGCCTCTCAAAGTGCTGGGACTACAGACGTGAGCCACCGTGCCCAGCCAAGGAATCTCTCTGAATATTTAAAACTTCAAAATTAGTTTGTGAACCATTGTGCCAGCTGCCAAAGGAGAAATGTTTATATGGTCTAGCTACAGTATCACAGAATAGGACAAAGAAGTGTGGATTTGGAGCTGAGAGGCAATAAATCAATAACCTGGCACATGCCACGACTATTTAACTTTGTGACAGAGGTCCTACACAGTCTCATGAAGCAAGATAAAAAAAATAAAATGTGTAAACATTGAAAATGATGGAGCCAAATTTTGTTTACTGATAATTGACATGTTTCCTGAGATATCTACCAAGAAAAAAACCTACTTAACTAATAAGTGAATTTGACAAGTTTTCAGGATACTATGGTATTAAATTGAATTTTATTTCCGTATATTGGCACCAAATAATTGGTCATATCAAACTAAAATAATTCCACTTTAAATGGCAAGCACAACTACTAAGACACCTGAGCTAGCTAATTAGTAAATAAGACCATGTGGAGAAGAAATCGGTGATCCACATTGTATATAAACTTCCTGCATGTGAGACCAACAGGCGAATTGGTCAGACAACACTCCTTTTCCCCAACTCTAACTGTGGAGTCGTAGAATTATGAGCAAAGAATATGGTTATTTCAAACAACTAAATTTTGGGGTGGATCACTACACATCAATAGATAAGTGATAGAATTATTTCAGCTGCTTTGTGCAAATTTTGATTTCTCCTTTGATTCTTGGGTTGATTAGGAATGCATTGTTTACAAATAATTGGGAGACTTTTACTCTTATAAATATCGATTTCTAACTTCCTTTGTAGTCAGGGATTGTACTATGCATGATTTCTGTTGTTGAAATTTATTCAGACTTGTCTTATGGCTTGAAATATACATTTTTAGTGAAAGATTTTTTCTACTTAAAAATAATGTTTATTTTGTAGTTCTTTGGGATAGAGACCTGTGTTTTAATTAGTTCAAGTTTATTGTGTTGTTAAATTATTTTATGTCTTTATTAATTTTGGTCTACCTATTGTAGAGTTGGTATTTACATCTCTGATGATAATTTTACAAGTTTATCTATTGTCCCATTATTTCAGTAATATTTTGCTTTATATATTTTAAGCACTGTTATTCCATACAAATATGGAAGTATCAGTCCTATACTTTTTAGGTAAATGTACAATAGAAAATATTAAGTAAGTTTAATTATTGAGATATAAATACTTCAGTCTGTGCTGTTCTCTTTTCCTTACAACTAGTAAAATCAAAATAATAATACAATAGTCACTATAAACTGCCAGTTTAAAGTGTATAAACATCTTATACATTGTTTATAATTATTACATTTAAAAATAGATATTACCCTTCCTATTTCATAACATAGTCAATTTATGACATGTAATATAGGGTAAATAATGTTACAGGAATTTGAATGAGTAAAAATTTGTCTGAATCCATAAGTCTTCTCTCAATGTCCATGCCTACAACTGGTTCCATTGTATTTTGCAATGCATGTTTAAATATCTTAAATTCAGCCATCATTGACTATTGTTGAAGTTGATTTTTAATCATTTGTTGTCTGAACTTTGGAAATCCTCTTAAGATTAACTATCACTGACTGTCCAGACTGAGCTTTAAATTGCCCATGCCTATCATAACATGTTTTCCAGTTATCACTTGTTGAATTGTCAAAAACTATAGTCTTACAAAAACTGTTGTATTTCATTGTAAATGTGTGAGCTAGTATGTTGGATTTAATATGCCACTAGTTTTAGCTTGGTGATCAATTTGGCACACATGTAAAATTTTACACAGATATGTTAATTCCTCTAAACATTTTAATTTATTCCTAAAGCTTGTATTTGTCCACAATAGATTTTCTTTTAAAACAATATTTTTAGGATCATGCCAAATATTAGATTTAAAGAAGGCCAGAAAAAGAGAAAGTAATTATGTAAACTAAATTTCAACAGTATTTCCCTGCCTTTTGAGATGAAGTAAGATTTATTCAATGTATTTTCCATTGAGTTCAGCCTATATCTCAAGAATTTTCAAGTTTCATCAGAATTTATGATCACTTTTGGCTCCTAAGTCCTACTTAGTGCGAATCAGTTTAGGGATAAACTAAATGTCCAACATGTATTATTATGTTTTGAATTATATCGTTTTAGATGTGGATCACTATACTTTTTCTTAGTTATGCCAGACTGCTTATAGAAACTTTTATATGTGTAAAGGACTACTGAATGATAGGTGATATAGAGATTTATACTGCCAAAAGGCTCATGATTTAATATTCCATGTTAGATATTGATGTTCCTAAAGTTCCCTCTCTCCTTTCAAATCCTGGGCTTCAGATTCTGATCATGTTGGTTAAATCATCTTTTGTTGATTACTCTTGTTTTTATTTTCTCTCTCCAAGTTCCTATTGATTTCTAATACAAAGCAGTTTAGTTGTGTCTTCTGTCATAGGCAGAGTTTCTCTTGCCCTTAAGGTCTCACTTGCTACTTCTAAATACCTTCCAAGATGTTCCCTCCACATACACAATATCTTCCTTAAAAGAGAAACCCTGCACCAGTTGTTAAGCTAACACATCTTTCACCTCACTACAAATGTATCACTATTGAATTTCTCTCCACAAGTGTGAAGATGGCTGGAGTGGATATTCTGGCATTGTTTCTCATCACCAGAAGGAAAAATTCAGGTGAGCTCTGTCAAAATGGTGGGTTGGTTATGGCGCTCATTTCTCAATCATAAGATTTTAGGCCAGGACAGTCTACTGTATTAACATAGTCTGAATAAGTGATCTTTCCTCTTAAATTTATAGAGTATTTTCTTACTAGTGATAATAGACATGCTGTAAGCTACCTCATATCCTGAAACCTTTAGTTTTAACTATACAGTGAACAACTTAATTTAACTTCTATACAGCATAGACAAAATATACGATAAGTGACAATGTCATTTGCATTTAATGGCCTGGGAAATGTTATTTTATTTGTGGAAAGTTCTTCTGTAAAAATGTGTCTTCTTTGACATTGTTATGTGTCAGCTAATTCACATTTTCAAATCTAGAGTGCAGATATTTCTGAGTTCATTCATTTATCAGATCTCTAAAGAGGTGTATATCTATCTATCTATCTATCTATCTATCTATCTATCTATATGTATGTGTATATATACATATATATATACATATATTTGTTTAAACATAATACTATTCCTGTCATTTTCCTCAAGAGTTCAAAACTATCGTGGAGTATTTTTATTTTATTGTGTGCACTTCTAAATTCTCACTAGAGTTTTACTCTTGTGATAGTCATAAAATCTGGTTCTTTTTCATGGGAGAGGGTGAGATTTCCACAGGGAATAACTGCCTTAAAGAAGTATTTCACATATTAAGAGTTATTAAAGTAATTTTAATTAGTCCCCCCAAAATTATTTTTCCTTGAAGCTGTTTGTTTGGAAAAATTTGGTTCTTGCTTTTTAGCATTAAGTTGTATAGATTTTAAAAAATAAACCAAACACGTAAACTTTTTTCTTCTCTATCTTTCTTTCTTTGTCCCTTTTATTATGAAATGCATTCTGTGCCTATCCAGCTGTGCTGGCTGTGTGTCAGTAATGTGAGTCACTGACCAATGTTCTCCCACACATGAACAGGAACTAACACAAAGAAAAATAAAAGATACAGCTCTTGGAATTTGCTTACAGCCAAACATTAGGAAGGGAGGTAATTGTGTGATTTTCGATGAAGTTTGATTAAATAAATTTCTTTCTATTTGTGAATGACATTGCTATTTTCAGTTAATTGTAAGAGATTAATGTGATGGAACTGCAATTAGAAGAGAAATGACACTGAGAGATCTCTTGATTATATTTTAGCTAGGAAATCCCTTGACAATATCAGCAAACGTTTTTACTAAAATGACATAAAAGCAAAACATCAGTGATAAAGTGAAGGCTGAATACGGGTTTCTTAAATCCATAAATTCTTATAATAGCCGACCATTAATAAATATTGGTCTACCTCTTTCTATTTTTTCATGTCTTTCTATGTGTTGATTAGAATTATAGGATCTCAGAACTAGGTATAATCTTAAAAGTTATATGGTGAAATATTTTAGAAATACTACTTCTAATTTTTACAGATAAGAATATCAAGTTCCAGTATTCTTAAAAAATTTGCCCATTCCCATACAGATAAAAATTGTCAGAATCATCAAGTCCAACATTTGGTCTCATGATCTTGTCTACTGTGATTTCCAGTGAACTCCCTTTATTACCCCCCTCTTTTTTGCTCTAATTATTAGCAAAATTCCTTAACTCAGTGAATCGCTGGTGGCTGGCGTTTAGCTATTCCTGACTTGTCTGATAATTAAAAAAAATTGTCATTTGACCCACGTCACTAATTTGCACTTGCATTGGAGGTAGATAAAACACCTGGGTTAAACCATATTTATGATACACAGAAGGTTCTAATTAAAGAGCGATTGCACTTCTCACTGCCAAACAAAAGAGAAACAGATTCACAAACATATTCTCATGCCTCGTAGATGAGAAAGCTTTAATAAAGTCAGTTGGCTGAAACAGTACTTTTGTTTCCCCTGTCTCCCTAAGGAGGAGAAGGGTGAGAAAGAGTCCAAGGGCAAAAGCGAATTTGAGGATGAAGATATGCCACGTTAGCTCTTTGGAAATACACACACACACACACACACACACACACACACACACACACACACACACACACATTCATTTCAGATCTCAGAAAAGCAACACAGACATAAATCCTATTCTAAAAGTTCTTAAAATTTACCTATCTCTGCAAGAGTCTCCAAACTATAAGTTGAATTTTTCTACTTACTTTAATTACTTTATTAACATTTGTGAAAAAATGATAGTAAGTTTGCTTCTCATAATGTAAGCAATGCTGCCTAGAGGCAGATCTACTTCTGTGTGAAGAAAGGGGACATAGGTCCATTATGATGTCTATGTAGTTATGTAATCAGATATATCCCTGATGCATACTTTGTATGTCACTAAGTTTAAATCAATGTAGAATTCTCCTTTGAGAAGAACCTAGCATTCCTGCACACTTGCAGGAACAAGGTATTAAAAACCTTGTTACAAACCCACTTTTTCTGAACATGTTATGAACAGCGAAATGCCTGCTCTTCATCTTGTGAGCTCAGACGATTAAGTATTGTATAAATATTGTTAACCATGTGACTACTGTTATTTTTGACTCTGACTCTGTAGAGCTCAAATGCTAACTCCATTTACTGAAGCCTCTTCTGGTAACAGTTCTGGAAAGTTTCAAGAGCATGCAATAAAAAAACAGTGATGAACTACCTTAGGAATGCAGTTTTACAAAGTTGTCATGAAAAAAGAAAACCTATTGGCGCTGGGAAAATGTTGTAAAGTGTGGTATAAATGTCTATCCTAGGGAAGAAAAGGACAATGAACATTGCAGCCTTCCTTTTTGTTCTCTTTAATCTCAATTTAAGACGTTGTGTTAAGGAACAGAGAGTGGAGAAATGGAAAGAAGAAAAGAGAAATGGATAGAGACAAAAAGAAAAACCGGAGGGATTTGGGGAAACGGGGAAAGAGGAGAAAATTCTGGAGCTAAAAGTGGCTTTTTGTGATTGCAGTTTTTTAACCTAGGGTATTGCCTTTTGATTTGGATATAACTTTTGCTTGGGAACTCTGACAAACGAAGTTGGTACACAGAGATGGAAGCAAATGGATCACTGCCAAAGATTTATTTTCAACTCTGGGCTCAAAGACAAAAAACTAGGAGCCTGTAGATATGTTCATGTATTTGTAGCCTAGTTATTAATGACAAGGGTGCTCAAAGCTCTCAGACCAATATAAAGTTTGGGTTTGCGTTTCCCTTGTGTCATGTGTAATTAACTCCTCCCAGTCAGGCCAGTCCTTCACTTCCAAGTGACTCACTCTTATTTCAGATGATTTTCTGGCTACCATTCTTTCCCAGAGAAGATTATCATTTCTTAGAAATTCTGAGTAGAGAAATAGAGATTATGCAAACACAGAAAAGCAAATTCATGTGAAAAGAGGAGGGAAAATGTCAACTAAAAAATCGCAGAGCATTGTCTGTATATTCTTTCCATCTTATGTCATGACAAAATTTAGTTCTGGTGAATGTTGTTCTTGTATTTAGGGGAGTTCTTTAATAGGCTTTTCAGTTATAGAAAGTGAAGCATCTACAGGGAAAAGTTAAGAAAATACACAAATTCCCTGGATAGTGAAGTAAAAGGTTTTAACCTTGGAGAGATAATGTTTTGGTTTTGTTTGATTTATTTCACATTCCACAAATTACTGTTTAGTGGGGTGGGGAGCAGGGATGGCAAGCAGTGGGCATCATTCAGTTCTGAGTGACCAGGCCCCAGAGCCATCAGGACAGGCTTATACCTAAGGAGGAGGACAGGCACAAAAGAGCTCTCTTTAATGGGAATGAACATAAAACTTAAGAAACACGATGTCTATATCCAGTTTTAGATTATTTCATGTCCTACATTGTGATTCTTCTCCATCATTTCCAAAGCCTTCAGTGCAGTCAGACACACACGATAGCTGTGTGTTAATAGAGCCTTAGGGATGGTTTATGTTCCAACTTGGGACCAAGTGGTATAGGGAGAGGACAACACCCAGCATGAGCAAATGAGCAATGAGGCAGTGGTGATTAAAGAAAAGCCAGAAGTTCAGAAGAGAGGAGAGTGAACAAGAGAAAAAATATGTATCTCAGTAATCCCTGGAATTATGGCCAAGGCTTCTGGACTTAATACAGTTACATTAGATGAAAGCAAGAGGATTTGGAACATTTGGGTTACATAGGGAAATATATTATCCAATCATTGAAGGATGCTTGGAAATTAAAATTAGAATGCCTAAATATTTATAAATTGTGTTTCTAAGGTAATATACTTCGAGTAGTTTATAAAGCAAATAATTGTAATCTGAAAAGACCTAGAAAATGGAAGAAGAAAGAAGGTGACCAAAGAGATAAGGTGGTCTCTGTTGCCCATCTGATGTGATCATGGTATGGATGATTATGCTGCTGGGGAAAAAATTAAGGGCTGGTTTATGTCAGTCTCTGAACTTCAGGCATGTGTTTAGTCATCTAAAAGTGATGGCTCTGTACTGTCCTCAAGAATATCATTAAAGGACTACACATATTTTAGATTTATTTCCCAAGTATTAAGTCCAGCATCCATTAGCTATTCTTCCTGATTCTTTCCCTCCTCCCACCCCCAACCCTCCAACAGGCCCCTCTATGTAACAAACCTGCACATCCTGCACATGTACCCCTGAATTTAAAATTGTAAATAGAAAATTCAGAAAATAAAAAAATTCATTTCCATCTCTTTTAATGGTTCATGGATATTGAATAACTGAGAAATATTAGAAAGGTGAATCTTTGATCTTTAAGAAAAAAAGAATATCTAGCAATCACACTTTATAGAGCTTTATTTGTTATGAACAAAGAATCAAATACTATATTATCTTTATATATCTAGTTTAGGCGAGTAATTATTTTAGTGTGATTTTATGTAGTTGATTTGAATAGGCTATAAGTTTCTAGGAGCTGGCTATATATTTATCCTCTTGGAACCCTGGAGTGCCTTCTGTTTAATAGGTTATCAAATAAGTTTATTAAGTTAAGAAATTCAAAGAGAAATCTTCACATTTGAATTACTTGAAATCTTAAAAGTACTATGAAAACTTAGAAAGATACCTTTGGGATATGACACTTTGATCAATTAATGTAAAATACATGAACTCTTAGGCACATATTTTCGTTATGGGTCCTAAGAAGCATGTACAACATTACTACCTCTAGTAACCTCTAGGATTACTCTAGACTGTCAAAGAATCTTTTTGCATTTGACTTTTATTCTCTGATGATTTTTATTCCAATAACAGTGAAACTCTCCAGAATTAGAGCCTGAGTCAGTGAGGCCCCATTTACAAGCTGTCTTTTTCAGTCAGAACCTGAAGGGGAGCACATCACATCTCCAAACCTGAAATAGATGTTTATTTTCCGGGAACCAATGTGCACATTAAAACCGGTTAATAAAGTAGTTGTACACCAAGTTATCTCATGAGTAAATGGGGCCTCTCTGTCTTCTTTTACTGTAGTTACTTTGTCAGATAGAATATTGCAGGTTCAGCTGAGTCAGACATTACATTATTATAAAAAATTATTTTTGATTTCTGTTAGAGATTTCCTTTAAAAAATAATTCACTACTTAAGTCTATTTGCATCCACACATAATCCTTCTGATCTTAGCTAGAACTGAGGGTCATGAAAACAAGAACAAGCATGTGAGATGTTGACTTTTGGATTGAGAGCTGTGTTATGTGACACAAAGATAACTATATTAGTCAGACCAAACTGAATTCCTTTATGAGAGATGTTGAATTTTGTCCGTTGTCATGCTGAAACATGACTATAATTCAGATACATTTAAAAACAACAATACTCCATACATTTTACCTCATATTTCCAAAAATGATATTTAACATCCACAGATCAATTTACTGGTCAACATCAACTTTTCTATCTACTGATATTATCATATAAATGACACCCAGCGAGGCCGGGTGTGGTGGCTCATGCCTGTAATCCCAGCACTTTGAGAGGCCGAGGAGGCGGGGGGATCACATGAGATTGGGAGTTCGAGACCAGCCTGACCAACATGGAGAAACACTGTCTCCACTAAAATTGCAAAATTAGTCAGGTGTGGTGATGCATGCCTGTAATACCAGCCACTCAGGAGGCTGAGGCAGGAGAATAGCTTGAATCCAGCAGGCGGAGGTTTCAGTGAGCCGAGATCTCGCCATTGCACTCCAGTCTGGGCAACAAGAGCGAAACTCAATCTCAAAATAAAAGAAAATAAAATATAAAAAATAAATAAACAAAATGACACCTAGATTAGTATGAGTGTCATTTAATGGAGAGATGGGGACACCAAAGAGTATATAAAATATTATGCACTGTCAAAATTGTAATTAAATAAAGCTTATGACTCCAGGGTATTCTGACAGGAAAAAAAATACAACAGAATTTTCTAAGTAATCTGCTACAAATATCTAGAATCACTTTGATATTTGGTAGTTTATACTTTGTTAGCAAAAAAAAAAAAAAACTATTTGAAAAATATCAGATATTACCACATGATGAGATTTACAAACTATTGGGAAATAGAAAACAACAGTCACATTTTCCTTTTCTCATTCACCTCAGAATAAGTCAGGATCTAGTTTAAATTAAAGCCAATATAATTTGAAGTATAAAAAATAAATGTCCATCAGTGACAGATTGGATTAAGAAAATGTGGCACATATACACCATGGAATACTATGCAGCCATAAAAAAGGATGAGTTTGAGTCCTTTGTAGGGACTTGGATGCAGCTGGAATCCATCATTCTTAGCAAACTATCACAAGAACAGAAAACCAAACACCGCATGTTCTCACTCATAGGTGAGAACTGAACAATGAGATCACTCGGACTCAGGAAGGGGAACATCACACACCGGGGCCTATCATGGGGAGGGGGGAGTGGGGAGGGATTGCATTGGGAGTTATACCTGATGTAAATGACGAGTTGATGGGTGCAGCACAGCAACATGGCACAAGTATACATATGTAACAAACCTGCACGTTATGCACATGTACCCTACAACTTAAAGTATAATAATAAATAAATTAAAAAAAAAAATAAAAAAAAATAAATAAATAAATAAAATTTTTAAACAATGAGAAGTATTACTAAAAAGAAGTTTCTAATATAACCGTGCCCTGGTAAAGAAAATTTATTATGGAGCTAAGTATGGGTGTCATTTAAAGGAGAGATGGGAGCAGCAAAGCGTATCATGACTGGGAAAGGAAGGACGGAATTCCTAGTGGGGTTGATTGAGTCCTGATGAATTACATGCCTTTCTCTGCAATCTCCAAGGCATATTATTTCTTGTCTCAGTTGGAGTGGCAATAATGGCATTTGGAAGATTCACTTTCATTACATCTCGTGGTCTAATGTACTCCTATCTTACTACTTCCACGGCTTGGTCTCAAATTCAAATTTCTTCTATTTATGCTCTAGGCTAACACAAGAGGTAGGAAGACAAATATTTTATAAATGTATTCAGGAAATTATGTAGTACAGTTGGGTAATCATTTTACTTTTTGGGAAAAAAAAACAACATTTGGGTATTTATAATGTAATAACTTTAAGGATTATTGTGGTTCCAAGGCATAATTCCCCAACTTTTATGTTTTATTGTAAACTGAAAAGCTTTCTTTCTAGTTAAAAGAATTTTAGACAAGAGGGTGCAGGTAAAATGAATGGGGTTGAGAGTGGTGCCAAATGGATGAGAGGGATCAAGGAGACCTCTTTGTTGCTGAAATCTGGAAGAAAAACTACTCTTTTTTTTTTTTTTTAAGAGGTTAAAGGTTGCTCAGCTAGCTCCATCAAAAGGTGTAGACCTTTTGCTCTCTCTCACTAACCTGAATCTCTCAGCTCTTGTTCCTCTTTCCCCAGATCTCTGAATTTCAGGAATCCATGTTATTTTCATGATGCCCTCTCAATTTTCCTTTTCTCTTGACCTTGGCCTAAGTCTTAGCCCTAGTTTTTTCAGTGTTTTGTGCTACACAGTCATCAGGTGAGAGATTCTGTGGGGTCAGGGCTCTGGATCTAAGCTATTATAGGAATGCAGAGATGTGGCAAAATAGTTGGAAAAGCAAAAGTTCAGAAATAGATCAAATTAAGTTTCTTTTTACTCAGTCATGCTGCACAAAGACAAGTCAATATATTTATCTCAAGACGCACTCCTTTTTTTTCCTGGTAAATGACATCATTTTTAAAAATACTTAGCACAGTCCCTGACCCATAATATGCATTCATTAATTGTTGTGGGAGGTGATAAAGCAATAAAGCCATTGCTACTAGTATGTTATTATGATGATTATTGTTTAGATACTATCCAGTCCAATCCCTCATGCAGTGAAGCAATATTTTCTACAATTCAACCGCCAGATAAATATCCATTCTTTTAATAAAATGCTGTTATAGTTAACAATTTACTGCAAAATTTCCTCTGCCCAACTTACACTCTTTGGTACTACCCACTGATATTATACAGAATTGATTTATACATTCATTTATCTTAAAACACATATCCACTCATCACTTACTTAGCACTAAGTATATCCTTGAGAATAAAAATATATACTAAAAATATAAAAATTAGCCCGGTGTTGTGGTGGTGTCCACCTGCTTCTGTAAGCCCAACTACTGGGGAGGCTGAGACAGAAGAATCGCTTGCACCCGGGAGGTGGAGGTTATAATATTTTTGTTTGGTATAGATAAAAGTGGTCACTGCTGGGCGCGGTGGCTCATGCCTGTAATCCCAGCACTTTGGGAGGCCAAGGTGGGCGGATCACGAGGTCAGGAGATCGAGAACATCCTGGCTAACACGGTGAAAGCCCGTCTCTACTAAAAACTACAAAAAACAAAATAGCCAGGCGTGGTGGCGGGCGCCTGTAGTCCCAGCTACTCGGGAGACTGAGGCAGGAGAATGGCGTGAAGCCGGGAGGCGGAGCTTGCCGTGAGCCCAGATCGCGCCACTGCACTCCAGCCTGGGCGACAGAGCGCGACTCCGTCTCAAAAACAAACAAACAAATGAATAAAATAATAATAATAAATAAAAATAAATACATAAATTTAAAAAATGGACTGTGCCAACTTATTATGGGACTAAATGGATACAATGACAACTTCTCATTTGGGCCAGTAGCATCTAGCGGCTTTTCATTAAGACTATAATAGCAGAAGCAAAAGAAAGTTTATAAGATTGTTATTTTTCTGTTGTTTGCCCCATTTGTAATCATTCTCATAACCACAGAGTGCCCATCCTCCCAACAAAACAGACTATTATGTGTGACTTCTTAGGCCTTCAGACTGAATAGAAGAATATCTCCTAGCATGACAATTAATCTAATTCCCAGGGAGGCCAAGTGAATGCAGCAGAAATTCAAGGCACTATATATGTTTTGAAATAATTTTATTTTTGGTACTTCAAAAAATTTGAAGTAGTTTTCGGCCGGGTGCGTTGAATTCCAGCACTTTGGGAGGCTAAGGCAGGCAGATCACCTGAGGTCAGGAGTTTGTGTCCAGCCTGGCCAACATTGTAAAACCCCCGTCTCTACTAAAAATATACAAACTAGCCAGGTGTGGTGGTGGTGTCCACCTGCTTCTGTAAGCCCACCTACTCGGGAGGTTGAGACAGGAGAATCACTTGAACCCGGGAGGTGGAGGTTGCGGTGAACCGAGATCACACCACTACATTCCAACCTGGGGTGACAGAGCAAGACTCCCTCTCAAAAAAAAAAAAATTTGAAGTAGTTTTCATGAAAAAAATTAGAAAATTTTGTCATTCTTTACAATTACTTCATCTTTTTAAAATTTTAAACCAAAGCAGGGAAAACTATAAGCTTTTCAGTGCTTAGGGCTTCAAAACCTCTTTCTGGCTCTGTTTCATTTTCTTATAATTCAAGTTATTAAAAAATGACTAGATGTGATTGCCATTTTAAATAACAAAGGTAATATTTATTCTTGAATTATTTTCAGATTCTGGTAAAAATGAAACTCATAGGCAAAACTTAATATTCTTTACAATTTATAATTTTATGGTTGTCCATGAATAAAATGTGTTTTAAACTTGTCACTGCTTTTAATCTCTGTCAGATATTGATTGGCCTAATTGTAACTTAATAGAGGCACTTTTTCACGCTTGACTTCAGCTTCTGTTCACTTTTGTAGGTAGATTGAGTTTAATGGGAAGATAAGCTTCTCCTTAGAAATAGCAGCATTAGCCATCTAAGTACCTCTGTATTAGTGAAACCAAACTCCTAAGATGCATATTGTTGACTCCAGGAGAACATATCATGAAAATCATTTTCTGCAGTTGGTTCTATGTTCTTGTGGTGTTGATTATTGGAGTAACATAAGAATTTGGGATAAAAATTATATTTTTCTCTGCAAATAATAGCATCTTACAAGTAAATCTGTACTCAGTCTAGAAAATTCATAAATATATGTCAAAATAATGGTTTCTTATGCAACCATGTTCATAGAACAATGTGATTTACTAAAGGTTCAGGGAAATATCCAAGAGATGACTAGAACAGAACCTCAAATAATAACAACATTTAAGGAACTGACTGCAAGTTTATTCTATAGAATTTAACTATCTGTACTCAGGGTGGAACTGCAGTGAAGGAGTAGTGTGCCTGCTGTTATTTTTATAATTTAACCCTACATTGCCCATTCATGTGTTATAATGCTCAAGAAGTAACATTATAAATTTAATTTCAACTTTAAAACACCTTTAAGGTTGTTTTCCAAATCTCAAATAGATCCAACAAGAGTTTCAGAAAATTCTTTTAAAAAATATCCTTCCATTTTTGTCAAAGATCAGATGGCTGTAGATGTGTGGTATTATTTCTGAGGACTCTGTTCTGTTCCATTGGTCTATATCTCTGTTTTGGTACCAGTACCATGCTGTTTTGGTTACTGTAGCCTTGTAGTATAGTTTGAAGTCAGGTAGCGTGATGCCTCCAGCTTTGTTCTTTTGACTTAGGATTGTCTTGGAGATGCGGGCTCTTTTTTGGTTCCATATGAACTTTAAAGCAGTTTTTTCCAATTCTGTGAAGAAACTCATTGGTAACTTCATGGGGATGGCATTGAATCTATAAATAACCTTGGGCAGTATGGCCATTTTCACGATATTGATTCTTCCTATCCATGAGCATGGTATGTTCTTCCATATGTTTGTGTCCTCTTTTATTTCACTGAGCAGTGGTTTGTAGTTCTCCTTGAAGAGGTCCTTTACATCCCTTGTAAGTTGGATTCCTAGGTATTTTATTCTCTTTGAAGCAATTGTGAATGGAAGTTCATTCATGATTTGGCTCTCTGTTTGTCTGTTACTGGTGTATAAGAATGCTTGTGATTTTTGCACATTAATTTTGTATCCTGAGACTTTGCTGAAGTTGCTTATCAGCTTAAGGAGATTTTGGGCTGAGACAATGGGGTTTTCTAAATATACAATCATGTCATCTGCAAAGAGGGACAATTTGACTTCTTCTTTTCCTAACTGAATACCCTTGATTTCTTTCTCTTGCCTGATTGCCCTAGCCAGAACTTCCAACACTATGTTGAATAGGAGTGGTGAGAGAGGGCATCCCTGTCTTGTGCCAGTTTTCAAAGGGAATTTTTCCAGTTTTTGCCCATTCAGTATGATATTGGCTGTGGGTTTGTCATAAATAGCTCTTATTATTTTGAGGTACGTTCCATCAATACCGAATTTATTGAGAGTTTTTAGCATGAAGGGCTGTTGAATTTTGTCAAAAGCCTTTTCTGCATCTATTGAGATAATCATGTGGTTCTTGTCTTTGGTTCTGTTTATATGCTGGATTATGTTTATTGATTTGCGAATGTTGAACCAGCCTTGCATCCCAGGGATGAAGCCCACTTGATCATGGTGGATAAGCTTTTGGATGTGCTGCTGAATCCGGTTTGCCAGTATTTTATTGAGGATTTTTGCATCGATGTTCATCAGGGATATTGGTCTAAAATTCTCTTTTTTTGTTGTGTCTCTGCCAGGCTTTGGTATCAGGATGATGTTGGCCTCATAAAATTAGTTAGGGAGGATTCCCTCTTTTTCTATTGATTGGAATAGTTTCAGAAGGAATGGTACCAGCTCCTCCTTGTACCTCTGGTAGAATTCAGCTGTGAATCCATCTGGTCCTGGACTTTTTTTGGTTGGTAGGCTATTAATTATTGCCTCAATTTCAGAGCCTGCTATTGGTCTATTCAGGGATTCAACTTCTTCCTGGTTTAGTCTTGGAAGATTGTAAGTGTCCAGGAAATTATCCATTTCTTCTAGATTTTCTAGTTTATTTGCGTAGAGGTGTTTATAGTATTCTCTGATGGTAGTTTGTATTTCTGTGGGTCAGTGGTGATATCCCCTTTATCATTTTTTATTGCATCTATTTGATTCTTCTCTCTTCTTTATTAGTCTTGCTAGTGGTCTGTCAATTTTGTTGATCTTTTCAAAAAACCAACTCCTGGATTCATTGATTTTTTGGAGGGTTTTTTGTGTCTCTATCTCCTTCAGTTGTGCTCTGATCTTAGTTATTTCTTGCCTTCTGCTAGCTTTTGAATGCGTTTGCTCTTGCTTCTCTAGTTCTTTTAATTGGGAGAAAATTTTTGCAATCTACTCATCTGACAAAGGGCTAATATCCAGAACCTACAAAGAACTCAAACAAATTTACAAGAAAAAAGCAAACAGCCCCATCAAAAAGTGGGCAAAGGATATGAACAGAAATTTCTCAAAAGAAGACATTCATACAGCCAACAGACACATGAAAAAATGCTCAGCATCACTGGCCATCAGAGAAATGCAAATCAAAACCACAATGAGATACCATCTCACACCAGTTAGAATGGTGATCATTAAAAAGTCAGGAAACAACAGGTGCTGGAGAGGATGTGGAGAAATAGGAACACTTTTACACTGTTGGTGGGATTGTAAACTAGTTCAACCATTATGGAAAACAGTATGGCGATTCCTCAAGGATCTAGAACTAGATGTACCATATGACCCAGCCATCCCATTACTGGGTATATACCCAAAGGATTATAAATCATGCTGCTATAAAGACACATGCACACGTATGTTTATTGCAGCACTATTCACAATAGCAAAGACTTGGAATCAACCCAAATGTCCATCAGTGACAGACTGGATTAAGAAAATGTGGCACATATACACCATGGAATACTATGTAGCCGTAAAAAAGGATGAGTTTGTGTCCTTTGTAGGGACATGGATGCAGCTGGAAACCATCATTCTTAGCAAACTATCACAAGAACAGAAAACCAAACACCGCATGTTCTCACTCATAGGTGGGAACTGAACAATGAGATCACTTGGACTCGGGAAGGGGATCATCACACACCGGGGCCTATCATGGGGAGGGGGGAGGGGGGAGGGATTGCATTGGGAGTTATACCTGATGTAAATGACGAGTTGATGGGTGCTGACGAGTTGATGGGTGCAGCACAGCAACATGGCACAAGTATACATATGTAACAAATCTGCACGTTATGCACATGTACCCTAGAACTTAAAGTATAATAATAATTAAAAATAAAAAATAAAAATAAAGAAATAAAGAAATAAATAAAAAAATAAAAAAAAATCCTTTCATTTTTATGCTGTTCTTTTTTAAAAAAAATTAGTCATACGATATCATAAAATTTATTTAGCAATGCTCCCATATGGATAAATCATTTGAATTAAGATTCCAGGGAAGAATAACTTTTTTGAGTAACAATGTTATCTCATAATTTAGCTTCAAAACTATAATTCCAGGTTATAAAAACTATATAAAACATTTAATAGTCTAGGTTGGTAAATATATATGTAAACCTCAGAATCTAAAGCTGCTTGTGTCCTACTGCTTACTTACAACTTTTGTATACCAAACTAAATTCTCTGTACTTACATGCAACCAAAGTGATTTCTAGAAGGTTTGGTTAAAGAAATCAGGTGCATTTCTTGAGGTCACAGAATGAGTTCTCAACAGGCAGAAGGTGGAGATGGAAGCTAGTTGTGAATATTTGCTAGCAATGACACACGAGATTGTAATCCCTGCTGTCAGTTCTGAAGTACATATATAAGGAACATATTTTCATTCAGGAACACTTAATTTGTAGATCAGTAGCAGAGTTTTGAATTGATTTCTTTCCACATTAGTGCCAAGTATTTTTCCTCCTGAAGTGAGGCACTGAACATTTGTCCTCCAACTTCGAAATCAACCACTGCTTTTATAAAGCTTAGAAAAAAAACCCCACGTTCTTTTTCCTGGTGTTCAAGATTTTCCCATGATTTGTCCATAACATATACTCAATCACATTACTCCTAAAAATTAGAGTCAAGTCAAGCATATGTATTATCTGATATGTATGTGTATTCTACAAGTTTCTATCTCTTTGCCTAATAATGTTTTCTCTGATTACTTTCTGAATTCCAGGAGCATTACACACTTGACATTCTTTTCAAGTGCACACAGAATATTTTTTCAGGATATGCCATATGATAGCCACAAAGCCAGCTTTAATAAATAAATAAAATTTAAAACGATTGAAATCATATGAAGTGTGCTCTCTGATATAAATGGAATAAAATTACAAATCAACAACAGAAAGAAATTTGGGAAATTTATGAATATGTGAAAAGTAAACAACATAATCCTAAATAATTAGTAAGTCAAAAAAGAAATCACAGAGAACATTAGAAACTATCCTGAGATGAATGGAAATAAAGACACAACATGCTAACATTATGGAACGGAGTTAAAGCAGTGCTTGCAAAGAAATGTATAACTCTAAAGATTCATATTAAAAATATATTAGTTCAAATTACCACAAATTTAGTGGCTTGAATTAATACAAATTTATTCTATTACAGTTCTGTTGATTGGAAGTGTCACTGAGTTAAATTCATATAGTGTCAGCAGGGCTATGTTCTTTTCTGGAGATTCCACTGGGAACATTTTTTTTAAGACCTTTTCCAGGAAGTAGAGACTACCACATTCCATGGTTCATGACTTTCTTTCTTCACCTGCAAAACCAGCAATGGTGGATCCAGTCCTCACAGCACATCATTCAAACCTCCTCTTCTGCCTTTCTCTTGTAGTTTTAAGCACTCTTGTGATGACACTGAATTTTCCTGATAATCCAGGATAATCTCCCTATTTTCAGGTAACTGATGAGCAGTCTTAATCCTGTCTGCAACTTTAATTCTCTTTTGTAGATAACCTAACACATGCACAAATTTCAGAGGTTAGGGCATGGACATCTTTAGGAACAAAATGGTGACCTCCCATGAGATGAATCTTGAAAACATGCTAATAGAAGCCAGTCACAGAGGGACACATATTGCATATTTCCATTTATATAATGTACCCACAATAGACAATTCTGTAGAAGCAGAAATTATGTTAATGCTTGCCTAGGCTGTGGGGAGGAAGGATATTGGAGGAGAGACAGCTAATGGGTAAGAAGTTTCTTTTGGGGGGTAATGAAAATGTTCTTAAATTGATTGTAGTGATGGTTATGCAAATCTGTGAATTTACTAGAAACTATCAAATTGTCCATTTTAAGTGATGGAATTGTATTATGTACATATCAATAAAATATATAACAAAATTGTGTATAAATACAGAATTATATATAAACACATGTCTTACCTTCCTTAGTTTAAAAAAGGAATGATGAATGATGAGTCCGGGTAGAGTGGCTCACATCTGTAATCCCCAGCATACTGGGAGGTTGCTTGAGCCCAGGAGTTTGAGACAAGCCTGGTCAACATAGTGAGACAATGTCTCTACAGAAAATTTAAAAATTGGCCATACGTGGTGTCACATACCTGTAGTCCCATTCACTCAGGAAGCTGAGATGGAAGGATTACTTGAGCCTAGGAGGTCAAGAATGCAGCGAGGTATAATTGTGTCACTGAACTCCACCTGGGGTGATAGAAATACCCTGTATCCCCACAAAGAAGGAATGATGAGCAATTGTAGTTTCATAGTCACTCAATAAACTACAGACAAAGTCTTCACTTAAAAAACAGTAGCATCAGTACCTGTTTGTTATTAAAAATAAACTTCAGGGACGGGCACGGTGGCTCATGCCTAATACCAGCGCTTTGGGAGGCCGAGGCCGGTGGATCAGGCGGTCAAGAGATCGAGACTATCCTGGCCAATATGATGAAACCCCGTCTCTACTAAAAATACAAAAAATTAGCCAGGCGTGGTGGCGGGCGCCTGTAATCCCAGCTGCTTGGGAGACTGACGCAAGAGAATCGCTTGAACCCGGGAGGCGGAGGTTGCAGTGTGGCCTGGGCAAAAGATTGCACTCTGGCCTGGGCAAAAAGATTGAAACTCCACCTCAAAAATAAAAATAAATATAAATAAATAAATAAACTTCAAACATTGGATAATTTTAAATTTACATGCAGTTGTAAGAAATAATACAGAGTGATCCCATGCACACAGAAGCAATACAGAACTGTAGTAGGAGAGATGGCCAAGATACTGGCAATAATGTGGTGAGGATACAGTGGAGATTTACTCATATTCTTCATTTTTTTGTCCTATTAACATTTATTGTATCTGGTCTGTAGTAATAGGCCCTGTTTCATTCCTGATATTAGTAATTTTTGTCTTTCTTCCTATTTCTCCTTTTTGTTGGGGGTTTGAATATTTTATTAATAGTTTTAAAGAACAGGTTTTTTGTTTCATTGCTTTGTCTCTTTCCTTTTTTAATTTCACTGATATCTGCTTTTATCTTTATTATTTTTTTCCTTCTACTTGTTTGGCGTTTATTTTACTCTTCTTTTCCTTGATTATTGAGCTTGGATTATTGACTGGCACCTTTTCTTATTTCCTACTATAGTCTTTTTAATTTTACAAATTTTCCTTCCAGCACTGCTTTTGCTGTCTCTTAAAAATTTTGACATATTTTCATTTTCATTCAGTTCACTGCATTTTGTGATTTCCCTTGAGATTTCCTTTTTGAGCCATGAGTTATATCATAGTGTGTGGCTTAGTTTTCAAACGTTAGAAGATTTTCCTATTATCTTTCTATTGATGACTTCTTGCTTGATTGTATTGTATTTGGAAAGCACACTCCATATTATCTCAGTTTTTAAATATTCGTTGACATTTATTTCATGGCTAATAATATGACCTGCCTTGGTATATGTTCCATGAGTACTTGAAAAGATGTACTTTGCTGTTGTTGAGGAAAGTGTTCAACAAATGTCAATTAGATTCTGTTTAGAAGTGGTGTTGTTGAGTTCTATATCCTTGCTGTTTTTCTGTCTAAATGTTCTATCAGTTATTGAGAGAGGAGTATTAAAATCATCAGCTATAATAATTAAATATTTATTTATTTATTTTTCATATGAATCATTTTTGCTTCATACATTTTGCAGTTTTGTTGTATGGTACATAAACATTTAGGTTCACTATGTCTTCTTTGTAGATTGGCTATTTTATCACTATACATTCATCCCTTTATATTCATGGAAGATTGGTTCTGGAACTCCCATGGGTACCAAAATACAATTCCTTTATATAAAATGGCATAGTACTTGCATATAATCTAGGCATAGTCTCTTCTATACTTTAAATCATCCCTAGACTATTTATAATACCTACTATAATACAAATGCTACGTAAATAGTTGTTATATTTTATTGTTTGGGGAATAATGACAAGAGACAAGTCTTACATGTTCAGTAGAAATGCAATCATCCTTTTTTAAAATAAATATTTTATATCCACGGTTGGTTGACTCCATGGACGCAGAACCCACTGATATGGAGGGGTAATTGTATAATGTCCTTCTATCTCCGGTAATTTACTTTGAATTCTACTGTATGTAATACAGGCATGCATCTTTTAATTACATGATACTTTCTGAGACATGAGTGATTAAGCAATATCATTATTGTGCAAACATTGTAGAGTGTGTTTGCACAAACCTAAATAGTACTGCTGACTAAATACCTAGCCTATATTATATATCCTATGGCTTCTAGGCTACAAACCGGTACAGCATGCTATGTGCTAAATAATGTAGGCAACTGGGACACAATGGTAAGTATGTGTGTATCTAAACATAGAAAAGGTACAGTAAGAATATAAAATTATAATCTTATGAGACTACCATGGCATATACAGTCGATCATTGAGTAAAATATCATTTCATGACATGTTACTATATTAGTTTAGCCCCTTCTGCTTTCTTTTGATTAATGTCTGCAAGATATTTAATTTTTCCTAATTTCTTCAGCCTCACTTTACCATTTTATTTGAAGTTAGTTTCTTGTAGGTAGCATATATTTGGATCATATTTTTTAATCTACCCTGTCAATCTTTGTTTTTTAACTTGTTCATTAAGACTTTCCATTTATTATAACAATATTTAGCATTTCTGTCTGCCATTTTATGCTTTTCTGCTATTCTTTCTGATTTTCATCTCTGTTGTCTTTTTCCTACCTTTCTATGTGTTACTTGAACATTTTGGAGAAACCCATTTTGATGTATACTGTTTTTGAGTGTGTCCTTTTGTATAGCTTTTCACTAACTATTCCAGTTATTACTACATGTGTATACACACTCATACACACACACACACACCCCTCATACTGTTGTCATTTTACCAACTAGAGTAATATGTAGACACCTTATATTCCTTTATGTTCCTTGAACCTCTCTCATTTATAATATAACTGTCTTAAATATTTTTCTCTACAGATATTCAGAACCAAATCAGACAATGTTATTACCTTGGTGTTCATTGTCAAACATAATTTAGAAAACTCAAGAGAAAGAAAATCTATTGTATTTAGCTGCATTTTGCTCTTTAAAGATAGAGAAGCTCCATAATCCTAGGAGTTTGTGCTATGCTGCTATTATTTTTACCAAGACTCCATTGAGCATCCTTATCTACCACACACATATCTAGCACCACTGGATGTGCCATATCTACAACCTGAGTGGTAGAACATGTATGGCATCCTTGATTTGCTAGTTTCTTCTATTGACAACTTTAGGATTCACTTGATAAATATGGAAGAGAAGTGTTCCCAAATGTACCATATACTGCCTTCAACATTTACATAAACTTTCCAAGTGGCTGCCCCTTTCTTAGTGATAAGGGATGAAAGAGGCAATAACTTGTATTTAACTTCACCAAGGAGCATTCTAACATACTTCTGACACCCAAAATGTTGACTAATTTAGCAAATCACTGAATCCTCATAGAGTTTATATCCTACCATTTCTATGTTCATAAGTATCTGACTAGGACATACAAAATACTTACCACATACTGCTTATCATGTTCAGTTAGCATGATGTCATTCACAAAGAAGACAACGATGATATCCCACAGAACATTAAAATAATCAATGACCCTACAGACTATATTGTGACAGACCACAGGGGTGTTAATTTAGTGATCAAGATGGTGAATGTGCACTACTTTCCCATAAATTAGCAAACTATTTTCAATTCCCTTTATTGATAAGATTTGAAAATAACAAGTGTGAGAGGCTGGGCTGATATGCCATAATAGTACTTCTTGCTCAGCTACTTCTATTAGAGCTACAAAGCAGTTAACTTTAGATCTGCCACAGTCCTAATTTGGGTTAGGGCTAAATAAATCAATTGAGTGGGCCTATCGTGGCAACTTCATCCTGCCTTTTTCAGTCTTCAGTAGTATTAGTATTGTTCTAATTCAACATCTTTGTCAGGTCAGGGATTGTTGGGTTCACACTGGTCATGATGGTGGTCATTGTGTGGTACAAGGGCTCCCATTTGGTCTTTCCTGGCTTAATGGCTTTTATTCCAGCCACCAAATAACCAATTGAGTGTTCTACAAGACATCATTTAAATCCATCTCATGTAGACATTCTGGGACAGGAAAAATCACTACAATGTGGTTCAGAGACATATTGAACTCTCCTTATATCACCCTGTATTCAAAAATCTGTAATTCAACCCAAGGGCAAGATGGGGTTTGGGATTCTCTGGTGTCAGGTAGAGCTTAGAATCAGATACAACGGTTCTCAAAAATCTGGGAGATATTTGTCTTCAGGTAACAATCGTTCTGGAAAATGGCTGCAAGCCCCTCTGAGGAGTGTATTTATAGTATTGGTTCAAGTATCAGAGGGATATGACATCTCGTTTAACCAATGGCTGCTGGGTAAGAAAACTGGCAAACTGATTCTCATCATAGTGACTTTGCACATGATATTTCCTTTGCATGTAGCATATCTGTTGTTACCCACAGTTTTCTTTCCTTAGTTAACTCTCAGTTGTATTTCATAGTTCACCTCCTTAGGGAAGACTTTCTGGGCCTTATAGGTCAGGTCAAACACTCTTACATTACATTCTCACAGTATCACACATCTAATTCTCCATAGTATCCAACAATACATTTATTGCTATATATAAAAAAGTATATATGTATGCTAGTTTGATTAATGTTTGTCTTTCTCACTAGATTATAAACTCCAGGAAGTCATGGTTTGCTTACCATGCCTGGGATTTAATTAGTGTCTAATTAATTTTCATGGAGCAGAATAACAAATGGCCTAATTCTGAAAACGTAAAAATTTGCACATGACTAAATCTGGCAGAAACCATCATTGAGCATATGCATCTCTTTAAAAATCACGTTAGCTCTTTCTTATTCACCTTTCTTAAAGTGGTTGTGGCAGGCAGACCAGCCAGCTGTGTTCCCGTCATGCATGTCCATTACAACACTTTCACCCACGTCTCATTTAGAAGAACATATTCTACCCAGCTTTAGACCTAATAGTGACAAGAAACTTCAAAACGGTTTCTTGTTAAGTTTAAAACAGATTCTTTAAATTCAAATGATGAGAAGTAAACAATTTTAAAAAATAACATATAACAAACTCCTTTCCCCCTAACACTATGCTTTAGGTAACCAAAATACAAGTGGAATAGGCTGAGTTGGATGTTTATTATAAAAGTCATAATCCAATATTATAAAAGTATAATAATTATGTACTTCTGTATAAATGTGATGTCATTAGCAGTGAGAGTGTTGCCTGGTCAATGGCTAAGTTAATATCAAGAGCTTAGAAATGAGTTAATGTCAGCATGGGTGAGAACATGAATTGTTTTGTGAGTTTGATTTTCCAACACATCTCCCATGTTTTCCTCTATCATTGTTTTCCTCCTTTCATGTTTTTTTCTTTTTATTAACTAGGATTTAGGCTAGATTGTGGCATGTTGGTGGACATTGTGCAGCATATCAAGCGCATCTGAATAATTAGCAAGCCTATGAAATCGTTATTAAGTAAGGGACTATTTACAAGTGAGAGTGGGGAAAAGAATACTACTTATAGAAAATATGATACTCTAAAGTGTCAGGAAATTTATTTTGAGAGCAGACTCAAATGATCTTGGTAGGTTTATTTCATCTTGATTAGTGTATATTTAATCAAATGGTATAAAGGAACTAATATAAATATTTATATGACATGCTAAACATGATGGAGAATAAGCAGTATTGATATCCAGATTCTCTGACAAAAAATGAAACAGCACAACTATACAACTGATATGTTTTAAAAAATATATCTTGTCGGTGTAATACACATCAACACAGGTTGCTCACATACTGTTCCCCATTTCTTGTTTTACAATGACTGTGGCATTGTTATTCTTCCTTACTATCTCTTGCACCTTGAGTAAGATTATTTTAACTTGATGTTTTTTTATGAGTAAAATATCTTAGCTCACCTTTGAAGTTCAGAATTTCCTTTCTGTTTCTCACTAGATCTTATTTCATTCTTAGATTGTCCAACTTTTAAAAGTTATATAAGATGTATTTCTACTTATGTACGGTTGGACTAAAGCCAATGCTTTTTTTTTTCTCCAAATAACTTTCTCCTTTCTGAATTCCTTTCCCTTATTTACTTCTATAGAAAGCACAAAATATCTAAAAGTATATTCAGGATTGACAGAGGCATGGTGCTTTCCCAGACAAGTTAGTCATTTGGTGCAACAAGAACACTAATGTTAATATTTTTATATCTTTGAAAAAAGATATTGTTTGAAGATACAATCAATATTACGTAATCGGGGAAGAGTAAGTGAATATAAAGGGGGGTTTAGGTAGTTTTAATTTATTATAAAAATGCTGTCTTCTTTGGGAAGAGCCACATCAATGTATGTTTTAAGAGTAATAGTGAGACGACTGAGCCAAACAGCAGCCACCATATATTTGACTGGCTCATGTCATGTTTTAGCAATGCTTAGAGAGATGACCTGGGTTCCCAGCTCACTTAATCCATAATCTGATTATGGACACATAGGAAATGCCAATAACTCAATACTCATCTCTTCCTCCTTCCTCTTTATCTGTTACCTCTTTTCTACTCTCTTTACTCTGCCATTATCCTAATTTTGTTTCAATCCCTAAAGTCTACTTGCTACATCACCCCCTTTTTCCGTTGCATTTTTAATTTTATACTTTCTGAGATGAAGAACAAAAAAGAAATAAGGATACTAAGGTTAAAGTAATGCCTCTTTTCTCTTCTACTTCAATATATCTGCCTTATGACTACAAAGCTATCTTTCCAACTTTCAATTTAATCCTTTAACTTCCCAGCTTAAAATAATTCTGTAATTCTCAATTTCTTTAAAACACTATTCAAAATCTTTAGTAAGGTGTACAAAACTCTTATTGTATTTCCAATAATAATTATATTGCATATCTATATTCCTGAGTAAACTAAGAGTCTCACAGCTCACAGGACAGAAACCATGTGGGGGGTGTCTGTGTGTGTGTGTGCGCACGCGCATGCGTGCATGAGTGAATGTGTGTTTTTATTATCCCCTGTGTTCTCAGCACTTAAATCAGTCCAGGTACAAAGAATACTTATAATAAATTATTATTGAATAGAGCAATTGATAGATAATTGCATATCATTTTCATAACAGTGTGTTCTCAGGGCTGTAAAGTTGAAGAGCTCTTAGTTCATTGATGTGATGATGAACAGAAAATAAGACAGTCCTCGTTTTAACCTCTGTCCCAAAGTGGTAAACGCAAAATTTGACAGGAATGTCCTGTGGAAAAAGATCTCTCTTTGTTGTATAATTATGAGAAGTGATTTTGATGGTAAGATGTTCTTAAAAATAGGAGACCTAGCCAGCAGTCTTGCAGAGCCATGAAGAGATGTATGCTCCAGTGGGTAGATTTAACTTCATATCAAATTCTGTCATCTATGTGTTTGTGTCTACTTAAGTCTTTTAATCTGGAAAGACCTTTCTTGAGAATTAAATCCACATTTTGCTGTTTTAACTCATTTTTAAATATTGTTAAACAACATTGAATATGCTCATATCAAGGATATTTTTCACATAAGGTATGGTGACTATTTCCATAATTGTTTTATATTTTAAATTTCACAAATTACCATCATGAACTTTCTATCATAACTTGGCATTCAGCATTTTTTCGTTTGCCAAAATGCAGAATTTACATGGGGGAGAAAGTAAGTGAGAGGTGGCCACCACACCAGCTCTGATTCTCAGAGTACATAGGTCATACAAGGCTGCCAAGAAATTCTGTTTACCCAGTGTTTTCTCTCAACTGTTTAAAAAAATTCACAAAAGTGGAAGGTGAGATTTCATGTAAAATTAATTATGCCAAGGAAACTTTAGCACACTGACATAAAACAGCACATGAAATACCAAGGACAATTGTAGGTTATTTTCTGCAGACTTTAGTACACACTAGGAAAAATCTCATGGACACATCTGTAAACTATTTGTATAGAGTTCTTTCCTCTCTCTTCTTCAGTTCGCAGTTCAAAGTCTTCCTCTGCCAAATTCTGTAAAGTAGTAGAGAACAGTTTGTCTTAATTGTGTGGATGGATAATGGAACACTTGTGAAAAGCCATTTTTTATCCTTGAATAATTAATTTAACGATAAGTATTGTTTATGTAGTTTTCTTTTAAAACCACATTAAGTATCATTCTGGGTACATTTGTGTCAGAAAGTTGATGGGAATATGAAGAAGAGAAGTATTCTGTTAAATATATGGAATTGACATATTCAAACAGGTAAAAAGAACTAATTCTTCTCAGCTAAGCCAACTGACGAATAAAGGACAAAAGAACTGAAAGAATTTAAAGGGTGTGAACGAAAAACATGGACAGCAAATGTTTAACATTATGCAAATATTCACTGAGTAAAGCGGCAACATGCAGGAAAAATTCTGGTTCTAATAAAATGATATTTAGACAAAAGGAATTATCATTGGATGGAAAATGTATTGTTTGAATTACTTAACAAATAAGAAATGTCAAATGTTTTAGTGGCTATTAATAAACGTAAAAATGTTATATAGAGAGACTTAATGAATTATGCAAGTCAAACCAAAAATTTTCTTAGATTCACCATATCATTAAATTTTGATTCAAAGTGCTGAAAATCTGGTTACATATTTAATTCTGGCTAGATGTTTATAAAATGCACACTATGTGTTTTTGTTAAGAAAGTGACACCATTGAATGACATAAGCCAGAGCTTCTCAATCTGCTTGTGCGGTAACCCAGAGTGTCCAAGATTATTTTGAACAGCTTCATAGAAATCTCAAACCCGACTATCCCTTGAAGATTTCAAAACAAAGTAGATCTTAATTTATTTAATCTTTTTTGAAATCACAAATACTCTAAAGAAATGATATTTAGGATGAATGGGTATCGTGACACAAAAATAAACTCCAAAAAATTAAGAATCACTGTTTCAGGCATAAATACAACCACTGAATGAGAGACTCTCCTCATTGGTAAAAATTCTCCCAGAGATTTGGTTCATGGTTAGCTAGTACCTCAGAAAGCAAATTTTCATATTTCTAATGAGATAGGAATGTGGCTTGTTTTTCTTTTATCCTTCCAAGACCACTAATTATAGGCATTATCTATTTCTTCTAATTGAAATCAGATTTTAGCATTTGACAATTCCATGGAAAACAATGGGAACAAATGCAAAATGGGACAATTTCTATTTTGGTTAATAACATAGGGATACAAATTACATCAACTTCAAAACATTTGATATTCAGTTCTGAGCAAGGCAACTTGGAAAATAAGGCACATTTACATTTCAGTTCAATTATTTAATTAATATTTAATGAATCTACTGTGAAAAAAGTACAATGCTGAGCAGAGAGGAGATTCCAAGGAAAAAAAGCAACCCCTACTAGGTAGTTTTCCAAATAGATTGAGACATCGAACATATTCACAAAACTATGATAGGATGATAAAAGCAATATGAGAGACACAAATAAAATCTATTGGTATTCACCGGAAAATAACTAGCTCATCTTTGAGGCTGAATAATATTTTGGCATACAGAAATACAGAAGGCAAGGCATTCAGATAGGGAGAATGGAGTCGAGTATTCACATGCCATGAGTAGTTTATAAAGTAGTTAATGGTTCATTGTGTTTGGTACACAGCCAGTGCTAATGTTAGATTGTGGCCCCCTTGTGGGGAACTTTGAAGGCTAAGATGACAAGTGTGGACCTCGTTCATCAGAAAGGCCAATGGAGATACTAACAGGCTAGTGACACAATGACATATACATGCTTTAGAAGAATTAATTTTTCAGCAATATGCAGGAATAGCTGAAGTTGGTAAAAGATGTAGGCATGAAGGTGACTTCATAATTTTAAGCCACTACATAATATTAAAATGAGAGTAAAAAGAGACTGAACTATTGGGCTGGCAGCAAGAATGGAAAAGAAGGAAGACACAGGAAGGAAGGAAAGGATTTTTTTTGAATGGTATTACAATACATTTCTAAAATTTAACACTGGCAATATATTTCAATATTAATTTACTTAAGTTGGAAATATATTAGTAAATCCTAATAATTAAATTAGTGAAAATATTTAGAAGTTGTTTTATGTGTAATGTTACAGCGTTAGTATTGATTTATTCATGTTTTAACTATTCATTTTTGATAAATGTTAGCAATGTGTTTTAGGTTTATAATTCCTAATTTAAAAAATTCAATATCCAGTTTAAATACAATGTGAATGAATGAGCTAAAGTTTAGCTAAGAAGGTAGGAATAAACATAATTTTATCAGTAATAAATGTACAATATAATCAATATGTAATTATTGAAGACTTACCAAGTACAAGCTATTGTACTTTCACATAACACCACTGTAAGAAATAATGTAGTTTTTTTAAACAACAAGAAAGCAAATGTTTACATAATAATATAATTTAAACAATAAATGCAACACTTCATGTTACATCATTGAAAGGAAAAGTTAAAAACTCAATTATGCAACAACACTGAGAAATAAGTGATGTCAGGCAAGTTAATGTTCTATAAAACTTTGTTTCCACTCTTTTTAAAAATGTAAACCTTTCATGGTGGAACTATTCCCCCCAAATATAGAACGTTGTGCCATTTTCTTAAATCATTTTACTGTGCTGCATAGAAAAAGCTAGAGATTCATTTGTGAATGTGGAGCACTGGACTAAATAATGACTCCTGCTGTCTTGTGACAATGTTATTTTCTCTTATATTTTTCATTCTTTTATTTCTCATTGCTTTTTCATACTTTTCTGCTTGTGGCTTTCCCCAAATTTCTACCATTATAAGACATTATTGACCAAAGAGGGTCTGTCTTTCCAATCTTTTGCATTGGATATAATTGGTATTCTATTTTTTCTTTGTTGCGTTTGTTGCATTTGCTGTGGAATACTAAGGAATTGCTTGCTTAGCCACCAGAGGCTTTCTTTTTGGCAAATTTTCTCCTTTTGAACTTGGGAATCAAATTATGCAAAATAAGTAAATCCACCATAGACCCCACTAAGGATATTTCTATTACTATTTACTTTATTTTTTAAGCTAAAATGTTTTAACCACTCATTCTTGGAAATTAGATAATGACAGTACTGGGCTTGGAAGCCAGGTCATTGACATTCAATCTCATTCTCTTCAGTGGGAGCCAATGTTGCTTTTTGAGTTTCTGCTTTTTCAGTTAAGTAAGGAGCAATTCATTTTTAATTACCCCTCTGTGATTGACTTCTAGGAATTATAATCAAGTTCTGGAACCCAACACTTGACTAATGCAAACTTTTTAAATGAATTGAGATGAATTCATGGTGAGTCTGAGACCATGAGTTTTGCTTTGAGCAAAGCTACTTAATCTACTATGGAGATGAAAATATTGACCTTATTCTTATTAGTACTCCATGGGAACGTGCTCATTTACTCTGAACAATAGGTTTCAGAATGATGTAAAGATTACTAGAATATCAAGGATTAATGTGCTCTTGATATAATTTTAACTGACTTTTTAAAAATATTAATAATGGTTAAAGCAAAGAGAGGAATAAGTAACAGAAACAAAATGTAGTTTCTGAAACATGAGTTACTAAATGGAAGTTAAGTGAATATTAATTTTTTATTAGCTTAGTCATTTTGAAAATCATTTCTCAAACATATTTTTGGAGCAAAAGTTAAATCTTGAAAAATGAATTAGATAATTTGTATTTTATATATCTTTAGAAAACATTTACTTTTTATATAAATTCTTATGAGATTCTCTCCCGTTTTAGTTTTCAATCTGAATTAACACAGCCGATTATCATTGTACCATATGTGTTTACTAAATATTAGTGCCACTGTTTTTTCATTCTCCAAGGAGCCATGCTGATACTTTCATGCACTTATCATTGCACACAAACAAAATTCCTTAGCATGGTCTTCAAGAATCCATATGAACCTAGCACCTGCCTACTTTTCTCAATCTTATGTTAGATTCTTCACATACTCATTATGCTGCTGAAGACTAAGGAAACTAATGAGATTAAAGGACATTCGGAGTCACAAGGCATGGAGGTAAAATGATCTTGAAGCTCACTGAAGACTGAATGGTTTGGGGTTGGGGACACCTCTTATGTGGCAACGGATCTCTCAGTGGTGCCAGCCCAGCCTTGGGGCACCATTGGTGGTAATATCTTTCATGAAACAAGAAGAGTGTAATTATTCTGTTATATACTTGGTCATTTTTGATGGTCAGAATAATCATAATCTACCTAGTACACTGTGAACAGAATTTCTTGTTGATTACAATAATCATAATCATTTGAATTGATTGACTTTAATACTCACAGGAGTTCCTTGGGGTTCCTCATCATTTTTTACAGATAAGGACACTGGGGTTCTGAGAGGTTAGTGACCTTCTCAAGTTCACACAATTTATACATGGTAGAACTGGGTTATAACCCACAGCTGGGTGACCCAGAGTGCATGTTCTTACACACCATACAGTACTGCCTCACACCTATAACCTCCTATGGAAAGAATTCCCAGAGCACACTCAGAAAATGTTACTCCTAAACATATAATATTAAAATGTATCTTTTAGAGACTATTGAATACTTCACATCCAACTGTTTTTAGAAAATTTCCATCCATTTTGTGAACTAAGGTGTGAACTTTAGAAGTAATGCAATTTTGTATTTGTTTGTACCTCCATTTTTTTTTTAACATTTATAACATGGCATGATCCTAGATTCCTTTAGGAGTGAAATATAATTGTTTTTTTGCAAAAATAGTTACCTATATTTTATTACTATTCTGTACATCAAATGCACTTCCAGTTACCATTAAACACCATAATTCCCACATTTAACATCTGGATAAATACATATAGGTTCTACGCCAAAGAGCTTTAACACATGGAAAAATCCACTTGGCATTCACTAAAAATTTCCATTTCTTTAAAATTAGACTTTGCTTCTCTAGTAAGCAGAGATGAAAGCCTGTAATTAGCTAATTTTTTCTATTCCATTTTATATTTGCTATTTTGTTTCTATGTTAATTTTCCTTCAACACATCTGTTGTCTCTATTTTTGATGAAGAAGTTCCTAATCTTAATGGTATTTAAGTACTGATATTTTTTCTTTATTGTGTATAAAGAAGCATACATTTAATTTTGAAACTCTCCATTTTTTCTGTGTTATTTCCCTGGTGATCTCTGGCCTATTAAAGCATATATTATATTATATGCAGAAGAGGATGCTGAGCTTGCTCACACAGACTGCCAGAACAACTCCTGCTAAAATAGCATATCCATTTATATTTCAGTAAGTGAATTGGTGCCCGTGAAATTTCACAATTTAGTGCTACATCTAAAATTAAAATGGCATATGTACATTTTAAACTTAATAAATCAAATGATACATATGACATTCATGTTTGAGGAGTAAAATAAATTTACAAAATTCCCATACTTTCCATTTCATTTTACTTTACTTGCAAATTATTGTAAAGAAAGTCACTGTGTATTAAGAACCTTCAGAAGGCTTTTTTTTTTACACTGGAATTTTAATAATACATTATTAATTATCTAATTAATATCAATTTTTCAAAACCAACCACAAGAAAATGAAAGCTATACTTTGATAAAGCTATAAGACCAGGCAATTATTTCTATCAATTGTAGTTTAAATCTGAATTATTTTCTTTGAAGATTAGCGCTTTTACATCATTGGTTTAATTTTTCTCCTTGTATTGCAGATTCTGTGTTTTCTCAAAGAGATCTCATATGTTCCCTTGAAGAGGCTCTTATTGAAAGAATAATATTTTTGCAAAATATACTGTTTTGTGATGTGTTTTACATTTTGTTCCTTAGTTGACAGTTTCCTGTCCAAAATTGTCAAGAAGAACATATAAATATTGCATCACACAGAGATATTTGCTAGTACAATTTGCCTGTAAAATAAACCAACTGAATATTTGATAAGTTAGAAGTTTTCATCACTGAGAATGGTTTTTCCTCAGGTTACAATAACCTTGGATGTTGGAATTATGCACTGATCTCTAAATGATGCATAGTTATGGGGCTCTTTAATAAAATCGGAAGTAAAAGATTTACATTTGACATTAAATCTCTATGAACATTTTGCCAACATAGATTTATTGGCATTCAACCTTCTTTCCTCTAAATCTTTATTAGCAAAATTCTAGGGAGAGTACTGAATAGAAATGTTCACCTTGTTATTAAACTCTGGTTTACTAACAAACATGTACCTGGATTTCAATGACAGATACTGTTGGAAAAACACTATTTGTTTTTGAATTATGAACTATGAGTGTTAAGGCCTTTAGTTGCTGATTGTTGGCTTCCATGTTATCAAAATTATATCCTACCTCATATAAGATTTTTTTATTATCACTGAAATTTGATTAAATCTATCTGGTTGAAAACAGTAATTTTTCTGTTTTAAGTAGACAATCATTATTTTCTTATATCTCCATTTCCTCTTCTCCAACATTTTCCTTATAATTGTTTTCACAAGCAGTAAGAAGGAAGTAACTTTAATAATTTTAAATTGTCTTATTCAGTATTGATGATGAGTAACAGGGGATAAGAATTATCATTTAGTTCACTTGCTGACTAAATATTTTTAGACACCAATCTACATTAAAGCAAATAATAAGTATTTGATTTTTAACATTCAGCTTTGGTTAACAACCCACCACCCAGCATGACTACATTTCAGGTTTGAAACAGAGCCCAACTGTGAGCTGAATATATTGAAGCTCTCATTAAGCTTCATTATTCAGGAGTTGATAGAGCAATTAAAATAAGAAAGAAAATTAATTTTTTTGTATTATATGTACTTTCATTTATACATAAAACTTCCAATGCTCCTCAGTCAGATGTGTGGATACAAGTTTTTATTTGCTATGATATTAATTTTGTCTGAAGAACTTCTTTTAACATTTTTGTTGTAGTGGTTTATTGTTATAAATTATCTCCGGTTTGTTTGTTTGAAAAAAACCTTCTCTTTTATTTTTGAAAGTTATTTATACTTGGTAGAGTATTCTGGGTTGACCTTTTCTGGTCGTTTTGGCATTTTAAACATGTCACTTCTTCTGGTTTCTATAATTCTGAATGCAGTCTGGAGAAGTCTGCTATCATTCATAGACATATATAAAAAGATATGTAAATATATATATATATATATATATTTTTTTTTTGAGACAGAGTCTCGCTCTGCCGCCCGGGCTGGAGTGCAGTGGCCTGATCTTGGCTCACTGCAAGCTCTGCCTCCCGGGTTCACGCCATTCTCCTGCCTCAGCCTCCCGAGTAGCTGGGACTAACCTCGCCCGGCTAGTTTTTTTGTATTTTTTAGTAGAGACGGGGTTTCACTGTGTCAGCCAGGATGGTCTCGATCTCCTGACCTCGTGATCCGCCCGTCTCGGCCTCCCAAAGTGCTGGGATTACAGGCAGATATGTAAATATATATTATTCTGTATTTAAATATGTTATTTTTTTCTGGATTCCTTCAAGATTTCCTTTTTACTTTTAGTTTTTAGCATTTCTAATATGCTATTTTAGGTGATTTACTTATTTAGTTAGATAGTTAGCTAGTCAGTTTATTCTGCTTGGTTTGCTATGAATTTCTTTGATCTGTGGTTTCATGTCTTCCATTATTTTTTGAAAAATTCTCAGCCACTAACTTATAGTATTTCCCTTCCATGTTTTGCTTCTCTTCTTCTTTTTTGACTCCTATTACACCTATGTTAGACTGATTAATGTTGTCCCCAAGGTCTTGTATGCGTTAGTCTTTTCTTTTTACTCTTTGTGATTTCGCCTAGTTTCTTTCTTTTTTTTTTTTTTTTTTTTTTTTTTTTTTTTTTTTGAGACGGAGTCTCGCTTTGTCGCCCAGGCTGGAGTGCAGTGGCCGGATCTCAGCTCACTGCAAGCTCCGCCTCCCGGGTTTACGCCATTCTCCTGCCTCAGCCTCCCGAGTAGCTGGGACTACAGGCGCCCGCCACCTCGCCCGGCTAGTTTTTTGTATTTTTTTTTTTTAGTAGAGACGGGGTTTCACCATATTAGCCAGGATGGTCTCGATCTCCTGACCTCGTGATCCGCCCGTCTCGGCCTCCCAAAGTGCTGGGATTACAGGCTTGAGCCACCGCGCCCGGCCTCGCCTAGTTTCTTTCTATTGGACTATCTTCATATTTACCAATTCTTCTTTCTTTGTCAAAGGCATTTTTCTTATTTCAATTACTGTGTTTCATATACCCAGTATTTTTCTTTCTTTCTTACAGTTTTCATCATTCTGATGAAATTTAAAATCTGTTTTTGGCCAGGCATGGTGGCTCATGCGTGTAATCCCAGCACTTTGGGAGGCTGAGGTGAGCAGATCACTTGAGGTTGGGAGTTTGATACCAGCCTGACTAACATGGAGAAACCCCGTCTCTACTAAAAATACAAAACTAGCTAGGCTCGGTGGTGCGTGCCTGTAATCTCAGCTACTTGGGAGGCTGAGGCAGAATCACTTGAACCTCGGAGGTGGAGGTTGTGGTGAGCCAAGATCGTGCCATTGCACTCCAGCCTGGGCAATAAGAGCGAAACTCTGTCTCAAAATAAATAAATAAATAAAATATGTTTTTATAATTTTTTTTCTCAACTGTAGTATATGCATGCTATCCACTTTTTTTTTTACAACTTTTTAAATACACTAATTTTAGTTATTTAAAAATTTTTGTTTCATAGTTCCAACATCTGGATCATATATAGACCTGCTTTTATTGATTCCAATATATCTTGCCAGCACATTGTTTTTCTCACTTCATTGTTCTGTAATTTTTTGATAGATACTGGACATTGTGTCTGAGACAATATAGATGAAAATAAATATCATTTATGTGTGAAATGAACATGTCTCTTTTTATGCTAGACTTTTAGCCTGGCAGACTGAGTTAATCTAGTCAGGGTTTGAGCAAGATTTAGGTTTTGCTGTTGCAGTGATTTGGGAACACCATTGGTTTCAATGTTTTCTAGCTTGTCTTTGAGCTTATGATAGGACCTTAGTTTCAGGGAGATTTCCTCAATGTTTCTGTTCTGTTTTTAGTTCTATACTTTTCTATAGCCTTACTAATCAGAGAACATCTCTCTCTGTGTTGTTGCCTCTCTTTCAGCAGTACACTGACATTACTCAACACACATTACTTGGTAGTATGGTGCTGGGGAATGGAGAGGCTTTTCTCTTGTTCTGCTTTAGCATCAGTTTTAGGCAAACCCTATGTTCCCAGGTCTTAGGTCTTTTTCAGTGATCCTGCCTCCACTGTGGTAGAGGACCTCTAATGTTCTACTTTGTCCCAACATCAAATGCTTTTTTTTCCTCTTTATTTTCCCACACTACAATGGATTTCCATGTGTTTCCTGAAAGATACAGGATATTGTGTCCCTCCTTCAGTGGTGCAAGGCTTTTTATTTTTTTTCAATGTGTAGACAGACAAGAATGATCTAGTTGGGACTTTGTGCCAAAAAGTCAATAATGGTACATGGGTGCACTTTGCCTTTCTCACAGTGGTTGGTAAATTTCTCCCCAATGCTGGCATTAAGTAGGAGCTGTCTCTGGTATCCTACTCTGACCTAAACCTTTCTTGTGAGCACCTGGAGACTTACATGGACAAAAGATTAAGTGCAATCTTTCTTTGTGTTTGTGGCTACAATTCTACACTCTTATACTAAACAAAAATCAACATTTAAATATGTGTTAAAAATTTAGCTTATTTTCTTTTTTTACCGGTTTGCTTGTATCCTACGTGCCTTTCTTGTATACTTTTGTTCAGATGAACCAGTGCTCATGTCCTGTCTCTCTTGGAAAGTGCCTATATTTCCTTAGACTTAAGACTACTTGTTTGTCCTCAGAATCTTAGATTAGTTCAAAAAAAATTGTGATTTGTAGGTTACCCAAATTTTAGGAAGAGCCAAGATGGCTGAATAGGCACAGTCAAGAAGAGCTGTTCTTACCTAGAGAGACCAGATCATCAGTAGACTGGCATACTCCAAACAGATTTTCAGAATGATAGCATTGAGTGTGGAAAGAGAAAGGATGCAGACCCCAGGCTGGAAGAGTAGAAAGCTGGAAAAAACACCTGGGGATTCCAAGCACCAGGACTCATTTCTGGGCCCAAGTGGCTCCCAAGGAAGGAGTAAGTGAAATAGGTGTGGAGTGACTCACTCTCACCAATGGACTTCCAGAATCCTAGCTGCAGGAGACCCCATGATCCCCATAGACATTTCAGAAATCAAGAAACTATTTGAAACTAATAAAAATAAAAATACAACATACCAGTATCTTGGAGATTCAATTAAAGCAGAGTTAAGACAAAAGTTTATGGTCCTAAATGCTTAGATCAAAAAGTTAGAAAGATCTCAAATTAACAACTAACATCACATCTAGAGGAATTATAAAAACAACAGTGAACCAGTCCCAAAGTTAGCAGAAGAAAAGAAATAACCAAAATTGGAGCTAAACTGAACAAAATTGAGATGTGAAAATTCATGGAAAAATGGTTTTTTGAAAGAATAAATAAGATTGATAGATAGTAGCCAGAGTAATAAAAAGATAATAACCCAATATACACAATCTGAAATGACAAAGATGACATTACCACCAAGCTCACAAAAATACAAAAAAAAAAAAAAAGAAAAAAGAAAGAAAACCTCAGAGTGTATTGCAAACATTTCTGTGCGCAGAAACTAGAAGCACTAGAAGAAATGGATACATTCCTGGAAACCTATAACCTCCCAAGATTGAACTAGAAAGAAACTGAATACCTGAATAGACCATAGTGAGTTCTAAATTGAATCAGTAATAAAAAAAATAAAACTCTATAAACTAGAAAAAACTCTGTACCAAACGGATTCACAGCTAGTACCAATCCTGCTGAAATCATCCCAAAAAATCGAGGAGCAGAGTCTCCTCCCTAACACGTTGTATGATGCCAGCATCATCCTGATACCAAAACCTAGCAGAGACACAACAAAAAAAGAAAACTTTAGGCATAAACAAATATCATAGACACAAAACTCCTCAACAAAATACTAGCAAATTGAAAAGCTAAACTCATGATTAAATAGACTTATTAATCATGATAAAAGCACACCAAAAAGCTAAAGCATGATTACATAGACTTTAATCCTGGAATGAAAGGTTGGTTCAATATATGCAAATTAATATTAATAAATGTAACTCATCATATAAACAACAAAAACTAAAACACACATGATCATCTCAATGGACACAGAAAGACTTTCAATAAAATTCAACATCCTTCATATTAAACACCCTCAGCAAACTAGGCATTGAAGGAACATACCTAAAACTAATAAGAGCCATTTATGACAAGCCCACAGCCAACAGCATACCGAATGGGCAAAAGCTGGAAGCATGCCCCTTGTGAACTGCAACAAGACAAAAATGCCCACTCCCACCACTCTTATTCAAAATAGTACTGGAAGTCCTGGCCAGAGCAATCAGGCAAGACAAACAAATAAAAGGCATTCGAATAGAAAGAGGGGAAGTCAAACAATCTCCATAATTGATAATATGATTCTATGCTTAGAAAACCCCACAGTCTCTGCCCAAGGGCTCCTAGACCTGATAAACATGTTCTGTAAAGCTTCAGGATACAAAAGTAATGTAGAGAAATCAGTAGCATTTCTATACTACAGTAATGTCCAAACTGAGAATCAAATCAAGCCAAATCAATAACTCAATCCCATTCACAATAGCCAAAAATAAGATAAAATACCTAGGAATACAGCTAACCAGGGTATGAGAATTATAAAACACTGCTGGAAGAAATCAGACATGACACAGACAAATGGAAAAACATGTCATGCCCATGGATAGGAGGAATCAATATTTTTAAAATGGTCATACTGTCCAAAGCAGTTTACAGATTCAATGCTGTTCTTATCAAACTACCACTATCATTTTTCATAGAATTGGAAAAAACTGTTATAAAATTCATATGGAACCACAGAAGGGCTCAAATAGCTAATGTAATCTGAACCAAAAAAATAACAAAGCCAGAGGCATCATACCAACTGACTTCAAACTATACTATGAAGCTACAGTAACAAAAATTGCAATGTAGTGGTGCAGAAACAGACATACAGAACAATGGAACAGGTTAGAGAACCCAGAAATAAAGCTGCACACCAACAATCATCTGATTTTTGACAAAGTCAACAAAAACAAGCAATGGAGAAAGAACTCCCTGCTCAATAAATGGCTCTGGGATAGCTGGCTAGCCATATGCAGAGGATTGAAACTAGACCCCATCCTTTCACCATACACAAAAATCAACTCAAGAGGATTAACAAGTTAAATATAATACCTAAAACTATAAAAACTCTAGAAGAAAATCTAGGAAGTACCAATCCAGACCTAGGCCTTGGCAAAGATTTAATGATGAAGTTTCCAAAAGCTATTACAATAAAACCAAAAATAGACAAGTGGGACCTATTTAAACTAAAGAGCTTCTATACAGCAAAACAAACAAAGAAGCAAGCAAAACTATCAACAGAGTAAACTGACAACGTACAGAATGGGAGAAAACATTTGCAAAACATGCCTCTGACAAAGGCCTAATATACAGAATTTATAAGGAATATAAACAAATCAACAAGCAAAAAACAATCTCATTAAAAAAATTGGCAAAGAACATGAATAAAAACATTTCAAAAGTAGGCGTACTGCCAAAAGCATATGAATAAATACTCAACATCCCTAATTGTTAGAGAAATGCAAATCAAAACCACAATGAGATACCATCTCACACCAGTCAGAATGGCTATTGTTGATAAGTAGGTTGATAAATTTTAAAAAGGAAAACAATTAATAATAAAAATATGAATAATTTAGCAAATATTTGAATCTATTTCATATGTGGGATTCACTGTTGGTATCCTTAACTCAGCATATGAATGATGAGACTCTTTGGTTTTTTTAATGGAAAAATTTGTTTTGATGTTTAAGTGCAGCATAAACGACTTTCTAAATCCTAAAATTTTGGAAGATATAATAGGATATTAAATGGTGTTCAACACATGCTAATTATTTGAAATAATTATTTAACATCAACTAAATTCAACTGTTTTAACTTTAACTGTTTTAATTCAACTGTCAATAGTAAATCTAATCTGATCTGTTCCATTCATGAATTTTCACCATAAGTTGTAAGTTAGTTCTTTTGTGAGAGGCTAAAAGTCATTTCAACTATTTTTTGGCTGAAACTAAAATTATTTAAATAACTTCTATTTATGAAATATGGACAGCATCATTATTAAAAATCTAATTTAATTTTCAACATTTAAAAATGTCTGCCTTCCACAAACTGGTCCATGCTTCCATCCAAACTTCAATCTATACTTTTATTTGAAAAATGGGAAATAAGACTAAAGAATTAATTCTTCTTTCAAAAAGTTTATAATCTCATAGATACTAAGTAGAAATAAATTAGATTTTCACATTTAAAAAAATCTTCACACTTTAATTAAACAGTTTTTTTCCATTTTTAAAGTTCATGTAATGTCTTCTATGGCTGAGCACTGGGCTGGGTGCCGGCAGAGACTAATGAGAAGGAAAGTTACACAGTTCTAACAGATCAAAAGGTATAAATACGATGCCATACAAATTATAAAATGATTGGAATAGAGCCTTAAAAAAAAAAAAAGTCCAAACAAGCATCTATATCTGAAAAAGACCAGATTTTAATTTATATTTAAATGTTCCTAAAAATCAACAAGACCCAACAGCCCAACTACAAATGGGCAAAATAACATAAATAGTACACATAAAAAGAAAAACAAAGGGCTTTTAAACTTGTGAAAATATACATAAACTAATTAACAATAAGGGAAATGGAAAATTAGACTAAGTGATGTCTCACCAATCACATCAATAGAGATTTATTTAAAAATTGGTTACATATTCTGTTCACAAGGAGGAAGAAAAACAGACAACTTCAGACATTTTTGGTGGGAGGGCAAATTGACAGAGCCTCTGTGGAGAGCATTTTGCCAATGTAAATCAAAGAGTAAAAGATATACAACCATTTCCAAGAATTTATTTTACTCTCCAAGTGTCCAAAATTGTATGAATATGAATATACATTGGAACATGTTTATTTATAATAACCAAAAAATTGGAAATATATCATATATTCATTAATAAGAGATATTCATTGTATAATGTATATGTAAAATGTAACAAGAACTTCCTATTGTATAATGTACTAAATGTGTTAGGTTTTTTTTTTTGTTTGTTTGTTTTGTTTTGTTTTAGATGGAGTCTCACTCTGTTGCCCAGGCTGGAGTGCAGTGGCGCAATCTCGGTTCACTGCAACCTCCGCCTCCTGGGTTCAAGCAATTCTCCTGCCTCAGCCTCCCAAGCAGTTGGGATTACAGGCGCCCACCACTACGCCTGGCTAATTTTTGTATTTTTAGTAGAGGCGGGATTTCACCATGTTGGCCAGGATGGTCTCAATCTCCTTACCTCATGATCTGCCCGCCTTGGCCTCCCAAAGTGCTAGAATTACAGGCATGAGCCACCATGCCCGGCCATTAGGTTTATACAGAAGAATACTATGCTACCATTAAAACAAATATTGATTCTATAAGAACTGTCATTAAATCATCTCTAATATATATTTTTAAGTGAAATATACAAATTGGAGAACATTGTAGAAAATATCCTACAACCTGTATAAACAACATAAACATGTATCAATATGCTTTCATGTGTATAACTTAATTTGTATTTCCATGGGGTATATTTGTAAGATACAAAAGAAAATTTTGTGAATATTTGTTGTGGAGGAAAGCTGGGGACATGGAGAAATACTGAGAAAAACCTAATTGTAACTCATATAATCTCTCTTCCTTATCAATATATGTTACACATACAATTGTATCAGAAGGCATTTCAGTAATACAGGTGACAAGTAATGTCTGCCTTAGATTGGATGGTAAACTCAATTGACAACTAAGAAATAAAATCAATTTGTGTCATTTGGGTATGGGTAGTTAGAAAAGTTACATAGAAGATGTTGCATATTTCTGGCTTAGAAACTGCTGGACGTAGTGATCCAATTCTGTCAAATTCCTTATCTCTCACATTTGCAAAACCTTCCTTTTTTATCCAATGCCAATTTCTAAAATTTTATATAAATAAATGAAACATCCTTATTTACATTTAAGAAAAGCCATCTTATATACAATAAAGAAATTAATGGGACATATGTTTTTCTTTCTACAGGGAGCAGCACTACCCTAAGTCCATGGGGAAGTAGCAGAAACACAAGCCCCTGCAGGTCAGGTTCCTTAGTGGATCTCAGTCTGGGCTGTGAGTGAGGGTGGGGTTCCCCAAAGCAGACTCCTGGCCATAAACAGAGCTTATATTCATTTTGTTAATGTATCTTTTTCATGAATTAAGCACTTGAAAAAATATTCCTTCTTACAACGGTAGTAGGAAATATATTTAAATTGCTGATACAATACAACCAGCAAAATATTTCCTTTAAATGTAAGATTTTTATAAATTCCAAATCTATTTCTACTTTGGCATCTGTTATAAATTACAGCCTATATACATCCCACCATGTATCCTGAACTCAAAGTGATAGAAGCACATGGTAAATGTTTCTGCTCCTTAGTACTTGGGCAAGTCCAAATCCACTTCTCTCAACTTGGCAAAGATCTCTTTTTTTTTTTTAAGTTTCAACATTAATAATTTTTAATTTATTAGCTTGGCACACTATGATAATAAGTAATATGGAATATATTCTATACCCTAAGGACTGGCCATAAAATTACCAAGTACATTTCTAAAACAGTCCCTTCAGTGGGTCTATGCCAAATGTGACTCAATTGTTCAAAGATTACTCACACAAAACTGTGCTTTCGTTTTGTTATTTCTCACCGCCCCATATTTCAATATCTCGTTTTACCAGCCAGTAAGATGTAAATATAAATATAAATATATATGATTTCTCTTATTCAACTAACATTTTCTGAAAATATGTTTAATAATCAAGGTTTGTTATTAATGTATATCAATATAGAAAGGTATACAGTTTAAGGAAACCAGGGAGTAAATATTTTAGAGTTGTAAATTACACTGCCTGATTGTTTTCTTTCTAAATTTTTAAGTTGTTATATAATGTATTCTTTTTGAAAGTAGTAAAATGAAATATATAATATAAATTATTCATTTCTTTCACGTTGATTTGTGTTGCAAATCTATATAATGTTTCATTACATATATTACAGTGAGCAAAGATTGGGTAGAATTTTCAAAATATAAAGGGAAGACAGATCAAGTCATTATCTTAAAGTGTCATACACTTATGAAACTTTCTTTTTTGGAAGTTTAGCTAATTTCAGGACATAATCTGGAAGTTTCCCAATAAATTAAACATATAATTACTACATAACTCAGCAATTCCACTTCTAGGTATTTACCTAAGAAAAATGAAAACACGAATCCACACAAAAATTGTACATAAATATTTATAGCAGCATTACTTATGGTAGCCAAAAGGTGGAAACAACCCAAATGCCCATTAACTGATAAATGGATAAACAAATTGTGGCACATCAACACAATGGGATATTTTTTCAGCCGTAAGAAAATGAAGTACTGGTACATGATACCACATCAATCAACCTGGAAACATTTTGCTAAATCAAAGAAGTCTATCACAAAAGACCATGTATCAAATGATTTCATTCATAAAAGTCCAGAGTAGGAAAATCTACAGAGACAAAAATACATTAGTGGTGTCTTAGGGACAGCAGAGTATAAAGAGTAATAGGCTAAGGGCACAGGTTTTCCTTTTGAGCTCATGAAAAAATTCTAAAAATGACTTTGGTTATGGTTGCATGTTATCTGTTTTAGTGTTAAAAACCATTGGACTTCATACGTTAAATAGGAGAATTGATACATGAACTATAGCACAACAAAACTATTTAAAAATTTCAAAAGGAATTTCTGACCAGTCTTAACACTAGTCTGGCCAGGACTGCTGTAGCCATCTTAGGTTGTCATTAAAGATCAGAAACTTATGACCAACTGTTTTTTACATGCAACTTTCATTATTAGAATCTTAATGGTGCCTCCTCACCTCCAATTCATGACCAGATTTCAGCAGTAAAAAGAAGCAAAAAATATGTAGTATCTATAACAGAAAAGCAAAAATTTACCCAGAAATCCTCGTTGTTTTTCCTTTGGGATCAGAAATATGACAATCCTCAGAAACAAGAGAGAAATAAGAAATTTGCTATCTTTACCTGGACACTTTTCCACATCAAGCAGAATCTGTAGAAAAGCAATTGGGTAGGTGTCTCAGTGTGTTTGAGCTGCTGTAACAAAAAAAAATCCTAAACTGAATAATTTATGAACAACAGGAATTTGTTTTCCACAGTTCTGAAGGCTGCGAAGCCCAAGATCAAGGCACGAGCAGATTCTCCACCTGGTAAAGTCTCTATTCCTCATAGACAGCACCTCTAGCTGTGTCCTCACACTGCAAAAGGGACAAACACTGTGCTTCACATGGCAGGAGGAGCGGGCAGCACCTTTCACCCGCTTTTATAAGAGTACAGATTCCATTCCTGAGGGCTCTGCTCATGATACATGAATCACTTCTCAGAATGCCCCACTTTTTAATACCCTGCCATGGGATAAGTTTTCAACGTGAATTTTAGAGGGATACATTTAGACTACAGCAGTAGGCAATTTTCAAGGACTCTCAGAAATTCATAAGAGATATTTGAGCTTTACAGGTCTTTAACGTTTCACTAGAGATAAGTTTCAGAAAATGTTTTAAAATCAATATTAAGTTTATAGGATAGGAACTTATGATTAAAATATAATTTAATATCACAACGATACACAATAAATATTTTATTTATAATCATAAATATTAGTCTACTATTTCTATCTTCATAGATAATTTTTTAAAATAGCAAAAACAACATAGAGGCATAAAGCTGACGTTTGTTTCTATGTTTTTGATTTACAAGATTAATAGATTTGTTAATTCAATAATCATTGGTTAAATACATTCTATTGTTCATGCCCCTTGAATTACTGGACATATAAAGCTAATTCTATGACACCATAGAGGAAATTTTAATAGGAACTGGTTTAGGGATATTTCACATAGGTTACCTTTGAACTGATTTCTTAAAGGAAAACTGTTTACGAAACAGCAAAGAGGAGAGAGGTAATAAGTACTAGAAGAACGGTTGGTACAAATACCTAGAAGTATTTTATAAAGATGATATTGCAGAAAATAGTAAAAAAAAAAAAAAAAAAACACAAACCCTTCAAAAGAGTAAGCAAGGAAAGCATGAGGTGAGATTCAATTGCTAAAGTGGACATAGGTAAGATCCATGAGTAATATGGACCCATAAGTAGTATGAATCTTACTCTGTAGATATTTGAGCCACAGGGACAGTTTAAGAAGAGTTAGAAAAGTCTGTGAGCATTTTATAAATTATAAAAAATTGTATAAATGCACCAATGAACAGTGCAGAGCTTGAAGTGCTCGAATACTAAAAAAGAACTCCTACTTGTAAAGTTCAAAAGAAATCTGGTGTCTCCTTGGCCAGAAGATCATAGTTACTTCACTTCCAAAAGATTTAATATGTATAGCGTACTCCCAACACGAAGACAAAGTGGTTATAAAATGTGCTGTGAAATGTCCTTTTTTTTTTTAAAAAAAAAAGGCATATATGAAAATTAAATTTTATTTGAAATGTATAAATTATTGTGAGCATAGATTTCTATAAAATGATTACTTTTTTCATCTTAGTTTAATTCTTCAATATTTAATCTTATTACTGTAATTTTATTTAGACTGTTTCATAGAATGTAAAAAACTGGTAATTTTATCTATTATTTTTAGTCATGTTTTTTAGTGAGAAGCATTGTACTGAAATATCTAGTTCATTACAATATATAATACCTTTTTATTTTTCAAGAATATTTCTTTTGTACTCTTAATATGTATATGACTAAGAGTTATAGTATGTTCGTTTGTCTGTTGCTTTGTTTCATTCTGAAGTTTGAGGAATCCCCTGGAGATTTACTTGAGTAAATTCATTTTAAAAATGAAATATTTTTGGAACATTTTAAGTGTTAACACAAACAACTTTGTGTAAACATATTTTTAACAGTAACTCTTTTATTTCTTTTCCTTACCTGTGAGGAATCCCAAGAACTGTGTTATATGTAATAAAACTTGGTTTTTAATTTAATTATCTCAAAAAGTAAAAAAATATTATTCTAAACAGTCATATATTAGACAGTGCTAAACTTAAGATTCCTGGTTTTAATTAATTCCTGGTACTGTGTCTACCATTAGCTTTAGCTGTGAACCATAGGAGCATAAATCCACTCTTCACTAGGATGGAGAAGACATGCCATTTCTCTCTGTTTTCCTGAGCAGTGTAATATGTATGGGTGATACCCAGAATTGCTGTAGTCATCTTGCCCCCCTTGTGAATAGTAACTTATGGCCAAAGAACTGAATCACTTAGAAATTGAGCTGGAACTCTGATTAAGTAATTCTTCAAAACCTATTTCTGCACTTGTAGTTTCATATGAACTGACACAGAACTTTCATTGTTTAAAAAAGACTTAATTGAGCTTTCTGTTACTTGCACGTGAAAACAACATAATTGAAACAGATTCAAATAGTCTAAAATTAAAAATAAAAAACTATCAATATGCATTTTCCCTGCATCATAAGAGTAAACGTGAGGTAATAGGGAGATAGGAGGCATGAGCTCTATTTAGTTTAGTGTGTGCCATGTCATGGATACTGAATAAGCACTGGAAATAGAGGGTTGCATGAGAATCTGTCTCACTTTGGAGAGCTAGAATGACTCTGGAGGAAACTGACACAAAAATAGGTAATTTTACTAAGAGATTGTGTGTGTATATGCAAATATTATGCTTAAGGAGTTCACAGAAGAGAGATAATCAACACAACTCTGAGCGTATCTGAAAGAAGCAGTCATCAGTAAAGTGAAAAAGCAAGATGACAACATATGAGCAAACACATAGTGTCATAAAAGAGCCAGTTGTCACTGGGGAACTATTTGGCTAAAACATAGTCTGTAAGGCAAGGTTACTGGGAGATGAAGTTGCAGAGAAAGGCCATGAAAGGGTGGTGTGCATCTTTCTAAGAAGTTCCAGCTTTAACACTTAATTTGGGAAGTGACACTATTTTAAGAAATAATGTTAAAATTACTGATATTTACTAAACTCAACAAAGAGCGTAGAGTACATTTAGTGACTGATAGCAGAGTAAATCAATCATGCATATCTATGAATAGGATATTATTTAAAATAAAGGTCCTGAATTTGTGGGTTTATATATTCAAAATAAATTATTTAATGATCAACTCTTAAAAGGATATCTTGTCCCCTAATTTAAAGCTAGATGGAGCAAGTCAGTCAAGTTTCATGTATTTGACTTGTTGTTCAAACTTAGAGGGAAGTGTATTGTTTAATAGAATAAAGAAACATGCGTTAGATGTTATAGATGGGTAGCAAAATAACACATCGAGTCCCTGAGGCAGAGGTTGCAGTGAGCTGAGATTGAGATTCCACCACTGCACTCAATCCTGGGTGACAGAGTGAGATCCTGCCTCAAACAAATACACACACAAACAAAAAACACAAATTATAGTATACAGAAAGCAGATCTTCATAGAAACAGAGGAGAATGGGCATGCAGGGGAGATGAGACCAGACTCAGAAGGTGGAGTGAGGCATGTTGAGATTGAAAGGGCATGAGTTAAAAGGGTTTAACTATAGCTTCCTAATCATCAGGTTAGAAGAATAAATGAGATACATATCTAGTACATAGGAAAAGTCATTATCTGTTAGCTATTGCGTTTATTGTTTTGATTATTTCACCTTGTGGCCTGCCCAGGAGTCATACTCTGTAGAACACATAAGAGCTCTTCCATGAACAAGACTGCTTAGTTACTATTTCCTGAGTTGATTTCAATTTTCTTTACTTTGCCACAATCTTCCTGGCTGTCTGACTCCTTGGCCACTAAATAGGAATTTAAGAGTTATCTGGCTCTAAATCTATACTCACACCTGGATTCTATTAGTATTTTTCTTCTTATTCTAGATATATCCACTTGCACAGTCTTGCTCTGTAAGTTCCATAATAGCCAACAGTGGAAGGATATAACTTATATTTAGTCTTCTTCTCAAACATGTATTAAACTTTTGAAATCACAAATTCTATTTTCATTGATTGGAAACTGCCTCTGAAATATGTCAATGTTAAGTCATTGAATCTCATTCCTTTCATTTTGTAGGTTTGTAACTTTACCAACTTCAATAAATTTTATATTCTTTTATAGACATGATCACATAACCACAGAGAGCTTTGAAAACACCAGCCCTATTAAAATCTAGCAGGTATGTTTTCACACACTCTTAAACCTGGGTGAGGGTACTGGAAATAATTAGTTTTCCTCCCCATGATGACACAGTTCTCAGTTACTACATGTAGTCTGAGTAACACATACCAGCTATGGGAATGGTTTAGATTTCAGTGCACTTGTCTCAGAGGTGTACTCAAGGCCAAAAATATTAGTGACTAGTTTATGCCACACCCCAAAACAACCAATGGTTAATTCTCTCATGCTTTGGGGAATAGATTTATTATATTTTATGATAACAATGACTGGCATCCACTAACCATATTCCATATGCTTCGCATGAGTTCAGAGTAACTGATTATTTTAAAAGCATGGGGCCAATTATGTAACTCTATTATTGCCCAGAAAATAAATACCTGAAAGATAAATGTAGTATGAACTTATGCAGAGCTCAGAAAATGAGTTCCATTCTGTCTTCTTAAAAGACTGAGAAGTCTACAGTATTATGGCCCTAAGAAAAAAAATTCTCTGGTTTCTATTTATTTGTTTTAAATGATAGGTAAATCCTTTTTAATCAGTTATTCAAGGGTAAGATGTGAATTGAAAGATGCCTCTACTGTGCCAGCAAGGAAAACAAGAGACTTTACAATAATCACTGCAGCTGTCCATTGATAGTTGACCCCATCAGTGAAGTAAACAAAATAAATGACAATAAGTAAATACAATAATAGTTACATACAGACTCCACACACAGCCATGCCAAATCCTCAGAAAATAATTCTCATGAAATCAGAAGATTCTTTTAATGTTCTCTAGATAAACATATCAGGAAAAAGGTTAGCTGCTGATTTTTCTCTGATAGTATATGATGTACAGTAACTTACGTTTGCAGAACTTATGCTTAGCA